>NW_026000142.1:26022639-26098807 GCF_001458135.2 Marmota marmota marmota | reverse complement strand
GGACACAACATCTTTATTTGTATGTGGTGCTGAGGATCGAACCCAGGCCGCATGCACGCCAGGCGAGCACACTACCGCTTGAGCCACATCTCCAGCCCCAGGAGGGATGTTTTTAACATACGAACTGAGGACAATCTTCACTTCTATTCTCTAAATTCAAGTGTGCTAAGAGTGCATTCTTTGGAAGTCAGTTTATTTACATAGTTTCAAACAATGTTTCTAAAATTATTTGTGGTGAAAGACTCAAAAAAAAAAAATTCCAACCTGCAATCTGCAGTGAACCAAAACTCTTATATATTCCAAAGTGATTCATTACGAAAATAAATTTAAAAGTACATACACAAAAATAATAATTAAATGAATAACATAATGATTAGGTTCAATAGGAATATAACTATTCTGTCAACTTGCTATAAAAATTTGGAACATTTACTTTAAATTTCCATTTCTATGGTCAAAACACACTGAGAGGAGTACCAGTCTGCACCTGGCTTTGGAGTTCTCTCTCCTTTTTGGCTCTTAATGACTCTCACAGTTCCTTCTCAGTCATGCCTTCACTTAGCCAGGTTGGCCTATGGCTTTACAAATTGTGCTGACCATAATATCTTTCTGAAGAAGGCCTCCAGAGGCTACTTGTGGAATCTGCAAATTCCAGTTGTACAGAAGCCCAGTGAGTTGACCTTTGGAATGTAGGAATAAAGCCTTATTTTTCTAGAGTCTTCTGTGTGGGGGGAAAAGCAAGGTCACTGTTTTTAGCTTATTTTATATTTTAATATGCTCTCACCGTTATTAAAAATATATTTCTTAAAATGCCACATACCTAGTGGAGTTTGTATGTATGATACCTGGGAATATACAAGACTAAATCTAAAATTTCATTAATATGTATGAATATAGTAGAAAATATATCTCTTATATCACAGTTGAATGTATTGCCTGGATAGAGTAACTGTAAGGATTGTACCCACAAACGCAAAAAAAAAAATGTGGCCATTTAATATTTTGGAGGAGGGAGCTGAAATATAATTTGGAAAATAAAAAGTGGTAAACTCATATATTTCTGTAGATGTTTAAAAAATATGATACAAACAACAGATTCACATTTCAGTGTGCTACAATTTCTCTTCAACAATATCCCAATTGAGCTTTTGTAATGTTACTAGGCATTTGTTTTCGGTTTATGTACGGGATTCTCCATGGAGATCCGTCCATAACATGAAGGCATCCAATATAGAAAATGACATGCAATGCCTTTATTCTTCCAGTTTAATTAATGCTGTGACAACCGCTTGGCAGAGACTACAGTGGAGGGGAGGCCTCTGTAGGGAACTGCAGGTTATAAGCAGTAAGGAAACTGTCAAATTGTTACTGGGATCCAACATATCAAACCCAAATCTTTCTTTGTAGCATCACTGGAGATAAATTCCAAGGAGAAAAAGCAACTAAAAATTGGGTTGTTTAGTCTAACAAAAAGAAAGTTGATAATGGCAGAAGTTGTAATATTTAATGCATTTCAAATTTCTAGAAAAATGGTTTCTTAGAAAAAAATTAAATCTTAGTCATACCTAAGTAATAAGTGTTCTCAATGCCCTGCACACTTCGCTTGAAGAATTAAAGATTCTTTCCTTTCTTTGAGGGCGATTTACTGAGCCCAAATCTGTGCTGGCTGAGTACAATGGTAAATAAGACAAACTCCCTGCTGCCGTGGGGTGAGCCAAGGGACAGACAATAAGCAAATCGTCAGATACAAAATAGGTGGGTGATGAGAAAGACTGGGGGTTGGTAATTAAGCACTGCAGGCTAGAGAATGAAATGGGGGTGCCATTGCAGAATGGGATTGGGGAAGCCCTCCCTGGTGTTCAAGCTGGGACTCAAGTGAAGGAAGGGAATAAGCCTTCCAGGAAGAAAGTGTTCCAAGCCAGGGGAAAATGAGTACAAAGGGCTGAAGTGGAAGCCTATTTGCTGAGCTTGAGAAAGAGCAAAAGGCCAATGTGGTGGGCCAGAGGGAACAGGTGAATGGTAGCAGGAGGGGAGTGAAGGAGGGCCTCGGAGGGGCTCTCAATTCTATGAAACAAGCTCCTGTTCTATCACAAATATTTTCTAATGGCCCTTTTATTGTCTTGCAATAAAATCTGTTGATAATATAACCTTCACAGACAGTTTAGAAATATTAATATAATATTGTCACTCCAGAAGAAATAGAAGGCCTACAATAAAATAAATATTTCTCAGCCATACCCAAAAATACAATGAACTAGTAGGATGCTTGCCTCTCAAAATAAAATCACCGTGATAGTGATAGTGAACTGATACAGTTGTATTGGCAATTAAATCAGTGTAACACTGCTGTCTGTGTTCAAGTGTTCTGAAATTGTGACTAGCACTTGAAGAGTTTAGAATAAAAATCCCTTTAGGCACACAGTAGATTCTTAGATGGTGTACAGTAAAACCCTGTAAAAATTAGTTTAGGTTTATGTGTGAAATGGAATTAGAATTCAGGCTCAAGTCATGATTAATAGATTTCAGGAGGGCCTTCAAAGGTTTTGTCAGACACAGGACAATTGTGCAATGTGTGATACTGTTCTGAACACAGTGCCACAGTTGGCATTCGGGTGGGTCACTAAATGACCATAGCACCTCCAAAATTTCCCACAGGCTCCTAGCAGACAGTTTTATCTTTGTGTACAACCCTGGTGTTTGGACATGATCATGACAGAGGCTTTTATGAGGTTTTATGGGGTGTTTGGAAGCTTTGAGCATCACTATCGATCAGTCCTGTCCTATAGAACATAATGTGATAATGAAGATGTTTTACATCAACCCTGTTCAATAAAGTCAGCACTAGAAACGGGTTTCTATTAAGCACTTTAAATGTGCCTATTGAAACTGAGGAAATGAATTTTAATTTAATTTCAACTTACTTACGTTTTAGGCAGCCACAATTAGCTAATGGCTGTGGAACAGTACAGCTATAAATATGTAGTCTATAAACATAGACTCCTATGCCCTTTTCTTCTTTTGCAGTTGCTTCCCCGTCTATTTTACTTTCATGATCATTTCTTTTTGATCCTGGTGATTTAGCCACATTTGAAGAACTAACTCCTTGGAAAAGTTGGACTTGGAGCACTATACCAACACTTGAGGGCTAAACAATAAATAATGGAGATATCCCTGGATTCCCTATGCTTGGCTTATACCTATAAATGAACCTTTAACTTGCTAATACTCAGTGCCTCTTACAAATACTCCGTTAGCAGTGAGGTGGTGCAGTCACCCAGCAAACAGAATGTCTGGAGGCAGAAGCACCTCTTGCCTGTATGTAGGACTGAGAATGGGAGAAGAAATATTAGGGACAGTTAAGAGAGGATTATGTCAAGAAAGAAAGCAGGAATGATACAAGAGAATATCTTAACCTGTTGCAGATTAAGAGAAGCTTTCAGGATCCAGTAGAATAGGAGTATAACCGGAGGACAAAGTTATCTGCCAAAGGAGATGTGAACCAAGTGGTGGAATCCCTGTTAAGTGAGGCTCTCCTGCCAACCAGACCCCCTCACTTACTCTTCTTGAAGAAAGAAAATATTCCTTGCCTTTCCCAGTCTTGCTCACAATTTCCCCAGACCACAGGTCACCATATCCTCCCAGACCTTCCCATTTATTTACCATATGCCTCTGTCAGCATTTATCCCAACCAAGTATAAGGAAGCCTTCCTTGATCCTCTAGTGATGTGACTTTCCCCTCTTAATCCCCTCAGCACTTTCCTTGGTAATGATACAGCATGGGTATCTGCTTCCTGGTCCTATCTCCTTCACTAGATGAAGCTTGTGCAGGCAAGGACAGGGTCTTACCCATCTGTGTATCCTCTGTATGGTGCCTGACCGGGCGGGCGGGGGGTCTTTGATGAACATCAGTGTACTGTAATCTAGTTATTTTTCTCTTTTACAAGAAAAGACTCCTCAAGTGGTAGCATAATAGCAGACCCCCAAAGACATCCACACCCTATTCCCCGATACCTGTGCATGTTGCCTTACCTTGCAGAAGGGACTGTACACATATAACTAAATTAAGGATCATGAGTTAGGGAGATTATCCTGGATTACCCAGATGGGCTTGAGGTAATCCCAAGGGTTCTTATAAGGGAAAGGGAGAGCCAGAAGAGGCAGAGAAGATGTGATGACAAAAGAGTTAACAATCAAGAGATTTGGAGATGCTGTGCTGCTGTTTTTGAAGACAAAACAAGAGTGCCCAAGCAATAAACGCAGGTGCCTTCTGAAGCAGGAAAAGGCAAAGGAATGGATTCTCTCTTAGAGCCTCCAGCAAGGATTTGGATTAAGGACATGTTGATTTTAGCCTTGTGAAACTCATTTTTGAATTCCTGACTTCCAGAATTACAAAGTAACAGATATCAGTAGAGCACAGTGGTGCACACTTGTAATCCCAGCAATTTGGGAGGCTGAGGCAGGAGGATTCCAAGTTTAAAGTCAGCCATGGCAATTTAGCAAGATGCTCAAGCAATGTGGTGAGAACCTGTCTCAAATGAAAATTAAAAAAGAACTGGGAATACAGTTTAGTGGTAGAGTGCCTCTGAGTTCAATCCTCAATACCCAAAACAAAACAGAACAGCAAAAAACAAAATGAAACAGATATTTGTCATTTTAAGCCACTAACTTTGTGGTAATTTGTTACAGAAGCAATAGAAAACTAACGTACTCTATCTGCTCTTCAGCTATAGGATTCTCTATTCTGAGCCCCATGGGCTAGGACAGCCTCTAGGAACACTATCTAGAACATCTGCATTGTTCTCTGAGCAACAAAGGATGTTCTTAGTCCTTTTAAAAATGTTTCCACAGAGGCAGAGGCTACCTGTCACCTACCAGCAAAGGCATCAGGGCTTTGCTCATGGAGAAAGGCACCATTTCAGGAAACCCAATACTTGAGAATGAATAGTTTTTATTTCATATATTGATAAGCCTAGCAATGTTTTTATACATTAACAAATATAGTTGTTAACAAATATAGTGTTACAAATATAGTTAACAAATATAGTTGGTTATAGCCAGCATTTTCACGTTTTGATTTTGTATGTTCCATATCATGTTAAATAGTAATATTGTCACTAACTTTGGGTTTTTATTTTTGTCAAAAGTAGTAAATGAAACTTTGTTCAAATTATGTGTACATGTGTGTACTGAGTTATGCTATCAAATGCATTTCTTTACTGCAGGTTGCTGCCTACAAGTTTGAAAACACTTGGCTAAAGCCCACCTCCTTCAGTATCTTGCCCTGTTTATCTTTCTCTAACTTCTTCTAAGCATGAAAATACAATTTTTCCCACCTTTGAAGAGATTAATTAGCTTACCTCAACCTTGTATTTTTTCTATATAGCTTCTACAGTACTGTATTTATTTCCTAGGGCTGCTATAACAAAGTACTACAAATTGCAGGTTTAGAAAACAGAAATTTATTGTCCTGCAGTTGTGGAAGGCCAAAGTCTGAAATTGAGGTGTCAACAAGGTTGGTTCCCTTCTGAAGGCTCTGAGGAAGAATGTATTCCAGGCTTCTCCACATGGCTTGTACACAGTCATCTTCATGCTCACAAGATAGTCACCCTGAATGCGTGTATGTCCAAATTTCCCCTTTTATAGAGATGCTAGTCATATTGGATTAAGACCCATCTTAATGACCTCATCTTAACTAATTATTTCTGCAATAACTATTTGCAGACAATGTCACATTCTGATGCACCAGGCTTAGATTTCAATGTATGAGTATTTTTTGAGAGGGGGGACACATTTTAGCCCATATTAATTACTTTGTATTAGAGTTAAGATTCTAGAATATGAAACCAACCTGTATTATCAATTCCTTTGTCTGGGATTCACCCTTCATGTCACTTTTATCTGCTTTTTATCCAACTGAAATCCCAATAGATTGACTCTTAATAAAGTTTACTAATTTTCAATTTTGATAGATACATTTTTGTCCTTATCTACTTGATTAATCTTTGTAATTTGACAAAAATTCATACTCTTTCCAGTCATGGCATCCATGACTCAAACTTCTTTCATGTGTACCTTGGCTGCCTTTTCACTTTCCTTTGTACAGTATCTCATCCATGGCCAGTGCTTGATTACTACTGATAATTTGATGACTCCCCTACCTACCTCTAGCACAGAATTTCTCCAGAGATACTCACCATCTTATAAGATAACTGACTCTTAGAGACAAGCCTACCATAGATAAAACTAGTTATTTATTTATTTTAACCAAGGGGTGCTCCAACACCACACCCAGTTATATCCCCAGACGTCTTTTTGAATTTCTTAATTTTTATTTTGAGACAGGATCTCCCTAAATTGCTCAGAATGGCCTTGAACTTGCAATCCTTCTGCCTCAGCCTCCTGAGCAGTTCAGATTATAGGCATGTGTCACTGTGCCCAGCTAGGTAGAACAATCTTGAACAATACAAAAAAATAAATCATGAGATCCCTAAATTATTTGATGAAGTCAGATGGTTTTCTGGCCTTGTTACTTAACAAAATATCACCAGTTTTTTCAAAATGATCCTTTACTTTTCACTGAAATTGCTTGTTCTAATTCTATATCTTGTTTAGGCTTCTGTTGGTATAACCCAAAACTATAAGTAAGCATGCTAATTTCAAAAATCCTTCATCAAACAATGAGCTAGAAATATAGTAACCTCTTCACCTGATATGAGAAGGGGTGTGGAAAATCCTGAAGGAATAGAATCAACTGGAATGATGACCTGCCCTCCACACAAAATTCCAAGCCCCTTACCCGCACTGTAACCTTAGATAGCTAGTGCTCCACTGGATGTTGGTAAGGCCAATTGCCTGTTCTCCATCACCCAGCACATATTTTGGCATTACAGTTCTTTCATTCTGGGGAATCTTTTATTCACAAACAGATATTCAGTAGAACTTGGGTACAGAGACACTATCTGTAAGTGACATCCCTGAATTCATCAAGGATATGGCTGTATGATCCTTAAGGAAGTGACCTTCAAATGCAAAAACACCCTCTGATGAGTGCCATCCTTTTTTTGTTTATTGTTTATTGTTTTTGTTTTTAATTATCATGTTGGTTGTTATTTGTTTGTATTAGCTATTTTCTACCTCTATAGATACTCTTCTCTCCTGTTCATTTATAACTTATTTTTACTACTGCTAATACTCATTGGCAATCAGAATAATAATCAAAAATCATTGATGCAGGCTGGGGCTGTAGCTCAGTGGTAAAGCTCTT
This sequence comes from Marmota marmota marmota, assembly GCF_001458135.2. Taxonomy (NCBI): domain Eukaryota; kingdom Metazoa; phylum Chordata; class Mammalia; order Rodentia; family Sciuridae; genus Marmota; species Marmota marmota. The sequence continues at coordinate 26,091,543 of NW_026000142.1, read as the reverse complement.
GCCTTGCACTTATGAGGCACTGGGGTTCAATCCTCAGCACCACATAAAAATAAACAAATAAAATATTGTACCCACTTACAACTAAAGAAATATTCAAAGAAGTCATTAATGCACTATTTATCCAATGGAAGATATTAATAAACCTACTTCACATATGAGTACTAATCTAAATCTCAGTTTCCTCTGAGTCCTCCCTTACCATTCAGTATGATGCTGTTGAATTGCCCTTTTATGGCTTAACATTTTAACCAATATACTTTCAGATGTATTAATTTAGAAGAATTAGTTTAAGGTAGTCTTTTTTTCAGATGGTCATATATATATACACACACACACACACACACACACACACACACATCTAACAATTCTTCTTGCTTTTGAAATTTGTGAATCTCCATACATTAGGCTATGATATTCTAGAAAAAATTTTCAAACTCTTGCTGTGTTCTTAATAAGTCCATTACACTGTGTCAGCATTACAAATTATAGATTTTTAAAGTAATAGTTATGCTCAATATACTTTCTTCCTCTGTTGGCATTTAAAACAGTCAGATTCCCAGGACAACTGGGAATCTATGGGGTCCCCACTGGGCTGCTCATGACTTACTGAAAGACTAAAAGCTCAGCTGAGATTGATCCTGGGGTTACAAGCTTCAGCTATAGCCCCTCACCACAACACAAGAATATTTCCAGTAGGGAAAGACATAGGCCTTGCTTACACCTACCAGTACATGTGAACTTACTTGATGGGACTCTCCCTCCAGGCAAATCAAGGCAAAGCTTCACATGAGGAACAGGCCACTCCTCATCACAAATACTTTGAGGCCTCTTGGAATACTGCATCATGCAAATCTGCTGACTGCCCATTTGGCAAAAGTGAACTAAGAGATCTTGAGTTCAAGAACTCTTGTGTTTGTGGTGTACACATTTCTACAACAGGATTCCAAAGTTTTTCTCAAGGTATTGATCTAAGATATATGCTGTTGCTAAAGAAAACTTTTGAAAATAAACTGATTGACTACCAAAATTACAGGTTTGATAAAATGCAGTAAGGTATAGCTTGGGCTTTAATATTGACTCAGCCTATTGCTTGGCTGGCCCTGGAAATACCTCTAACCCCAACAAGTTTATTTTCTCATTCATAAATAGGAATAGTAGTCTCCCTTCAGGGCTGTTAAAAATGTAGCAGGATTATTAAAATTTAAATCAATAGATTTCCTTTCCCCTCTGTCTTTTCTTTGTTTTACATTAAAAAACAATTTAAAAGATTTTTTGTAAATCGCTGACCAGTGATACAGACTCATGGGGGATGTTATATGGGGTCTAGAACTCAGAATCATTGCTATATTTAAGGGGTTTGTTTCTTTGTTGGTTTTCTGAGGTATAAAAACCAAATGTAGTAAAGCATAAATTGAAAACTCTGAAATTTTCATATACACAGTATTATCACCATCAAGATACAGGATATTTTTTTTTTCATTCCAGAAAGTTCTATTACATCCCATTCTAGTCAATAATATCACCATCACAACTACACTTCAAGGTAACCACTATTGGAATGATCCTGCATGGATTCTTATTTCTGGCTTATTTGACTCAACATATTGTCTCTGAGGCTTATCCACATTTTCATATAGCCTTTCATTGTAAGAACACACAAATCCTTTCTATTGTTAATATTTGGTTGTTTTCAGGTTTGACTATATAAATAAATTTGCTGTGAATATTCTTATATACACATCTTTCAGTGGGCAAATACACTCTTAACTCTTAAACAAAAGCTAGGAGTGGAACTGCTTGGTCAGAAAACAGGTATATATTTATCTTCACAGGAAAATTCCAGTTTCCTGAAATAGTTTTACCACATTCTCATCAACCATGTATGGGAGTTGCAGTTGCTTCATATCCCTACTTGGCATTTTAATTGTTGATATTCTGGAGAAAGTATATCATCGTCTCATTGTGGTTTTGATTTGCCTTCCTTGATGAATAATAATGTTGGGCATCTTTTCATATGGTAATTGTCCATTTAGAAATTCTTTTGTATGAAGTGTCTCAACGTTCTTGGCCATTTTACAAATTGGGTTGATTTTTTTTTATTATCAATTCTAGGCAGTGTATATTGTGGATACTAGTTCATTGTCAGATATACGAAATGTGAAAGTCTTCTCCCAGTCTATGGTTCACTACTTCACTCTCTTAATGCTATCTCTTTGCTAAATAGGAGTTACTAAATTGAATTTTGTCCAATTTATAAGCCTTTTCCTTTGTGGTTATTGATTGTAGAAAGAAAATTTTGCCTACTTGAGCCAGAAAGATATTTTCCCTCCCTTCTCCTTAGAATCTTTATTATTTTACCTTTCTCATTGAGACCTATGATACATCTAGAATATTTTTTTTATATATTTTATGCAGCTGGGGATCACATAGGGCTTCACACATGTAGCTCTACTATTAAGCTACGTTCCCAGTCCTAGAACTAATTTTTTTATTGGTCCTAACTGAGAGGCACTCAAGTTCTTCATTGAAAGGTCATTCTTTCCCCATGGAATTGCATTAGTGTCTCTGTCACCAATCCAGTGGCTGTGAATATTCATATTTATTACAGGACTCTTTCATTCTCTTAATCTCTATTTATCCTTACATCAGTCACACTACCTTGAGTACTGTGGCTTTACAGTAAGCTTTGGAATTAGGCAGTGTGAGTCTTCCACAATTGTTCTCCTATTTCACAATCATTTTGCTCCCTGATGATCCTTTGCTTTACAAATAAATTTCTGAATCAATTTGCCAAATGCAAAAATTGGGATTTTTGAATGGGATGGTATTGACTATACAAACTAGTTAGAGAATAACTGATCTCAACAATATTGAATCTTCAAATTTGCAAATATTTATTTAGGTCTACTAAAATATCTTTCAGGAATGTTTTGTAATTTTTAAAAGTATGATGTATTGCACATCCTTTGATACCTATGTTCATTTTTATGCCTGTGTAAAATGGTGTTATTTCATTTTCTAATTATTACTACCATATGAAAATGCAATATTTGTTCTAACATTTTGTTTGTATAGTCTTTGGGGTTTTCTGGATACACACAGAAACAAAAAAGACTTTACTCTTCATTTTGAATCTTTATATCTTTCATCTCTTCTCCCTGTTTTACTATGTGAAATGGGTATTATTTCTTCCCTAAGTGTTTACAGAATATGCTAGTTAAGTCATTTGATCTTGGAATGTACTTGGTAGGGAGGATATTTATGCAATTGCTTTGTTCAACAAACATTGGAGTAATTGTATTATTATTATTTTTCAGTTTCAATGATTTTTTAAAAGTGTATAGTTATCTAAATTGTCAAATTTATTTGCAGTAAGTTTTGTTCACGATATGCTACTGTTATCTTTTTAATGCACACTGTCTGTAGTGCTGTCCCTGTTTTCATTTCTGATATTAGTATTTGTGATTCGTCTTTTTTCCTTCATGAGTTTTGCTAAGGGATTATCAATTTTCTTAATCTCTTCAAAGATCATATTTGGCTTCTGCTGATTTTTCTCTATTTCTCATTTGTTCTCTATTTATCTCTACTCTTTATCATGTTTTTCTACTTACTTGGTTTCAATTACCATTCTATCTTTATGAGATGAAAGTTTATATCATCAATTTAAAAAAAAATTTAACTGAATGCATTTAGATATTAATCTTTCTCTAAGTACTACTTTAGTCAGACCCTTTGAATTTTATTTTAATTTTTTGGTATCAGGGATTGAACCCAGGGGCACTTAACCACTGAGCCATATCCCCAGCTCCCCACTTTTTTAGACCTTTATTTTATTTATTTTTAGGAAGTGCTGAGGATCCAATGCAGTGCCTTACGCATGCTAGGCAAGTGCTCTACCGATGAGCTACAATCCCAGGCCTGAGCTCTTTTCATATTTTATTTAGAGACAGCATCTTATCAAGTTGCTTAGAACCTTGCTAGGTTGCTGAGGCTGGCTTTGAACTTGTGATCCTCCTGCCTCAGTCTCCTAAACTGCTGGGATTACAGGCGTGCACTGTGTCTGGCATAGAATTCACACACACACACACACACACACAGTTTTTTTTTTTCTACTGGGTATTGACACCAGGAGTGCTTTACCACTGGGCTATATTCCCAGCCCTTTTTATTTTGAGACAGGGTCTCTCTAGATCACACAGGCTGCTGGGGAACTTGAAATCCTCCTGCTTCAGCCTCCTTAATAGCTGGGATTACAGGTATGTGCCACCACACCAGGCTCTCTTTATGCCATATTTTAATTGTAGTTAGGTTAAAGTATTTTCTGATTTCTACCATGATATCATTTTTGATTTACAGATTATTTAAAATGTTTGTATTTACATGGCTATAAACCCAGCAGCTCAGGAGGCTGAGGCAGAAAGATTGCAGATTCGAAGCCAGTCTGGGGAACGTACTGAGACCTAGTCTCAAAATAAATAACAAAAAAGGCTGGGGATGTAGTTCAGTGGTAGAGTGCCCATGGGTTCAAACTCCAGTACCTTAAAAAAAAGTTTTGATTAATATCCAACCACTTGGGGTTTTCTGGTTTCCTTTCTATTAGTGCTTCTTAGTTTAATCCTTCAGCCTGCAGAAAATACACTGACTGCAGTACTCTTGTATTTTGGGGGTGAATATTTCCTCTTTGCAGTCTGCAGCTGTTGAACACAATGTCATATACATTTCTATTAGATCATATTGTGTTCAAATCATCCATAAATTTACTGATTTGTGTGTACACATGTGTGCATGCTTGTTGACCATTATTGTATATCTATTGTATCATTCTCCTTTACTCATTTTGAAAGGTTCCCTTTTAAACTCTCAGCTTAAAGAAAGTCTACCTTGATGTTACTATAGTCAATTTTTTTTTCTTCTCTTTTTTGGTTACTGTTTTCATGATTCATCTTTTGCCAACACCTCACTTTCTATCTACCTGTGCTTTTATATTTAAATGTTATGTTTATACAGCATATAGTTGAGTATTCCTTTAAAAATCTAGTCTTAAACTCTACACTGCAGCGCATGCCTGTAATCTCAGCAATTTGGGAGGCTTAAACAGTATGATTGCAAGTTCAAAGCCAGCCTCAACAACTTAGCTAGGCCCTAAGCAACTTAATGAGATCTAGTCTCAAAAAGTCTACTTATAATGAGATATAATTTATATACAATAAAGGTCATCATTTTAGGTGTATAATTCTTTGGAATTTAATAGATACAGAGTCCTTTAATTTTCACCACAAATAAAACATTTAATCCTCACAAAAATGTTCCTTCTTGATCCTTGTAGTCATTTGCTCCATCCCCAGGACTTGGCAACAACTGACCTGTTTCCTGTCCCTATGACTTTTCCTTTTTCAAAATGTTACATAAATGGAATTACACAGCATGAATGTGTTTTGCTTCCACATAGCAAAAGGTATTTGAGTTCATCTATGTTGTTACATGTATGGAGAGTTTGTTTCTTTTTATTGCTTAGTAATATTCCTTCATGTGAATGTCCCCCAGTGTTGAGAGCCACAGCCAAGGGGCCCCAGCAAACTTTCAGACTGCCAGCTGATGATTGGCTCACAGCGGCCCCAGCAACATCTAGCTGATTGGCTCCTCTGCGGTGATGCTCATTGGGCTGTTTCCCCGCCCTTTCAGACTACGGAGCTGCTCATTGGGGGACTTTTTTGGCTCCGCCCATGTGACCCAGCCAATCGGCCTCAAGAGCAGGAGGAGTGGGGTAGGTGGAGAGGCTTGTGGGAAGCCGGTAGTGGCAGTTGGGCTCTGAGGGTTTTTCCTGAGGAGCTGTTTTTTTGGTGCGTGGTTCTAAAAATAAAGTTAGTTTCTTTTGACAAGTGGCTCCTGAATTGTGCCCAGCCAGACTGCGGCACCCCAGTTTATCTACTTACCCGTTAATGAGTTGTTTCCAGATTTTTGCTATCATGATTAAAAATACTAAAAACATTCAAGTGCAGTTTTCTTTGTTTTGTTTTTGTGGACACACATTTTTCTTGGATAAAAAAACATGAGAGTAAATTTTCTGAGCCATATATGTTTAACTTTTTAAGACACTGGCAAACTGTTTTCCAAAGCACTGTACCATTTGGCATCCCCACCAACATCAACAACATTAAGAGTTCTGGTTGTTGTTAAGAGTCCTTTAATTTTCACCACAAACAAAACATTCAATCCTCACAAAAAATATTCCTTCTCTTTGCCAGCACATGATATCATCAATGCTCATTACCTTTCTTGTATTTATCTTCCAACTTTATATCTTCCTTGATAAAGTGTCTGTTAAATCTTTTTCCTCCCCAGATTTTTAAAAAAATATTTTTAGTTGTAGTTGGACTCAGTACCTTTATTTTATTTTTATGTGTTGCTGAGGATTGAACCCAGCACCCCGCACGTGCTAGGTGAGCACTCTACCACTGAGCCACAACCCCAGCTCTTTCCCCTAGATTTTAACCTAAAAAAATTTGCTACTATGTTCTCTCCCAGTCTGTGGCTTCTTTTTTTTCTTTTCTTTCTTTGTGTGGTGCTGGGGATTGAACCAAGGGCTTATGTTCATGTGAGGCAAGCATTCTACCAACCCAGTCCAAAACTCAGCTGGCTTTTCATTTTTTTTAACAGTGTCATTTGAAGAAGAAAAACTTAATTTTGATGAATTTATTTTTTTAGAATATGATTTTGTGCTTTTTGTATCTTATAAAAATTTAGTTATTTTCACTTAAATTATTATTTTTTTGCCAATCTTTGGATAGATTTTATTATAACTAATACATGAAGACTCATTCGGTAGGTTTTTTTCTTTTTAAAATTTATTTATTTTAATTAGGTATACATGATAGCAGAATGCATTTTGATTCATTGTACACAACTGTAGCACAACTCTACATTTCTATGGTTGTACATGATGTAGCATCACACTATATGTGGTCAGACATGTACCTAGAGTAATGATGTCCATCTCATTCCACCATCTTTCCTACCCGCATGCCTCCTCCCCACCCTTCCTTCCCCTTTGCCTCATCAAAGTTCCTCCATTTTTCCCATATCCCCCCTGCCCTGCCCCCATTATGAATCAGCATCCACTTATCAGAGAGAACATTCAGCTTTTGGCTTTTTGGGATTGGCTAACTTCACTTAGCATGATATTCTCCAACTCCATCCACTTACTTGCAAATGCCATGATTTTATTCTCTTTTAATGCTGAGTAATATTCCATTGTGTACGTATACCACATTTTCTTTATCCATTCATCTATTGAAGGGCATCTAGGTTGCCTCCACAGTATAGCTATTATGAATTGAGCTGCTGTAAACATTGATATGGCTGTGTTACTATAGTATGCTGATTTTAAGTCCTTTGGGTATAGGCTGAGAAGAGGGACTGTTTTTAATACTCCCTTTTACGCCCTCAATGTGTAAGGTCGGTCTATATCCAGAATGGATATTCCTGATACTGGTAATTTGTCTTCTCTTTGTCTTCCTTGGTTAGTCTGATCAGAATTATCAATTGTATTGTTAATTTTAAAGAATCAGCTTTTAATTTCATTGAATTTCCTTCCTGTTTTTGTTTTAATTTAATTAATATCTACTCAAATAGTTATTTCTTCCTTCTACTTGTTTTGGATAAAATTTGCCCTTCCTGAGCTGGGGTTGTGGCTCAGTGGTAAAGCACTAACTTAGCATGTGTGAGGCACTGGGTTCAATTCTCAGCACCACATATAAATAAATGAATAAAATAAAGGTCTATCAATGTCTAAATAAAATTTTTTAAAAAAATTTTGCCCTTCCTTCTCTGTATCTTTAAGGTAGAAACTTAAATTACTGACTTTTCTTATATATATAATTTACAAATTTCTCACCTGAGTGTTGCTTTAGCAACTGTTCACAAATTTCAGTATGTTGAATTTTCATTTTCATTTAGTTTAAAGTATTTTTAATTTTCCATTGAGGAAACCTCTTTGATCAATGAGTTATTAGAAGTATATTGTCCAATATTTACATATTCAATAATTATTCAGATCTACCAAATACTTTTTAGTTAAATCCTTCTTACCAGTTTGTGAGACATCTAACATCTGCCCCAGGTAAACAAATGCTTATTACGTCCTGTCTTTCTTTGATTTTAAGATATCTATCTTTCCTTGGGTTTCCAGCTACGTCATTTTTTATTGTATTAATATTACATAGGCCTCTCAGTTTCACTCTTTTCTGCTTCGTGAGTGTCACTGGTTACAATTGGTATTAGGAAAGAATCGGGTTGGGCACGTTGGCGGCTCAGGAGGCTGAGACAGAAGGATTGTAGTTCAAAGCCTGCCTCAGAAACTTAGCGAGGCCCTAAGCAGCTCAGCAAGACACTGTCTCTAAATAAAATATAAAAAAGGACTAGCTCAGTGGTTAAGTACCCCTAGGTTCTGGGTACAAAAAGAGAAAGAGAGAGAGAGGAAAAAAAAAATCCGTGTGAATCAATCCAACACCTAGAGCCATAACTTGAAGCAAGTACTCTACTGAATGTGATTCAATGGTGAATTTATCATGAATAGGGTCAGAACACAAAACCCCAAAACAAACAAAACCAAACCACCACCAACAAAAGATGGCTATTTATGGTGTGGGGGGTAATGAAATTCAGTGCTAATAACCAAATATTACATACTGAAATTTACTTACAGGGAAATTTTATATTTCATAAAGAAATTTAGCATATATTTTTATATACTTCAGGAATGGGGAGAAAAGTAGATGCTTAGTAATAAGAATAGCTTTCAAACAATAGGTTTGGGATTAATTAGCATATTTAATCTGTGAACTCAGTATTCGGAGGCATTTTGCCTAGGCGGGGCATGGTATGCACTGACATATCTAAATCTGTGAGCCATTCACTTGTCTCCTGCCATTTTCCTTTTTCTCAATCCTGCAAGGGCCATTTGAAATTTTATAATTATTAAAATTAAATAATTTTGTACTTGAAATTTTAGTACGTAAAATTTCAACTGTATCATGAGCCTCACCTTTCCATGGAAAAGAATGACCAAAAGGTTCTTATAGACTAGGAGCAGTTTTGGAGGGGCTCTTAAAGTGGCTCTAGGTACTCTTGTGCAAGAGTGCAGCCCTTGCCAGTGAATACGTGAAGTTTTCTAACCCAGCTGTATTGGACATTTATATATACATTTCTCTCAGATATTTCTATTTTATACCAAAAACCCCCACGTTTATATCTCCAGCCAGGATTTTCCCCCAGACTCAGACTTATCTAACTGCCTCCTTGACAGTTCCACTTAGCTGCCTTCACTCATTTGTGCTGCTACAAAAAAATAAATTAGTGACTGGGCAATTATAAATTTAAAATATTACTTTCTCATAGTTCTGGAGACTGGGAAATCCAAGACAAAGGTACCAACAGATTTGGTCTCTGGAGGGATGTCTCTGCTTCCAGGATGGTGCCTTACTGCTGCATCCTCTGGAGGAAAGGAATTTTATATTCCCACATGGTAGAAATGACACAATGTTATGTCCCCATGTGGCACATGAGATAGAAGGGCAAAACGGGGTGAAGAGCTCCATTATTCCTTTTCTGTAACATCACTAATCCATTTATGAGAACAGAACTCTGATGACCTAATCAGTTTCTAAATGCTCTACCTCTTAATACCATCACATTGGTGGTTAAGTTTCAACATATGAATTTTGGAGGGACCCATACATTTAAACCATTGTAGATATCTAATAGAAATTTCCAACCTACCATGCCCATCCCTGTTCACCTAGTCCTAAACTACCTGCCACCAAATTGCTCCTCCAGTCTTCCTCACCTCAGGTAGGGTGAGCTTAGATGACCAGGTCAAAAACTTTGGAGTCACAGAGCACTTGCTTCGCACGTGAGAGACCCTGGGTTCGATCCTCAGCATCACATAAAAATAAATAAACAAAATAAAGATATTGTGTCCATGTATAACTAAAAAAATATTAAAAAAAAACTTTGGAGTCATTCTTACTCTTTCACAACTGACATCCAATTACTTAGCAAGTGCTATAGAAGTTTCTTTCAAATTATATCCTGAATCTGACAACTTCTCACCACTTCCACTGCTAACACTTTTATCTGAGCCACCATTATTTCTCACCAGCATTATTTTAATAGCCTTCTAACTTATCTTCCTGCCTGGCCCCTTCAGCTGCCTACAGCCTATTCTCAATATAGCCCACAGAGAACCTTTTCAAAACCTATGCAAGATCATATGACTCCTCTGCTCCACAATCTCCAGTGGTCCTCAACACACACAGAATAAGAACCAGTGTACCTCAAGGTACCCTGCAAGGCCACACATGACCTAGGCCCCACCACCTCTCTAACTCTTTCTCTTATGTCAATTGCCTTGCTTTCTGTGTTCTAACTATACTGGCCTTCTTGAAGCCACGGATCCTGTGTTTTGGAAGCAAAAAGGATAGGTGCTTGGTGTACCTGAAGCCTCTGCCATACAAATTCAAATTTTGAGTTGACATATTTTATGCATTTCATAGTAACATTTTCAGTGTATTATATTCTTATGATGATTTAAAGCATGTCTAAATTCTTTTAGATTCTTTTCATCGAGAGTCTAGTTCTTTTATTTTAAATGTAGGTAGGCCTTTATCACTGCCTTGACAAATGAAATGCTGCAGAAGTGATGCTACATGACTTCGGAGACTACATTAGAAAGGACATTCAGCATGTGCTATTTCCTGTGCATGCTGGCTCTCTAGGACTACACACCAAGTCAGAAGAAAATGGATTAGAACATATGGAGAGAACATGTGACCAAATATTCTCCATAGAACTTAGGCTCTGGGCTTGGGTTTTTCCTTTTGGATCATATACTAAATAGGAATTAGCTATGTTTTTATTGCCACTCCAAGTGCTGAAGGGAAGAGGGTTGTATAAACAGTGGAAGTGTGTTATTTGAAAAAATATAATTAACTTGCAGATCCTGAAGAGCATGGTGATGACAACCTCCTAATTTATTATCTGTAACTCACTTCAAAATCATTTCTCGCTCACTGTGTCACGGACACTACTTTAAGGACAATTATATCTAAATCTCAAAATAACTTCCTCTATCCTGATGATGTATATATTTATGTATGTAGTAACTCTGATCTACAACCAACATCCAACTATCTACTTCACATTACCACTTGGATTCCACAATCAGTTCAATGGCCATTTCCCAGATTGAACTCAAGATCTGCTCAACTCCAGACCTAGTTGTCCACCAGGTCTGCCAATTTCAGAGAATGGCAATACCTACACAAGCACGTGTTGTTTAGGTCAGAAACCTGTCTCTTTTGTTCACTGCTATAACCCTTATGTCTAACATAGCAGGTAATTAGTATTTGTGGATTGAATATTGAATACTTTAATGGAAAAAGCCATTAAATCAGAACTTTGTCTTCTTCAAACATCAGTGAAATGGATTATGGTTTATCTGAAACACAGGCAAATCTTTAATACATCAAAAACTCAGGCTTTTTCCACCATGCCAAAGCTACCACTATTTACTCAAACAGTTGGAATGCCTTCTAAAATTCTCATCATTACTGTGCATCAACATGTAGTTAAATGAATGAATTGATTATAATTTTCTCTGCTCTACCAAATTTCTACTTCTCATACTGCGTCTCATGAATGTGTGTCACTGCTGGAAAATGAGCACTCACTGTGTATTCAGGGCATTTAACAGCAAATTTGAGTGAAATGTTGCTATCTTGATAGGAAAGATTTCTTTTGAGTTCTACTAAGCATTTTTGAAAGCAAATTGTGTCAGCAGACTGAAATTACATGCAAAATTATCTAAAGTATTCATATATGATAGGCAGTCACATTTTGTAGTAGAGACTTTAAAAATGTAGGAGATGAAGCTGAATAATATCAACTTTTGTTCTAACTACTTCCAATCCATCTCTGTCCATGGCTAAAGACATACAGTGCAAACAATTATGGTATATAACAATGTGAGACTTCAGGTAGCAATGGAGGATCCTCTTAGAGATTTGAGTACACACACGGGGCAGTACTTTATCTACTCTATTTGAGGCTGAGTACTTAATGTGATAAGGAATGTATTATTACCGGGTTTAGTCCATAACTTTAGTTTTCTTTGCATAGCACAAGTAGAATGGTGATTACTTTGTAGAGATGAAGTAGGTTTCTTACTGAGTTTTCCATGCTCCAGAAAATATTAATTACATTAATTAGTTGTTGGTTAACAGAATCTGTTGGAGGTATACTAATTGTTCAGCAACCTTAAGGGCAAACAATGTGAGTCCTCAGTCACCTGCTCTCTGATCTGATCATTCTCAGCTATACTTCTGCCTATCCCATAGGACCCTGAAAAATAAATAATAAATAATAAAATCTGCATGCAGATTAAAGTCCAGTGGATAGCCCCTCAATTCTAAAAAAAAATAAATAAAATATATTATGACCAACTGAGTAACTCCAAGGTTTTAAGCAAGAAATAATTTCTCTAGGCATAGCATTCATTTCTAGGTGACAAGTATATATATCATGATAATAGCTAACATTTATTGATCTTTACTGTGTACCAGGTATCTGACTTAGATTTCAACCTTGGTACAATTAACATTTTAGACCAAATAACTCTGTTATGGATTGTATGTTTTAGTATATTTAGTAGCATTCTTGGCCTCTATCCTCCCTCACCCCACACTCAGAAGGGACAATCAAAAATGTTTCCAGAAATTGCTAAATGTTCCCTGGAAGGCAAAACCGTACCCACTTGAGAACTACTGCCTTAGATTTATCAATTTATTTCATTTTGAGAACAACTATGAGGTAAATCCTATTCTTCAATGTACAGGTATATAAGCTTTGCATCACTATAACAAAATACCCAAAATAATCAATTTTTTAAAAAAGGAAAGGTTTATTTGGGCTTACAATTTTGGATTTTTCATTCCATTGGCAATTGACCCTTAATTTTGGGACTGTGGCCAGACAGTACATCATTCGAGCATGGGGCCACAGAACTGAGCTGCTTATGTCATAGCAGCCAGGAAGTCAGAGGTTAGAGTCCTTCTATTTCATTCAAGGGCACATCCTTAGTGATCTAAGTTTCTCCCATAATGCCCCTCCTTTTTCTCCCCATATTTTTTATTGCTCCTAATTATACATAGTGTTGTTACATATTCATATGTACACACAATATAACTATAATTTAGCCAATGGCATTTCCAGTATTCTCCCACCCCTATTCTACTTGTCTCACTTCAATTTTCATGAGACCCCCGCCCCTTTCTTTTCCTTTTTCCTCATTCACATAAGAGAAAACACATGACTCTTGACTTTTTCTTGGTTCTGGGGACTGAACCCAGGGGTGCTTTACCACTGACATCTCCAGTCCTTTTTTTGTGAGACAAGGTTTTGCTAAGTTGCTTAGGACCTTGCTAAGGTGCTGAGGAAGACCTCGAACTTGCAATCCTCTTGCCAAAGGCTCCCAAGTAACTGGGATTACAGGTGTGGGCCACTGCACGCAGCACAACCCATGACTAATAAGTTTGGCTTACTTCATCTAACATAATGTTCTCAAGTGCCATCCATTTTCTTGAAAATTACATTACATTTCATTCTTCTTTATGGATGAATAAAATTCCATTGTTTACATATACCATTTTTTTCTTGATCCATTCATCCACTGACAGACTGTTGGCTGTTTCCAGGGATTGGCTATTGTGAATTGTGCTGCTATAAACATGGATATGTATGTATCACTATAGTATGCTTTCTTTTTTGATGTTTTGTGGAGCTAAGGGTTGAACCCAAGGTCTAGCACATGCTAGGCAAAGTGCTTTACTACTGAGCTACATCCCCAGTTATGACTTTCACTCTTTTAGGATAAATACCGAGGAGTGGTATGGGGGGGTTGGGGGTTATAAGGTGGTTCAATTCCTAGTCTTTTGAGGAAACTCCATATTGATTTCCATAGTGGTTTTACTAATTTACAATCCCACCAAGGGTGTAAAGGTGTTCATTTTTCTCCATATTCTCACCAGCATTTCTTATTGTTTAAATTCTTATTTTGTAGCTGTAGATAGACAGAATGCCTTTGTTTATTTTTATGTGGTGCTAAAGATCGAACCCAATGCCTCACCTGTGCTAGGCAAGCGTTCTGCCACTGAGCTATAAGCCCAACCTTTGTTTGTATTCTTGATGGCAGCCATTCTAACTGGAGTGATACGAAATTTTTTTGGCAGGAACCGGTACCAGCGATTGAATTCAGGGGCACTTGACCACTGAGCTATATCCCCAGCCCTACTTTGTATTTTACTTAGAGACAGTGTTTCTCTGAGTTGCTTGGCACCTCAATTTTGTGAGGCTGACTTTGAACTTGCATTTCTCCTGCCTCAGCCTCCCAAGCTACTGGGATTACAGGCGTATGCCCCGATATAAAAGTTTGAGTAATTTTGATTTGAATTTCACTAACTTCCAAAGAGGTTGAACATTTTTTCATGTGTTTTTTGGCCATTTGCATTTGAGAATTGTCTTTTATCCCAAAGTGTTTTTGGCACCTTTGCTAAAGATCAGATGACTGTTAAATCTCTGAGTCTTCTATTCTGTCCCATTGGTCTCTGTTTTCATGCCAGTAGAATGTAGTTTTTGTTATCATAGTTGTATACTATAATTTGAACTATGATGATATTATAGCATAATGATGCTTCTAACGTTATTTTGGCTTAAAATTGCTTTGGCTATTCTGGGTATTTTATGCCTTTTGGGGGGCAAGGGGTAGGAGGGGGATCTTTTATTCTTCTAAATAAATTTTAAGGCTGTGTTTTCTTAACATTGTAAAGAATGTCATTGGTATTTTGATGGGAATTGCATTGAATCTATATATTTTGTACTCTACCCTTTAAAGCCAACCCCCCAATAGTGTCACAGGCTGTGACCAAGTCTTAAACACATGAGCCTTGGGGGAATACTTATCCAAATCAAAACAGGTGAGAATACTGAGGCACAGACAAGGTAAATAACTTGTCTAAGGCCACATAGGCAGTAGTGATATAGCTGTATTTGATCCAAGATAGTCTGACTCCAGAGCTAACTTCTGTCCTGACTTGATTCCTTTGTCATTTAAGGTTTAATGAGATGAGGCTTGATGGATCAGAATCCTTTCTAGAACTTGAAAAAGATTGCTCATCTGTGAGGACTGCTCCAGGGTTTGAAAATGATTTGAAGTAAGAAAACATCTATTTTCTAATGCCTAAATCACTTTTAGACCTAGGCAGAGTAGATACTGAGAATTTATGTGCCTTAACAAAAATATCTGCCTTAACAGAAACATCTGACCCACCAGTCAACATAATTCTCATCATTAGATTTCTCCCTGTAATTGGAGATTCACATCTTCCAATTAAAGATTTCCATTTGCAGATGACCCTTGTTAAAATGCTGATATCCATTTTAAGCTCTATTAGTCATAATTTAAATAAATTAACTGAATTAGCGAGTCACCTAGTAAGTCATCAGAAAGTAAATTAAGCCAAACAGCAAAGTTCTGATGGTCTAATCAGAGCAAGGAAAATGTAGTTACAGGGTATTGTGAAGGGAAGCCACACCTGGGGCTGGCATCGTGGGAGGGGTGGTATAGGAAAGAAAATACTTTGGGCAGGAAACAGGCAATCAGTAATGAAACCGTAAAATGACAGTCACTTTGGGGAAATTTTGCCTCCTTTCTGTCCATATCCCCAGTTTTCTATTGATACTCTCCCCCACTCAGAGTTTTTTCTCAAAATTCAGATAAGCCCATGACAGGCTTCACAGCAAACATGTGTCTGCATAGCAAAATATGAGGGACAAGAACTGTCCCAGTGGCACTGTTCTTCCTTGAGTCGGCTATAAACATCACTGCAAAGTAGCATGAGATACAAGTGTCAACATGGGGGAAACCTAAACCTGAAGCCCCACTACATATGGTTCTGGTTCCTAACATTACCATTTTCTGTGGAAGAAAGACTCTGAGTGAGGATGCTCTTATCCACTAGTTGTGGATGCCACTCTTCGGCTGAAAAGTATTCCCTTGCTACATTACATAGGGAGGCAAAAAGGAATTCCATTCCTTTTCTCGCTATTCATTACCTCTAAGTGGATACAAAACTGCTTCTTTCTTTTAACCAGAGTCTGTCAGATAAGCACTACATAAAAAGGCTTCTATCAAGGAACACCCACTACGAGAATTTTTCTTCCAAAAAGAAACAAAGGAATAAAATACCACTGAAATTTAAACTAGACTCTATAATTGAGCAGTTTAAATCAGCTTAAAACAATTTTCAAGCATTCAAATGCTAAGAGAAAACTTCTTCAAAAACATGAACAGATAAGAAAATCAGAACCAAGGTTCACAACTGATAAAACGTGAAAAAAAAAAATACTGTGGAACTCTTAAAAACCAATGATTAAAAAGGAAGAAGAAAAAAGAAGAAAACCATATGCTGATAAAAAGCTAGGTTGGGTGGTTAATTAAAAAGAGTGACCAGATAAACAGTATACAAGTAGAGTGAAGATACTTAGTAGGCTTGAGGATGGAAAACTGGTCTACATCTGATCACACTACCTTGACGTTGAGAGTATCATTGTGAAAAGAGAATACAAGCATGGATTTTTAAAAAGAACTTGTATTTATTTTATTTTGCAACTATGATCTTTTAAAACAGTGGCCTTAGGAAATCTGCTTTGGCAAGCAACTGCAGAGGCTCCTGTGGAGAGGAAGTGAAAAGACTGGGCATATAAACAAGGGCTGCTGGCACATTCAAAACGCAGGGGATAGTTCACAGAGCAAAACGTAGTCCTAAGTAAATGGGTTTCAGGCAATTTCAGTGTTAAGATAACATCATTAAGAGTAGAACAGATTGTGCTCAAACCCTGCTGTTTATAATTAACACGTTGCTTCCAAATACTCCAGGGTCCCTGGTAAATAGTCTTCTGCTCATATTCACCCAGACCAATCAGAATATTTTCATCAGATTCCATGCTGGGCCAGCACCTGTTTGGACAAATCCAATAGAGCCAAAGAACTCCTTTCCCTGGCCAGCTAAGTAGTTGGATGAACACAGCTTGGCTTAGTCATTGTCACAGTGTCCATATGGCTTTGAAGCTTGTTTTCACAAGAAATCATACAAGTATTTTATTATGTCAAAGTTCACCGTCCTATAAACAAAAACAGATAACATGTCAGCATTCTTATCTCTGGATTGCTCAGCTTTGCATGATTCTGGGAAGCACATGCAAAATAATTCACACCTAACACTAAATAATCTTATAGTGCTATCAAATGTATCATGCTATCCTTGACACTAGCTTTTCAAAAATGATGCTAAGAACACATTTCATTAAAAACTTGTTTTCTTATTTTTCCATAAAGTTTACTTTTCTAAAAAAAATGAAAGAAAAAAGAAAAGAAACAAAGTTAGAGCTAATCAACATTCTGTATTTCAATTACACTACAGAAAGTTTAGATTTCATTTGAAAGCTTTTTGCTTTTTGTCTAATAATCAGAATAAAGTAATTAGAGATGCAAAAGTATTTAAATCTTCTTTGCTTCTGAACATTGTTTATCTTCCAAACACCTGTTCTATCATTACATAAACGCAGAGCTCATCTGTCCTCATTTGTAGTTTTCATTCTTTTCAGTCTTTTAGCAGTGGTTGACCTATAAGCGTATTGTAACTAAATCTGTATGATCCAAGAATATGATTCAACAGACGATGTGGATGTATATTTTTATACTCTGATGGCAGGCAGAATAAAATAGCAGAGAGAGAGAGACATATAATTATTTTCCTTTCTTCAAACTCATTTTTCACTATAAATATTCAGACTGGAGGTTTATTATTTGAATAAATGGTCAAAATAATTAGATATAATGATCTAGCAATAAGTATAAAATTAAAGCCTTAAATATTCAATTCTGCAAAAATAATCATCCATGCAAGAACAGCCTTTTCAAGATTCAGTAATTGCATGCTCTTATTTATTAGACCATCACCAATTAATGTTTTTGCCTATCATTTTGTAATACACTTTCTAAAAAAGTTTCTAAGCTAATGACTGACATATCAAATAATTTTTTTAAAAAATTGGACAGGGAACTACAGACACTGCTTATGAAATACATTTAAAAATAGCTCAAATGAGATTGTATGGCTGCTGTGATACCTAATATTGGACTAAAAATTAATTGTTCCAGTGTAACAGTACCTCTCTGAAGAATACCAAACCTTTCCAAATGGCATAAAAATGCTGCCAAAATAATCCTGCTATCATTAATAGTGATAAGACAACTAAAAATAGTTAAATAAAAAAAAACTTTTTGTCTCATGCAGAAAGACACAAAAGGTATGGTTATTAAATCATAATACTATTGTATTTTTGTGTGTTTTCTTTCATCCAACTCTTATTAAACTCCTAAATTTACAGGCAATAAAGTACCTACAAAAATAATTTTTATAAACATTATTTCTAAATAGCTTTAGTTGAAAAGATCTTTTTTAAAGAGGATTAAGAAAGGAAACAAATATAGTAGATTACTTTTAATTACTGACAAAGAAGGGAAGTGGCATTTGTATCTCTCTCCAGGCACATTGCCATCAATAAGTTTAGGTATTTAGGTGATAAACCTAAAGCAACAAAGTAAAATGGACTTAATGTTGTTTATTGGTGACTTTTTTTTTTTTTTGACTTGGGTGGAAAACAAGTTCACAAAAGCTAAGATGAAACAACTAAATTCCAACAGTAGTGGAACCTCTAAATTTTACAATTCGATAGAATATTACATATACAAAATAATCAATATGAAGCCATGCATATCACAGATGCAAAAGTATTTAAATATAATATTAAGGTGAAAAGGAGAACAAAGAATTGAAACTATGTTGTGATAGCTATAGAGAAATGTTTGTCCAATGGACTGGACTGTACTAGAAGAGGGCATAAACAAATGAAAATACTCCAAAATTCATTTATGATAGGATTCCTTAATTTTTTTAGTAATCTATTTGTGTTACTATAGCATAATTTATGCAATACAGTTTTCTTTAATAAAAGGACTGATTTTAAACTGTAAGAAACTTAAATGTATTTATTTATAAAAACTTTACTACATTCTATTTCTTTGCTTTGTTACTGTGAAGTTCTCAAGTTGCTTTGTTACTATGAAGTCCTCAAATTGAACAGTATAATTTTTAGACTTGTAAACAACTAAATGAATCAGGAAGCAAATATGTAAGATTGTTCTTTTATAACAACACTCTCCATCATTCCTGCTGCCCTCAATATAAACAAGTGACTTGCCAATTGATAACCACATACATATACTTTTCTAAAAAAAATCAGAATCTGATAGGAAAAACACAAGGCAGCATCAAAAATTACCACACATAACAAAGATAACTTTGTGCTAATCCACTTTAAATCTTTTTAAAAACTTTTTAAAAAGTTTTAGCTTATTAAAAAGTGTATACATTTGCATTTACTTTCTCTGGTTTTTCTTGTGTTCAGATGTGTATTAGATTCATATAAATACCATTTTAAGATTTTGGATTACAACATAGTACAGGATATTCCATCTCCAATGGAACACAAATCAACTGTTATTTAAAGTAAGCAGCTAGAAAGAAATAGGATAAACACAAAAAAGTTAGTGGCAATTTATGAGGAGAAATTCTTAAATCAGAATTTGGAGTGATAAGTTCATTATATAAAATACACTTAAGAATTTAATTTTGTCTATATCTTTTTATTTCATTTGTTCAATTATTTTACCCTGTATTGAAATACTTTTTTCCCCATAGGGACACTATTTTATTTCCTTTTTTTAAAAAAAAAAAATTTTTTTTTTTAGTTGGAGATGGAAACAACCTTTATTTTATTTATTTTTATGAGGATTGAACTCAGTGCCTCATGCATGCTAGGCAAGTGCTCTGCAACTGAACCACAATTGCAGCCCTCCTTTTACATTTATGGGCAATTTGAGTTTAGGTTCTTTTTAAAAAATTTGTTTCTTCTGATGACTTACAATACTACAACATTAAATTGCAACCTTCAGTTATCTTGTTGTGTCTTCCCATTGACTGCAGAGGAAAAACAATTGTAAACTTGTAACTTCCATCCACATTGAGAACATTCCAAGGATAATATTTAATAAGCTTTTCAGTCATCTGTCATCTCCCATATTCTGTTTCCATATCATGTTCATTTTCTGGAATCAGATTCCTACTGCTGCTGTATTCACACTTTCCCATGGTTCACTGGTCAACAAAGTTGTCCATATCCTCTTCAATGAATTATTTCCCCCTTTGGGGGCTTAAATGAAACTTTGCTCTCCCTGAAGAACTTTCAAACGAAGATTCAATTTTCTATTGTAACCCAAATAGTTCTGTAAAATAGGAATGGTATCCTTGTGCAAAAACCCTTGCTCCTCTCAGATCCAGACCATACCATGCACCACCTACTACCACCTTGCCATTATTGCTTAGTCAGTGAACAACTAGCATCCAGTTCAGTTTTTCTATCCATCCTGAGACCTGCAGCAGCTTAGCAACTTTATTGCACATTTGTCTTTCTCATCTCCTCTGACTTTTTCTACTCTCATTATTACAGTCAGAAATGTTCTTTCTCTAAAAACAAATTCAGACATTCTACCCCAAACCCCATTTTGTTCCATTTAAGATCTCTGTAACACCTTAGGAAAATCAGGTCACAAACTCCTTCACTTTTCCTGACCTCTAAATACTGAATGTGTGCCAGTCATTGAACTATCAGCCCCTGACTGATTTACTTCCTTCCTGTTCAACTTAGACTCCATACTTCATCACTTCAAGTGTTCACGTGCTAACATCCACTGAACTCACCTGGCAAAACCCCAATACCATGTGATTTCAATTACAATTCTTTGCTGTCCTAGCATCTAGCATATGGAATGCTGTTGGAAAAGATCACAAGTCTCACAGATTGGTGCCACTGTAAATTCAAGGTCAAGAACTTCAACCCTCCCAGCAAGCTACTTTCCTTGTCAGCATTTTCTTCCATTCCCCATGGTGGCTATTTCAAATACTACATATTTCTCTCAAACTGCTACTACTTCTGCCTTTAGTCATAATTTTGCCTCTATGTCAGAGAAAATAGAAGCCATCAGAATAGAACTTCAACATTTGCTACCAAACCTTCAAACTCAGCTCCATCCACACCTACCTTTTCTTCTTGTTAAAATGCAAGAGGATTCCTCTATCTCATTCAGGACTCTTTCAACTCATGTTCCAAATCACATAGTTAGATAACATTTTAAAGACTTTGTGAATTAAATTAATCTTTTTCTGCTTTGTAACATTAATTCTCTGCCACTATGGTTTGCCCTACCAACATTTAAATATGCTCAAATCTTTAAAAAAAAAAAAGAAGAAGAAGAAAGTCCTAGAATATAGGCTAATGAGGACAGGATATAGCTATACTTGTTGGTGTATCTTCC
Source organism: Marmota marmota marmota (assembly GCF_001458135.2). NCBI lineage: Eukaryota > Metazoa > Chordata > Mammalia > Rodentia > Sciuridae > Marmota > Marmota marmota. The sequence goes on along the minus strand of NW_026000142.1, from coordinate 26,069,993 downwards.
CAAAGACTAGCACAGTGTTGAGTTTAAAATGGGCAACACTATAAAAGTTAAATGAATTAAGAAATGAAAAAGCATTATATGTACTTGCTGCATTTACTTTTTTCATAAATACTATTTAAATGTACTATAATTTGACTTCTACCACATTAGTGTTCCTGCTAAAGTTACAAATGACTGCTTTATCATTCCATCTTGGCAGCAACTGACTTTTGATTACTAGTCTCTTCCCTTAGGTTTTCCTAGTTTTCTTGTATATACAAATATACACACACACACACACACACACACACACACACACACTATATTATCTACTCAAGCTCATATCAGGAAAACTTTCCTTTGTTTTTATCCTTCAGAAGTAGAATTTTCAGTAATTATATAGTCTCTCTCTCTTTTTTCCTTAAGGCTATGTAAAAAATTACTGACTGATTCCCTTATTTTAGACATTTAGGTTGTATCTTGAGGCCTAAAAATCTGTTTTCTGCCACAGATGTCTGAAAGTAGGCTTACCTACCTCTTCTTTGATACCTACCCTTGATTCTCCATAAAACCTCAATTTGGAATGTGACTATTTCTTTAGTTTCTTCCTGCTGCCCCTCCCCCCAAACAGGCCCACATGATTTCCTTCCATCTGAAGTTTTACTGTTACAGGTAAGTAGAGGAAAACATGCAATAATTATCTATTTAGCACTTATTAAGTTTAAAGCATTGTATTAGGTTTGAGCATAAGGCAGTGAGAGACACAAATACAGTCTATGCTCTGAGTTTCATGGACTTATTTTACAGAAATAAAGATCAATTCTAGTTATTCAATTATTTATTTAATTAAAACAAATGGGACCTTCCTAATTGGGTGTGTCTGGGTTGGGAAAGGAATGGTCATATGTTTCAGAAGGTTTCTTTAAGAAACACATTTAAACTGAAATCTAAAGGTTATGTAGCAGTTAGCCAGATGAAGGAGAGGAGAAGTTGGAAAATGTGCATATGCAAGAATGGGAAGAAGAATGGTGAATATGAAAAACTAAAAAAAGGCAAAGTGGTTAAATTGCAGATACCAAAAGGAGAAAGCATATGTCAGATATGGCAGGCACAAGGGCTATGGCAGGGACAAGGGCCACAGTGTTTGAGTCTTACAGGCTATTTTAAAAATTCTGGTTTTTATTCCAAGAGCTATGTATGGGAAACTACAGAAAATTTTTAAAAAGGAAAACGACATTACATTTTTATAAGATCATTCTGGTTATCATGTCGACAATAAAGTAGATAGCAGATTAATTAGGAAGTTACCAGAGAACAGATGATGATGGCTTTGTCTAGAGTGGCAAAGTACAAATGATAAAAAGTGAATGAATGTGAGATATACGGGAGGAAGAAATGTCAAGATGATTCCCAAGTTTCAGGCCTGTGTAACATGGTGGACTGCAGTGCTGATCACAGGTTAAGGGAGCACTAAAGAATAGCTGGATCTTTCTTTTTTTGTTGGTAGTGGAAGCAGAGGTTAGAATTTCTACGTACATGTTTTTTTAATGTATTAATAGACCTGGGAAATATCCAATAAAGGTAAAATATTTTATAAAAGAGGTCTAGCCTTTAACAATAGGGGAGTTACTAATATATAGGTGGTTGAAGTCATGGGTGTTGCTAAAATTGCCTAGGGAAAGAGTACTACATGAGAAAAGTGCTCAGGCTCAAGCTTCAAGGAACAGTTCTATTTAAAGGTCAGGTGGAGCGGGTAAACTGGCAAATAGACGAATCTTAGGAAAAACAGTAAAAGAATAAAGAGGAAAACACAATACTGTGGAATTGTGAAACATAAGAGAAGAGAGCTTTATTAAAAAGAGTGGTCAACAGTGTTAGGTGCTACTGCAAGTAAAAACAGCCTGAGGATGAACAGAGGTTCTGGAGAAATGGGGCATATGGAATTCTGAGCACGGGTGGAAAAATTCATGTTAGAGAGAAAAAAGGAAAGAGAAGCGGGAAGGTGGGGCATCTCACTAGTAATTCACGGAATTCTCAACTAAAGGTTTCAATTTTTTTTTCTTTATTAAACAGTGGAGGCTGAATAGAGTAAATACAGATGTTAGGACTTCTCATTTGAAGAGTCAAGAATCTTATAGCAGAAAAGAAGTCTGTGAACCACATGCTTTATTCTTCAATACATAAGCTGAAATAGCTGGGAGGTTGGTAGAAGATAATCACAACGACAATAATGCACTAGAAACAGACCGAAAGTCTTAAAGAAGTTGAAGGCAGTAACATTCTGGAAGTGGCAACAAGAAGGAAGAATGTCACTGAAGTAACCTTCAAGCTTGAAGGACTGGGGTTTGGGAAAATAAAGAGCAGCCAGCCACAAGGGATAATTCAAGGGGAAGTAGTATCCTCAGGAAAGAATCAGGTTTTAGTTAAGGCAATAAGGAAGAAAATAAGAAAAGGTAAGGATATGGAAGACAGGAAAAGAATGGGAGGCTAAATCAGCAGGAAAATGCAAAATGTTATGAGGATGTGAGAGTGAAAGAGGGTAGATGTGGAATGAAGGAGGTGCTTACACTTTGGATACTGCCCATGGGAAGTTGGGAAAAAAAAAAAAGAAAATACAAGTAAGAAAAGAAGTTACAGACTTCCATGGCAAAATAGCAGGCCTATGGTTCCTGCTCCTTCCTGAGGTGGCAAACGAAAAGTGCAAATCTCTGGATGTGGTTTAAAATCACTGTGATGCTATGATTAAATAACATATATTCAGTTTGTTTCAAGTATATTCTCTATGATAAGGACCCACAAACCTTTTCTCTGAAATAAAGATGTGCTATTCCAAAGTTATGTCTTTAGTAGAAGCTCTTAGATATAGAGATTTCAATAACATCCAAAAGAAATTTCTGCTTAATCTTCTCTGTAAAAGTCTTCTCAGAACACTAAAGTCCTTACTTCATGTTTTAGGGTTTATATTCCATCAAAATGTGGCAAATAACTATATCACAGAAATATTTTTTTCTTCAGTACTAGAAGTTACACACAGGAGACCTCTATCACTGAGCCACATCTACAGCCCCATTTATTTTTTTATTTTGAGGCAGGGTTTCCCAAGTAGCTGGGATTATAGGCATGCAAGCTGTACTGGCAGTATCACAAAACTTTTAATTCAGAAGGGACGTAGCCAACTGGTGGATTTCAGAACCTCAATAGGTTGTAAAATTCACTGGAAGAACTCCACAAATCCAGACCCAGGTGGAGCACTGTTTTTAGGCTTGATAAATAATGACTCAAGCCTACATATTTTAAATTTTGAATACATGTAAATACTTTGATGATTAATTTAAAAGTGACACTGGAATCTAACTATTGATCCAAAAAGATTGGGAACACTGTTTTATGGATTGTCATGTTCAACCTCCTAGTCTACATATACAATACCTCTTCTACTGTAGTCCTGACAGATCATTATCCAACTGTGACCAAGGGATGAAATTACATTTACATAAATGGCCATTACAGTGAGGAAACTCGTTATGTTTTTAGACAACTCTCATTTTCACAAACACTTTCCTCCCTAAACTTCTAATGCTCTAGAATTACTCGGATGACCCATTTTGCAAATGACAGACTTGGAAATGCTTGAGACAATTAACATGTCCTTCCTAAGGCTTTCCTCTTATGCCTCATACTTTAGTCAGGGAGATCCAACAGTTCCTCAATTTACCACTCTCATCCTCATGTCTCTTCAACATGTACCCATTTGTCAATGCTCCTCTTAAAACTCTAAAGGCAGCCCAACACACCAGATTTGATGTGTCTTTGGCAACAAAGAATTATATCTTTGGAAAAATACACTATATTGTTATTAGTGTTATCTAAGTCAGGATTTTTATAGCTAACAATCCATTAAATCTCACCTTGCTATGACCATTATTCCAGGCTAAGGTCTTTCAGAACCTTGACTTTTGCCATCTAACATATTAGCTACTGCTCCTAAATTTATGTCATTGGTAAGTTTAAAGAGAGCTACCATTCTACAGTAAAGCTTGTTCATTATTGGAACTTAAATGATCTTTTCTTGTTTAAATGACTAATGATATTATATTAGAAAGAACATTAACTTTTATATTTAATATATCATTTATATAATCCAAGATATTTTATATTAATGATCATTCTACTCTTACCTTGCTACAGCTCTGATGAAGTCTAACGAAACTGTGCATTTGTATTTTGGTCCTTCAAGCTGATCATCATGGCTAACCAGGGTTAACAGCTGAAGGGTCACTAGAGAAGTTATCTAAAAACAAAAGAGAATTTTTTTTATGAGAAACTGATTTAATGAGATTACATGATATCATTTTCTAAAACAGTTTATGGTACCTTTGATAAAGACATAACTGAGCCCACAAAAATATCTGCAAAAAATATATGACTACTTTGAAATTTGTACGCACAAACTTGTATATATGTTTAAAATCCTAGTTTTATACCAAGCATTGTTTAAAAAAAAAGTCATAATTTAACCTCTGATTCAAACTAACAGTCACCCCTTAAGGATTCCATTAAACACAGTTTTGCTTCATTAATGACTCAGACATAAATCTTTAAAAGTTACAAATAAGCTACCCACATTCCTTCTCTAAATAATAAGCATTTTATGGAGTTTCTATCTAAATACAGAATATCAAATGTATACTAACTTGGTAATCAATTAAAATGGGGATTTTTGGTTTTTTTTCTTCAGAGTTTTGTAGTTGGTTAGAAGAGAGATAAATGCATCCTTCTGACTTAGGCTTAGTCTTACTTTATAACTTGCTACTAATCAGGCAGTCAGGGAAACACTAGAATGATTAATAATGGCAAAAACCAAAGTGTATTTTGATAGGTCAAAATCAAGTATGAAATAACCTCACATTTATAAGTGCTCTGAAATCTAAGAAAATAAGTTAATCCAAGAGCTGAAACTCGGAACAGCCCAATCTTATTTTTGTCTCTTATAAGCCAGCAGAAACAAACAATCAGAAATGACGACAAAATCTGGAGACTTGGTAACGTGTAACTGCTTTAGGACAACATAAAAGAGTTTTATTTATTCAATCATTTAGATACTGGGGATTAAATCCAGGGATGCTTTATCACTGAGCTGTATCCCCAATCCTTTTAGTATTTTTTAAATTTATTTTTTAGTTTTAGGTGGTCACAATATCTTTATTTTATTTTTATGCGGTACTGAGGATCAAACCCAGTGCCTCTTGCATTCCAGGCGAGCACTCTATCACTGAGTCACAACCCCAGCCCTCCTTTTAGTATTTTGAGATGTGGTCTGGCTAAGTTGCCCAGATTGGCCTTGAACTTGCAATTCTCTTGCCTTGGTCTCCAGAGTAGCTGGGATTACAGATATACACCACCATGACTGGCAAGAGATAAAAGTTTAAATAACTTTCTGGGAATTCAAATGCTCAATTTGTGACTATTTTTTTCCTTCCTTGCAGTACTGAGGATTAAACCCAGGGCTTCTTACATGATAGGCAAACACTCTACCGCTGAGCCATAATTTGTGTATAATGCTTTGCAGATAATAATATTCTGTGAATAAGAAAAACAATAACAGCAATAGTGCTTTGCTTGGTTTTAAGTAACATATATACATAATCTCATTTAGTCTTCATGAACCTACCAAGGAGATATTATTATACTCATTTTATACAGGACTCTAAGAGATATTACGTAACTCTCCCAGATTCTAGAATTAGTGGGTAGTTAAGAAAGAAAAACCTAAAATCCATGCTCTTCCTACTACTATACTACACTTTTATGAATTCCACTACATTTCCTATTATGATTTTAATTTAGTTATTTAGTATTTAGTTAGCTGTCATTATTTATTAACAAAGGGCAAACAGATGGTAGACATCAGCATTTTACATAGAAAATACTACAGTTAGCAAATATGAAGCAATATTTTAAAAAAATAGTTCGTATTAATATATCAAAATGTGGAGCTCTGCATTAAAAATGTTGGCTTTAATTTCTAATTCAATATCACCCATCAGGTTATACCTTGAAACAGTTTTTAGAAATGCTCTAGGTGTTGAAAAAAGTATGTTTTACAGCTGCTGGGTGCTCTATTCTACACGTCTATTAGATCAAGCTTGTTATTTGTATTGTTCAAATCCTACATATACTGTTTAAAAAAAAAATACTTGATCTATCAAACCGGAGGAGTAAATTCTCTCACTATGATTGGGGGGGGGGGTTTCTTTTTCTTCTTGTAATCCTGTTAATTTTGCATTGTAGTTTTGCAACTATGTTATTAAGTGCATAAAGATCTAAAATTACTATACTTGTAGAACAGTGAAACTTTTTCACTATTATATAATCCTTTTCTTCTTCAGTAATGTGTTTGGATTGCAGTGTATACTTCCTCATATTGATATAGCTATATCAGAATTCTTTTCTGTGCTATGCCTATTTTCTATGTTACTACTTATGATTTTACTTTCAAGTTTTATGTTTTCTTAACGGTTTATTTATTGAGGTACTGGGGATTGAATCCAGAGCCTTGTACATGCTAGGCAAGTGTTCTACTACTGACCTATATCCCCAGCCCGTTTTCTTAACTTCAGACAATTTGCATGCAAAGAGCATGCAGGGTGTCTCAGGTGGATCTTTCAGTTGGACCATATACTCCATTTGTTTTTATTAAGTATAATGATTTCCTATAATTTTATTTCTATCATGTCAACATTTCTATTTTTCTCTGCTTTACTACATGTTCTTCTCATTCCTTGGTTGCCTTTTAGTGTACTGAATTATATGTTCTCATTCTATTGTTTTTACTCTATCACTCTGGAAATTGTTTTATATTCTATCTAAATTCCAACTTCCATTTTGAATTTTTTCTTAGTTCCCAAACTATTTGGGAAATGTTACTTAATTGCTAACTTAACAAGTTTTTCTAGATGATGATGATGATGATGATAATGATGATTTGCGGGGAGGGGATGCAGAATGTGGTCTGAATACCAGCTATCCTTTGAAATTTGTTGAGGCAGTTGGATTTTCTGGGAGGGGAAAAGGCTGTTCAGGGACATGGGTATCACTGTAACAGAAAGTGAAAGTGATCATGGTGGCTACCCTGTCTGCCTCTTCTGTCCACAAGGTGTCTGCCCCTGTTTGGTTAGAATGTCACCAGCTAATGACAACTGAACACAAAACATGCCTACCATCTGGGATATCTCATAGGGGCAAATGATGTGGGGTGTGACACGTTTTCTCTCATACATGTATGTATATAATATCCTCCATTTTTCCTCTTGCCTGCAAAGCCTAAAATGTTTTTTTAGGGGGGAATTATATCTGTACTGAACGTGATAGGCATTTTTTGTCATCATTTATAACAATACAGGACAACAATTATCTATATATAGCATTTGTATTAGGTATTATAAGTAATCTAGATATGATTCAAAGTATCCAGCAGGATACATAAGTTATATGCAAATTTATTACACCATTTTATAGAAGAGATTTGAGCATCCAAGGATTTTGGTATCCACAGGGATCCTGAAATCAATCCCCTGCTGATACTGGGGGATAACTACATTAACTAAAAAGAAAAACAGTGAAGGTGTCCTAAAATTTAAAGGAAGGTTCACTTAATAATGAAAAAATTCAGGTCCTTAAGACCAGACCTTCACTATGAAGGTATGAGACATAATATGATGGGCAAACAAGGAATAAAATGGTCCTTGGGGGAGGGTTGTATAGTGCTGTAAGCCAAGATGAGACAAACTATATCCTTCCCAGATCAGAAACAGATAGAAATCCATGATGAGCCCTGAAATTGTAATGAATGGGAAGATATATAGAAAAGAGTTAACATGGTCTCTTTATGGCAAACTACATTAACTTCAACCCTTTCTAAAGGGATTCATTTGCTATAATAGGTTAGTAATAGTCATTTGAAAATCATACACTAAATTCACTTTATTATTAACAGCAAGTCTCCCTAGTACTTTTTCTTTTAATATAGAAGAAAACATCAATTACCTTTTACTTTGCCACTGGCATTTCCTTACATTTCTTATGACTTCTACTTTCCTGTGATTCAAATATTCTTACACATTTAATTACATTCTCTAAACTGTGTAGTAAAATAACTCTTCCACAATTTTCACAGAAAAACACAAAATCTGTCTTTTATCTACTTAAGTTTGAATATTCAGAAATATTTCAGATACCCTATTTTATGACTTTTACTGCATTAGTTATAATAAACATTCAAAAGCAAAATGTTGGAACCAATAGTCCCTTGAAGTCACTTTCATTTTATCAGCATTTCATGTATAAACTGATCATATAAATTGTGCAAAAAAAGCATACAGTATCACTTTAAGATAGCAGTCAAAAGTACTCCAAGATATTAATAAGATGATTGATCAATTTTGGGAGGAGAGGGAATTTAGGAAAAAATAATATACTAAAATCTAAACTTAAAGAAAGTAATTAAGTTAGAATTCAAGTTTTCACATTAAAAAAATATAAGCCTCACTTCAGGGGTTTTCATTACTTGACCTTATCATATAAAAATTAATCAAAAACAACATACAAGTACATAGCTGAGGAGAACAAATATTATATAAAGTAATGTGAAAATACACCAACAATTTAAAAATACTTTCCTAGTTTATTAAAATATTTACAAAGTAAATTGGAATAAATAATGAACAAGGATTACTTCAGAGTAATGTTTTGAATCTCATACTCATTTATAACTATACTAAATGAACACTTTTGGAAAAACACATATGAAGCCTTTGTAAAGCTTTTTCTATGCCTGAATAAACACAAGAATATTCAGGTTGGGGATGCTGATCCTTGTCAAGTGCTTGCCTAGCATGCATGAGACCATGGGTTCAATCATCAGCACCATAAAGAAAAAAAAAATTCACCTTCCTTTCCATTATCTAATCCTCACATTATTTAATTTTTATTTCCAATTGTATATTCATGAAACTCTTGAGAACTTACTCTAGGTAATGTGTACTCAAAGATAAACAGAATCACAGAAAATGCTTATTTACTTTCTTGAACTTTAATTGTTCATGACAATATAATGGGCCCAGATCTTCAGACTAGCACTGAGATCTAAGTAGTCTGGTACGGTCAGTATGTATAGGATAGAAGTCTCTAGACAGTGAAGGAACACAGACTCAATCTCTGTTTAATGTGTATGCATTGGCTAGTATAACCAATTCTAGCCAATTCTAGAGGTAGGGCAGGTCTTTCCCATCCAGCTGCTGAAGGTTCAATGACAAATCACTCAAAGCAAAGAGATACATAGAAGTTGTTGCTGTTGTCAGGTTCCCAAATATAGAAAGTGATTTATATAGTCTCTAGTTTAAGGAAAGAATAAATTAGAATATTTTACAGCCAATAAATTAACATCTTGGAATGATTTAATCTTTAATGGGAAAAAGCTCTCTTAATAGTACAATGCACTACAATATCACGTAATCTTTTTCAGCACTAATTTTAAAAGGCTTCTCATTCAATTGAGTTTTGAATTACACTGAAATATATTTTATAATCAAACACTAACAAAGAAGCTAGATGAGAGAGAAAAAAGACATAAACTAAAGAACTTCTAGTTCAAACAGGATAGCACAGATTCATATTTATTACCCTTCCCTGCTAAATACAACCATAAACCCTGGAAATAATATGAGGCAACCAAAGAAGGACTTTGAAAGGTGGAAAGAGATGGTGGACCATTCAGGGACCCCAGGCCTGGAGGAATAACATAGGGAATCACCAAACAGCAGAAAGTGAGTCAGGCTCTGCATTTCCTGATCTGCAACCCAGCACAAGAAGGTTACCCAGGTAGATTCATCTCTATTCTGGATTGAACAGAGTACTGCCCAAAAGAACTGGCAATTCTGTATCTGGTAAAACTATCATCTGCAAAAAAAACGGAAATAAAGACATTCTTAAACAAGAGAAAACTAAAGAATTTGTCACTGGCAGACCTACCTCTAAAGAATGGCTAAAAGAAGTTCTTCAACAAAAAGAAAATATAGAAGTAGTAAAACAATGAGAAGGAAAAAAGAACAATAGAAATAGCATATATCTTGATAAACACAACAGCATGTGTTCTTCTGAGTTTTCTAAATCATTATATGATTAAAAATTATAAATATCATCTGATACTCAAGACAACGATATATAAAGAGTGGAAAAGTAAAAGGAACAAAATGGAAGTAAGGTTTCCATACTTAAAGTAGTAAAACATTGATACCACTTATAAAACTAAATATAACATACAATCATCACCATCTAACCCAGAAATTTCAACCTTAGGCATTTATCCCAGAGAACTATATATTACATGAAAACTCATTCATGAATGTTTATATAGTAGCTCTATTTGAAAAAGCTGAAAAACTTCCAAGAACTCGGATGTTCTTCAATGGGTTAATGGTTAAACAGACTTTGATACATCCATACCATGGAACACTACTTGGCAATAAACAAGAACTACTGATATGATCAAAATTTGGATAAATCTCAAACTACTGAATTAATCATGCTGAATAAAAAGCCAATTCTCAAATGTTATGTTATATGATTCTGGTTGGGAAAAGGGAGGGAGAAGAAGAGGTATGGTTATCAATGGTCAACAGGAAGTCTCCTTGTGATGATGGAACTGGCCAGTATCTGGATTATTGTGGTTGATTTGCAAATCCACACACAAGATAAAATTTCATATAACCAAAGACACAGAGACATACATAAAAATGAAAACATGTAAAGGCTGAAAGTGTAGCTCAATAGTAGAGGATATGCTTAGCAAGTGAAGGACTCTGTTCAATACTCAACACCAAAGGGAAAAAAAAAAGAAAAATCATAAAATCAAACAACAAAAATGAATTTATGTAGAAGTGAGAAAAATCTGAATAGGATCAGGAAATTGCATTAATGTCAATTTCCTGGCTGTGATTTTACTATAGTTTTGTGAAACTGGAGGAAACTAGCAAAGGATACACAGGAAGAAACAGCCCATACTATTTTTCACAGCTGTAGATGAATCTATAATGATCTAAAAAAAAAAAAGTATAATTAAAAAATTAAAATGATAAAGTATTCAAAATACATAGGGGGTTTGGAGTTAAATTTCAAAATGTTTAAGTATCTATGAAGCTACCAAAATTGACTTATAAAATATATGACCCATATTTACAAGGTTTTTTCAAAAATATTTTTAGTTATAGATGGACACAATTCTTTTATTTATTCACTATGTGGTACTGAGGATCAAATCCAGTGCCTCACATGTGCTAGTAAGTGTTCTATCACTGAGCCACAACCCCAGACCCAGAATATTTTTCAAAGGCCATTTGATAAAATAGGCCTTTAAATGGGAATATTAGAGAAAGTTAATATTTCAATATTGATATGCAACTGGGATAGGTTTTTAAATGTTTATAGATTTTACATTTTATCCTACTTATAGGCACATGATTAGTTATGACTTATAGTTCAGTCTCAAGGAAGATTCTTATCCAATGATTTCATGCTGTGCGCCCATAAAGATTCTTAGTTGCCACAAACCTGGGGCTAGTAAAACTTATTATTTTTTATATTGGAGGATTATAGCAAAACTGTAATTGTATCAAAATCCTAACCTGAGTGTTCTATTTTCCTAAATTATTTTTATTTCTATTTTTTTACAATTCTATTTTTGTTTATTTCAGTGTTATTAGAACTATTATAAATTTTACTAAAAAGTAAAATTTTCCAATGTAAAAATAACTGCAAAATAAAATTCTGACTAGCCCATCAAGACAGAAACCGGAAAATCAATGCCTCATTTAACGGATGAGAAAACACACATCATAAAAGGTCGACCGGAATTATGAGTTCCTAGTCAGGCACCCCAAACAAACAAATACATTTCACAATTATTTAATGTGAAAGACCCAGTAAAAAATACAACATATATGACATGCTAGAGGTTTACTAGAAAACATTTTAAAGTTCTAACAACTACTTTTAAATTTAAGCACTTAAGAATGGTCAGTCAGAACAATGCCTTCTTTTGAGTGTTGATGAATATTAGAAAACGGTTTGCCAAGACTTTTTTACCATGAAAAAAAGACCTCAGAATTAGTCTATGTGCTTTTATTTTTCTCCTACTGTCTCTCAAAATTCTGGACAATGACATACATATAAATTGGTATTCACTCCTCTCAGGGTCTAGCAGAGGACAAACCTAGAAGAGTGGGGAAAAGAGAGCTATAAGAACTAATTAATAATATTAGCAAATATGGGAAATTAGTGGTGTAAAGACTGGAATCCATTTATTTTGTCTAGGTTCTATGGCAGGCATTGTGCTAGACACTTTTAATTTCTTTAAGCCTCACAATCCCCCATCATTAGGTCCTATAAATAAATCTTTTTTTTTTTTTTTTCCAGATGAAGAAACAACCTCAGAAAGGTTAGTAAATTGCTCAAGGTCACTGAACTAACAGCGTTTAAGAATAGAATTGAATGCTATCTGAATCCAAAACCCACATTCTTTATATTACTTCAAACAGGAAACTGCAGAACACAGGTAAGAGAGAACTTTGTTGGGATATGATAAGGGAAATCTCATGGAAGAAGGAAAAGTAAGTAAAATGCAACTCTTTGTCAGTATTCCACACTAAAAGGGAGCACTTGAGGTTAGAAACCCAGGAGAGCAGGCACTGATGATATAACAGAAAAAATTCTTAAATGAAACCAGCAATAAAGACAAAGAAGCATGTTCAAATGCAGGCAAATGTCCTGTCCCATGAATACAGAATAGCCTCGAACAGTAATAATCAACAATCCTGTGAGCAAAATAGATGAGTAGGATACAATATTAATGTAGAATTTATTTACCCTAGTGACATGGAAACCTTCCATAAACTAGACTGTATATTTGAAATAAACTTAGAGTTTTTAAGGCTTAATTTTTAAAAGATAAATAATTTAATTTGGGGGGGGCATGATTTTTTAAAATCTGAAATTATTAGGCAACAATGAAATGGTATCCCAAAATTATAATTTGTGAATTAGGGATCATTTACCCAAAAAAAATCATGACTATCAATCATATATACAGCAGCTGAATGTACTAAAAGTTATGATAAACATTAAAATCTTTTTAAGAAGTGATCATGAAAAGATCTTTCCTGAAACACAGGAAACATTTTTAAGAAAGGTAAATTTACCAATTTGTAGGAAAATTATTAATCCCTTTCTGGTCTTCCATAACCTATAAAGACATATTCTTTTGCAAATAATGTTCTAATTTTAGGGGAGATATACTGTTTTCCACGGCTGCTTTTCTTGTCTATTTTTTTAAGCTCAAAGTTGAATGAATGAAATTTTAATAAACTGAAAAGTAGCCTAGGGAGTAGATTTTCTTTTTCAAAGTCAGAATTTAGATTTAAGAAAAACAAAGAAAACACAAACTAAAGTTTATGGGGTTTGTCTAAAAAACAAAACAAAACAAAAAATTCTGGTTGTTTCAGTTCTCAGTTTAAGAACAAACAGACAAAATCCCTACAAATCTAAAGCTTGCTATTCAGAAAGAACTGTATTTTCCTGGTTTCATATATTAGCACCATTTTGATAGTTTATGAAATAGTTTACCTTAACTTAAATAATTTGATTCAAAAGACAAAGTATATACATTCTTCTTTTGCCTAGCTCCTGTTATGACTGAGACAATCACAATGAAAAATAAAAAATGAAAATCACCTTTTAGACACAATATTTTTTAGATTTACATCTTAAATGGAGTTGTACAATATTTGCTTAGTTAATCTTTGCTCTGTGTATTATTGTGTTCTTTGTTCTTATCCATGTAGGGGATGAGCTGATTATTTATGTCTTAACAATAGGAGTTCATGTATCACAGTGAGGATTTTTCCCCCCTTAATCTGAGAGGCAGTCACTAACAAGCTTCAGCTGGAAATGCTTGATGTAAAAACAGTGTGAACCTGTTCCTGGGCTAATAAACTGTTCTTTCTGCCAACAAAAGAAAATCAATTTACAACTGTAATTAATTTTTAACATGCTCATTATTTTTATAGGTTGGTACACATGTCAATTGATTTATGAACTATCCTATCTTGCTTATCCTGGAGGAGCTTTACAATCTAAAATATGTTAAATTATTTTTAAAAAATGAACTTAATATATGAAATGTCAATGGATAAATTCCATATAATCCAATAAGCACTACATTTGATCTGTTATCGACTGATGCGATGATGGTTCATGACACCTATCAATAGTTCAACTGACATTTTTATACACAAAAATAAGAGGTGAGTATGGGCAAAAGAGGTGAGTATGGAAGAGTTGGGCAAAAATTGTCAAAGATTGTCAACTTAAAATCATCATCATGAATTTTTACTCCCTGCTCCCCAAAAAGAAGAAAGGTAGGTTAAGTCTTCAAACATGCTCAGGTAAACAAAAAGCAGCTACATTTTTATACATAAAGGGACTAAAGATAGTATCTTTAATCTCTGAAACTTTTAAGCACATAAATGTCACAAATATTAAGTAGCCACAAAGACCTAAAGTGCATATTAGCAGAATGGGAAGTCATTCAATGAGTGAATCTTATGTTCATAGTACTGTACACAAGATACAAAAATGAAAAGACCAGGTCTATGCCCTCAAAGAACTCAGGATAGAAGGAAAAAAACTTATAATAAAATGATGACACACTTTGAATGCTAGTAATATGAGTAAACAGAATTATCTGATTGCAGAGAAGGGAATGAGTTAATAGGGAGGCAAAATGTGGATTCATTGTGAAATAGCATTTGGAGGTGAACCATGAAGTCAAAAAGAGCTCAACAATTGTAGGAGATCTGTACATTGTAAGAATACAAAAACAACAATAAAAAAATCAGTATGCTTCCAGAGAGAAGAGCTTATTATAAATTGTGTGTAGGGTATACTAAGGAAGTGACAGAAATTGGGCCAGAATGAGATGGGTCTTACAAGAAAGGTTATGGAATGCAGACCTGGTTCTGCAGATAACAGAACTCATTAAATAAGTGTAAGCAGAAAAAATAAGACCAAATTTATTTTTTAAGGTTTATTCTGATGCCTATAAGGAAGATGATCTACAAAGGAAGATCAGATAGGAAGCTAGTTCAGTAGTCTAAGAGATGATTAAACCTATGGACTTAAGTCAATGGTGATGGAGATGAAAACAAGGAAACATGTTCAAAAGAAAATTAGGAGGAAAAACAGACAAGGATTGTTAACCAGCTAAATGGAGGGGAGGAAAAGAGATTTTGGAGATAATTTCTCCATTTAGGTAAAATAAAAACCACAACTAAAATATACTACATGTACACCATACAGTATATAATTAGTAAAGGATGAATGAATAACTGGTTAGTTTTAAAATTTAAGGCTGAAACTCATAGGAAAGGTTTAGGAATGATTTGCATTACCATACCAATGCATGATACTGGGGCACTGAGGTACAATTCAGGTTCAGTTGCAATTTGGATGAAATAAGGGATAAAGGATCAAATACAGAATTCAAAAGCCATCAACATGTATGCAGCATTTTGTGCCAGGGGAATAGACACAACAGTTTTGGATAAACCTAGATCCATTTCTTATTTCAAAGTATAGGAACATGATTACTTTCTATTCTATGTATTTAACTCTCTAACCACCATTCAGAGTGCCTGAAGGTCAGGGAGCAATCAGGTTCTAAAGGTGACTTGGGCCCAACGGAAAGAACAAGATTTTTTTTTTTTTCTTTTTGCAGTAGTATATCTATGAATGGGTAGGGATGGTATGCCTATAAATGGGAAGGTATGGCCAAGTCTCCTGCAAAAAACTAATTAGTTGTGGACTAACAAGCTGTCACTGGAAACTCCCTTAATCATCACCATTTTTTGATCATTGTTTTATAGAAAAAATTTAAAATGTAGCACAAATTTCCATAATGAAGAATTTTTCCAAATTCTTTCTCCTAAACTATTCTTATTAAACAACTTTTCTCATTAAAACAGTCTAATCACAAAAGCTCAATACAATATGGATTTGCCTACACAGGCACTATTAGTATATGCACTTGCAAGCATGTATCTATACAAACTTTTTTAGTGTGTTTTTAGCTTAAAATGTGCTAAATCAAATCAAATTTATTGGTGCTAAATACATTTTCAAAAAAAAATGCAAATAACGTGTATTTGGCATAGTTATTGGAAGCAGTAATAGGTTTTGAGAAAGGTAGTTATAAAATATTGCCTACAAAAACAAGGTATCAATGTATTATTTTATACAAAAGTAGAAAGCATAACTTATGCTTTTTTTTTTTTTTTTAATCTCTTAGGCAGTATATCATCCTTAAGCCATGGTTCCAGTTTTCTAGAGTTTAGTAAAAATGCCTTACTGCTGCACTGACCGTGGCTACACTGAAGAAATTTAACACCAGACTTAAGGAAAAGAGTAGGAGAAAACTGTTCTTTTACAAATGCAAATAAGAAAACATCATTTTACCCTGGGGCAGTAGGATAAAATATACTGTACTTTTTTATTATCCTTGGTAATATTAGTATTCTTTACAATAGTGAGCTAGTAAAAATCATAAATCAACTTTACTCTTTTTAAATCATGAAACATCTATAAAAAGCTTTCTAAAAATCTCCTGAAATAGGCACCTACTGCAGAGTAATGTGATGGCAGAACAGTAATATATCCACACCAGGGGTAGGAGGAGATTTGAGAATCTCATTTACTGCACCAGTGGAGGCTGAGCATCATGGCGGTGATGCTCTTAGCTGCTAGAGAAGAGCCGGCTTCTTTCAACCAGCATCCCTGCTGACCTATTCATCAGTGAAGTAGGCATTAAGTAAGACTTTACCAATTTGGAATGGAATGACTCTCAATCTCAGTTGTGGTTTGAAAAAAAAAAAAAAATTAAGATTATTAGAAAATGTTAGCATTCAAGATATTTTCTGTGGTTTACATAATTTACCTTAACAGCATAAAGTATTTTAGTTGAATATTACTGAGAAACTGCAATGCTGCTAACAAGATAAATGAAGTACAGAGAAATTGCAAAAGCATAGTCATTTCATACATTTCTAATACTCTAGTATCCACAGAATATTTAAAAGAAAAACTATCCCTTTTAGTCACCAAGTTTAATGTCCATAAAGACAATGCTTAGATTCAAATCAATTTATATGCATATTTTAGAGCTAGATTTAGGATGCTGGTTTTTATTTATAAGTTCAAATCCTTATTTAATCAACATATGTATTTACATTTTTATCAACTATGATTTCTAATATTATGTGACCAGCTTTTAACAAACTGAATTACTTTTTGTGGAAATACTAATAAAACCATAATACTGTGTATTATGCAAATTGTTTTTTCAGGAAAAGAAGTTTTATAATCATTAAGTAACATCTTTATAAAATCAATTTATTTGGGTAAAGTACTTCTGGTTAAAAAATCTATATACAAGCAATATCATAATGAGTATAATTTTTCATAACAAAGTATTTGAAATATAGCAATATAACCTTTTAGGGAAAGTCATTCAGATGGTTTATAATACATCTTGCACAATACACTGTTTATTTGTCCATTACATAACAAGTTCCAAGTGTCATTAAATGCAATTGTTATTAACAGAACTTAGTTTGACACAGAGGTATCAAACAATCATTGCTCTAAATACTAAATTCAAGGCATATCAGAAGAAACATTCAACAGATTTGTTATCACTTAGTAGAAGACACTTAAATACCGAAGTTTTCAAATATTAGGGATGATCAAAGTTTTTTAAAAAAAACCCTTGTTTTTATTTATTCATTCTAAGTATTTAACTATTCAGTAGTATTTACTTTAAGTGGTTAGGTATTAGTTCCCTCAGCACACTATCTGTCCTCAGAGTAAATACACATATACACCATTAAGTCTAACACATGCTAGACTCTGGTAATCTGGTAACTGCACCAACACAAATGGAAGTCTGTGATAGCCATACACATTTTCTTCCCCTTTGTATTCTCTTTATCCAACACAGTGCCCAGAATATAGTAGACACTTAACAAATACCTGCATGCAATTGTAAGTAGAGGAAGAAAAATTTAATTCCAACTAATGGCAGAAGATAAATACTGACTTTCAATTTGAAGATAAAATATTTCAATCTTAAATGTTTTGGAATAAATGACTATTTATAAAATCCTTTCCTTACATTTGAAAAAAGAAAACTAAACAAATATACTATATATCTGTGTTTGAAAAACATGCCAAAGTTCTGGCTTCAGTTGAATAAAATATTAGCTACCTTAAGTATAATAAACATATAATGGTAAAGTATAATAAAATATCTTCCTATAGCTATGGTGAATTATAGATGAAGTATTTGCTTCCAAAACCTCTCATACATAAAATAATGAAATTACTCTGCTTTCTGACTGAAGATAAATTCATTTGGAAAAAAATACTTTAAACTTATCCAATTTAGCTCATAAAACAATAACTAGATAAGTAGAAACCATAAGGTTAGCTAAATGCTACTACAATTAATGCAACCTCTGTACGAAAAGATTATGTTGATTCATGATAGACAAACTGATACATTAAATAAGTCCAATTCTGTCTTAATATAAGCTCAAAAGCAGAGAAAGTAGAAATGGAAATGTATTTTTTTAAATACATATTAGTATGTAAATCTATGCTTCAAAATGCCTTTAAAAATTTTTTTGTACTTGTAGATAGACATTAGAATGTCTTTATTTTGTTTATTATTATTATTTTTTTAATGTGGTGCTGAGGATCAAACCCAGGGTCTCACACATGCTAGGCAAGTGCTCTGCTGCTGAGCTACAGCCTCAGCCCCTCAAAATGCTTTTAATTCATGCTCATATAAATAAAAATAAATTTATAAGGACATTTAATTTTAATTTTTACTTATTAAATTCTATAAAACTAAGAAACCACATAAAAATTACATGTTAATACTGAAAATTTTGTCAGTATGGTACATAAAACTGTTTTAAAAGAACTATGTTTCTTTTCTTTTGGTTGTTTTTTAATATTAATTCAGAATGATTTTTAATAAAAGTAACAAAATAACTATTACTTTAAACGACAGAATTATAGTGAATTCTCTTCAAAATTATTTTTCAAAATGTTAACTGATTCTAAGATCAATTATCATTGATAACTGATAAAAAATGAACTTAAAAATAAAAAATGTGATACAAAATATGTGTAATTAAATGTCCCTAATACTTGAAAATCAATTTTCCTTTTAAAGTTAGAATCTGGTATGGGTTTCTAAGGGAAATGATTTTAGAAATAAATTCTTCAGCAATTTTATCCTCTGGAAAAAAAATAAGGCAGTATGACATTTTAATTTAACTGATATATCTAACAGTCTTAAAGAACTACTTCTCTTTCTGTTGCCTTCATGTAACTACATGAGGGCAAGGATAACTAAGATTGTAATACTTATAAATTTTACCCATTTACTGCATTTAAACTGTATAGTTTATCTAGGGAGAAAAAATAAAACACCCCCTTAATATTTGTTTCCCATGTGTTCAGGCATATGTTCAAAGGCTACATTTATCTTATTTGAAGGAAAATTTTCAAAAATTATTCATAATGATGATTTCAAAATCATACTGAAAAACCAGGTAGGAATAAAATAATCTTAAAAAATTGTAAAAAATTTAAAACCATATTTTTGGTAAGTTCCATAATTCTGAGTATGAACATAATTTACATGTTAAATGTGCAATTCTTATTTACTTATTTATGACACTAATTAATGAGTAAAATATATCCAAAATTCAATAAAGAAATTCAGAAGAATACCAACTCTAATATAACTAATATTACTATCACAATTTTTAATTAAAGTTTTAATAAACTTAAATGCTTACCTAAGCTATTATTTCATAAGCTCATTACAGAACAGATTTAATTGATTTAAATAAAGTGTAATAAACTTTTGCTTGGGGCTGGGGTTGTGGCTCAGTGGTAGAGCGCTCGTCTAGCATTCATGAGGCACTGGGTTCGATCCTCAGCACCACATAAAGTAAAATAAAGATATTGTATCCACCAAAAAACTAAAACAAAAAAATATATAAAAAAAACTTTTGCTTTATGATAATTTTGAACATATATATCATAAATGATCACTTTGTTGTATGTGCAGAATTTTTAAATAATTATAAGCGGTAAATCAATCTCCAAAAATAACACATTACTATAAAATAAACACTTCAAATAGTTTCATGTAGATTAAACGAATAGAAAAATACATTATTATCTCATATAGGCACATCACAACCAATAAAAAATAATTTCACTTCCTGGTACAAAATATTCATGTGAAGTAGTTACTTATTGATCTTATTTATATTTTCATGAAAGTGTGTACACACACACACACAGATTATTAAATGTCTTCAGGCAATTTTACTTCTATTTAAATAAATCAAAATGTGAAATTAAAAAACTCTCTAATTATCAAAGAGGATGTTAACAAGTTGAAGTTATTTTCTTAGTTCAACTTAAAACTAGAATGCAACAATATTGCCATCTAGTGTTTCTATCAAATAAGCACTTCCAATACAAATGAGGTCATATTTTTGCTGTTCATTTTAAAAATTAAGTATTTAGGTTAAATACAAATTGTGATTTCCATGGGTAAGAGTATAGTTTTGACAAATGAATAAAAGGAGAAAGAATAAAAATAGAAAAATTCATCATTGGGAGTTAGTGGGAATTAAAAACAAAGCATTTAGTGAGCAATACCCTTCTTTCAGATGCGATTCTCAAAGATATAATTGTATCGTACTGTGAAAGTCATTTAATCTGTTTGAAGATTAAAGGCTCAATTATTCATAATAAAGATCATAATATCTGCTGTGTATTTCAGAGTTACTATAACAGCAGAACTAAACAACAACAAACTTTACTACATATTATATGCAGAAAGCTACTAATTGTTAAAAACTAATTTAAATTAAAAACTAATTTCAGGCAAAGCATTTTTTTAAAAAATCTGAATTAAAATTTAAAAAATCATCAGCATTAAGGATCTAAATATCTATTTATGAAGCATAAAAACTGATTGGACAATCTTTCTTCAAGAACACAATAAATGCAGATATTTCCTGTAAATACTGACTTACATAAAAATTGTCTAAATTCAGTGCTGAGAAAATTGAGACTAACCTATTTAACAAAAATTTTAATTTTAATGAAGCTTTTAATGAAGAATTAAAAGCTATATCACAATAGATTACAAAGTCTGGGACCAAATTTATTCATAGTGAATGAACTAAAATGTACATTATCATATATTTCTTAAACAAAAATACACAGAAAAGACCAAAATGCTCACTGCAATGATATGACCTGCATGTCAATAAATAATGCATCACTTTGCCAACTAATGCCTTTCTGAATCATTTAAGAAATCTATTGTAATACTTGGAATAGATTTTTCTTAAAATGTCAAGTAAAATAGACCCTTAAACATTTTTTTTTTTTTTTTTTTAATTAAAGTGCAAAACAGTGGCACATGTCCATAATCCCCGCTACTCTGGAAGCCAATGCAGGAGATTCTGCCTGGTCAAGTTGGTGAGACCCTGTCTCAAAATAAAAAATATAAAGGGAAGAACGTGATTCAAAGGTAGAACAACCCTGAGCTCATTCCCCAATACTGCAAAAAATAGGAAGGGAGAAAAAGATCTTATTTCTATTTATGTGATTCTGCTGCCACCTAGTGAATTTTGAGAAAGTACTCTGGAAAACAGATTAATTGGGGGAAAAAAGCATAATGTCAACCTGGAAAGTACATACATAAGGAAGGACACTGTGAAATACTTTCTTATAAAAACATTTTTATGTGTTATTTTAATTAAAATTACATAATTCATGATTTTAATCATCAAGCTCTTCTTTATTTAATCAACAAGATAATTTTAAAAATTCCTTTACTGAAGAAATAAGAGCCAGAAATATTAAATTGTTTTTGTCATCAGGTTATACTTAACAATACACATGAATTTGATATTATTCCCAAAGATTCTATATTTGGAATTTTCAGTTATACTCATTCCTCAGAAATTAAATACAAGTATTGATTCCAGAACCCTCACAGATACCCAAATCTAAGGATCCTCAAGTAGTACTTGCACAAAATTACATAATCCTCCCACATACCTTAAGTCATTTCTAGATTACTTATAATACCCACTAAAATGTAAATGCTAACAGTTGTGATACTATATTTTCAGAGAAATGAAGAAAAAAATCTGTAGATGTTCAGTAAGAAAGCAAATTTTCCCCCAAATATTTTCATCTTGTGATTGGTTGAATCCACAGATTCCTAACACATGAATACAGAGGACCAACTATACTTATCAAGAACAGTGCTGATTATACAGTTAATATATAGTAATACATATTGACAAATAATCTCAATACCTAGAACTTTATCAACTATAATATATTAAAGAAGTCCATACATACGATAGGCAATAATCTATAATAATGCTTACCTGGGAAAAGATATTTGCTGTTGGAGCAACTCTGCTGTCCACAATGCTATATAATATTGCTAATAATCTGTCTAATGGAAATGGTTTTGGTCCAAGTAGATGATTGCTTGTCTGCGGGGGGGAAAAAAAGAAGAAGAAAAGAAAGGAAGGAAGGAAACATGGATTTTCTTTTTATAACAGAGCACTCACTTTCTGGACTATAAATTCCCAAAAGCAATATATTTATACTTGTTGTCTTAGTCTGAAGATACTAACAATAAAACACTTTTAAAATATCATGATTTATTTTTTACCTTATGCCTCAAGATAGTCCTAGTATCAACAAATGAGAGCTCACAGACATCTGCATTCGTAAACATTGCTATTTTGCTGCTGTAAGCAGTTGTTAGATGACTGAGGTGAACAACACCAGGTTCTTAACTCCTACAGTAGCATTTATTACTTTCGGTCTCTCTAGATCATTTCTAGAAAATGTACTTGTTCCACATTAACCGTTCTAAAAAATCAAATATAATTAGAAAACTAATAAAACATTTTATAATTTGTAAATAAGCTATCAGACTGAAACAATATAAAATTTATAAATAATTTTAAAAGATTATAAAATGTTCATAGCTGCATACAAATTCATATGGGACAATTATGTCATTAGAAAACTACAGTGTTCCAATTCTATCCTATTAGCATATGTTTTTAGTAGCAATTTAATTACTTTATATTAGCAATGACAAATAAAATGGGAAACCATCTTTATACGCATGGGAATAACTACCTATTTAAAAGAAGAATGACTATAAAGAAAAACAACTGTTCAGAATTACAAAATTCAGTATTTACTTCAGCTATTTATATATATAAAGACTGTTCAGAAATCATTTATTTTTTAACTTTTGTATGTTTTCCTCAATAAAAGAGGAAAGTTGTTTTAAAGTTGTTAAAACTTTAAAACTTTTCTTAAAGTTATTAAAAACTTTGAACATTTAGAAAAGTACAGAGGTTAATAAACACCAAGGTAAATAAACACTAGGCCAATTTTATCAAATCCTAATGTGCAATATGCACAAACAATAAAAAACTGGAACACATTATAGAGAAGTTGAAGACTTACTGAATGCTTTTTAACCTCATCCCTTTTTCCCTTTCCTTCCTTTAATGAAGGTCTTTGTACTACTGAACGTTATGTAGCCACAAACAATAAAAAGCACTATTTGCATCATTTAAAACTTTATATAAATGATTTCATTTTGGAAATATCTCATTGTTTTTCACATTTATTGACAAAGTACAAGGAGTTCTAGCTCATTTTAAACTACTCTCTAGAATTCCATTTTATGACTGTATACAATATCCAGTTTAAAAATTCATTATTACTGTGACTGACTTATCTTGTACATTTCTCCTTGTGCACATATGCAAATTTCTCTAAGTGGGATTGCTGGGCGAAAATATGAGGCAAAAACAATGCTGTGTGTTTACCATTTTTTCTTGGGTATATAAGACTTCTTTTCTTAGTCTTTCCTGTAATTAGATAGATGCTATATAACTAAGTGGTGGCCACTGGACTGTGACTAAAAGTGATGTAAACTACTTCCAGGCCTGGTCTTTCAACAACATCCTTTTATCCTCTTTCCCTTTGGCAGCAACTTCAAACTATGCCAGGTTTCACTTGATGTCATTGTAAAATGAAGGAAGCCACCCAACTCATATTTAATTATGTTGTGAGCAATATATAAACTTTTGTTATGTTAAGCCACTGAGAGTTTGGGGCTTTTTATTTTATACTCTGCAAGCCCTATTATGACTAAAACACAGTTCATTCATACTTAACTTGATTGGATATTATCAGTGCACAGAGTAGGGAGGCTCTTAATTATACTACATTATTATTAGCAATTGGAATCATCAGATTTTTTTTTTAGTTCTGTCAATCTAAGAGTGTGAATGTCTCTGTTGCTAAAATTTGCATCTCTCATTAGTGAATGAAGCTAAATAATCACGTTATGTTTATTAAGCATTCAACTTTTTTTTGTATATTTTCTCATTAGGTGTTTGTCTTTTCCTTACTGGTTTGTAGTCTTAAAAAATTTGAATTATTTGTTGTATAAATTCAAGGACAGTTGTAAACATCACTGAAGAAGTTGGAGTCCATCAATCCTGGAACTGAATCCAGGCTCTACCACATATTAACCAAATAACCTTGGGAAAGTCAGTTAATTTTTCTTTAATATTCAAAGTTGAAGAGAAAATCAGAACATAGATCTAAACAAATTATCCTTGGAACATAGCACACAGACACCAAAGAGAATGAATAATGTAAATGACTTAGATACAAGGACAAAGAGAAGAAGGTCTAACATGTCTATTCAACATCTTAGGAAAACAAATTAGAATGAATGGTAAAGAGGCAATATGTGAAAAGTTAATGACTAAGAATTTATTGGAATTGAATAAGAATTTATTAGAAGTTGAATATCAATATTCAACTTCAGGAAAAAAAACTAATTCCAAATAAAAAGAAATTCAATCTCAGGTATATTACAGTGAAATGGTAAAAAAAACAAAGGAAAAGAAAAGCAGCTAAATAATACAGATAACAAAAAAGGATTAGACTAGTCAGCAGCATCAATGAAGGCTAAAAGCCAGTAAGATAATATCTTCAAAGTACTAAGAAAACACTATCAATTTAGAAATACCTACTGACCAAAACTGCTTTTAAAAAATTAGAGTTAAAAATAACTCCCAGTCTCTACAGTATAAACTCAACAGTTCAAAATTCTCTCTTTTGCCAAGAGAAGCAGCAAAGGTTTGGACATACCCAGTGAAACAAGGAATCTCAATAGTCTAAATGCTCTTTCACCAATTTCAAACTCACCTCACATTCCTACATTCAAAATTACTTGTGCTTCTACTTTTTAAGCTTTTCCAGATTCCTTAGGCCAAATCATCTATTTTGGTTGGAGTTCTGGTTTTAGCCTCCTCTCATCTGCTTAATGACCTGAATATTTATCTACTATGGAATTCCAAATTTGGGAGCCTCTCACCTGCTTAGTCCTTTGAATTTCTCTTTTTAGTTTTTTCCGTGTCATTTTGAAGGTGTTTCAAAGTGCAAAAGAGGAAAACGCCCATAATCAATCAGCTGAATTTAACTAACAATCCAAGGTGAACTTTTTCATTAACTAGGTCATAAAAACACTGTCAATTCAGTTTTATCTCCAGCACCAGCTCAACTGAAATGTGTTTTCAATCATTGTATCCAATAACAAAATACTATTACAACATTACATTTTAGTATATCGATACAAATAACTTCTCACATGCAAATGACAAATACAAATACACATCCAGTTGCTATATTTTAAAAATTCACAAATATCTACCATCAGAAAATTCAAAATGTAAATACCTTTTCATGTTTCTTTAGAAAGTTGGTTTTCTTGATTTTTCCATGATGCTGCAATTAAGAAAAAAAAATTTTTTTGTTATATTTATTTATTTATTTATTTATTTATTTATTTATTTTTTTATTGTGGGTTGTTCAAAACATTACAAATTTCTTGACATATCATATTCCACACTTTGATTCAAGTGGGTTATGAACTCCCCCCCTCACCCCATACACAGATAGCAGAATCACATCAGTTTCACATGCATTAGAGCAGATTATGCTAAGTGAAGCCAGCCAATCCCTAAAAAACAAATGCCAAATGTCTTCTTTGATATAAGGAGAGTAACTAAGAACAGAGTAGGGACGAAGAGCAGGAGAAGAAGATTAACATTAAACAGGGACGAAAGGTGGGAGGGAAAGGGAGAGAGAAGGGAAATTGCATGTTATATTTATTTTTTAGTTTTAGGTGGACACAATATCTTTATTTTCTTTTATGTGGTGCTGAGGATCGAACCCAGTGCCTCAGGCATGCCAGGCAAGCACGCTACCACTTGAGCCATATCCCAAGCCCCAAGAAAAACAAGTTTTTTAAGATTTAAAAAAAAAAAAAAATCCACAAAACAAAAACAGTAATTTGTTTAAAACAATGCACACATAATAATTTATGTGACTTAGACTTTTTAAAATTTTTTATCCTACTTATCACACTGTATATATTATACCTCAATATGTTTTAGGTTGACTTGGATTAGATGGAAGATTACTTCTGCATGCAAAAAGGTTTTTAAATTAAATGGCAATACTTCCTAAAAGAATTTAATAAATTGATTTAGCACTCCATATTTATTGCTATAAAAACAGAATTTTCAAAGGTAAATGAAGGAGGGTGACCCCTGCCCTCTTGAGACTATAGAGTAGTGGAACAGGGGACACAAAAAAGAAATTTATTACAAATTGTTATAAATCTAAAGAAGAAAGCAAATATTGTATGAAACCAGAAACAATAAAGAAGTCCTGCTAAGATAGGCTGTAGAGCGAGAACACTCTGAGAAAGCAGGATTTAAACTGAAACCTGAAAGGTAAGTATTAGAGAAGAGGCTTTTCAGAAAGAAGCAACATGTTCAAAGACCTTAAGAGATTACAATATTCTAAGGAATGAAAGGCTTCAAATTTACAATGTATACCTGACTCCTTTCTTCTGAAAAACTATCTTCTCCCAAATTTCAGGTTGAAATCTTAATTTAAAGCCTTTAGAAAAAGAGTCTTAAACACGTATTTAAAAATTTCTTATTCTAGCCCATAGAAACTTATAGGTATTGAGAAATTTCAAAACTTAGTTAATTCCTAATATCCATAGGGGGATTGAGAACCTCCCAACCAGATACCAAAACCCAAAAGTCCCTTATATAAAATAGTGTACTAGTTGCATATAACCTACTACATACTTTAAATCATCTCTACATTATCTATAATATCTAATACAATGTAAATGCTATAAAAATAGTTTTTAGGGAATAATGACAAGAAAATAGTCTGTAAATGTTCAGTACAGATTGAAAAAAAAATGGTTTTACTATTCTCTGATGGTTAAACCTCCAGATGTGGAACCCATGGATCCTAGGAGCTCCAATAAGAAAGTGAAAACAAGTATGTTGCTATTACCTTAAGGAAGAATCTCTTGTCAGTTCTTGCTGGATTGTATGACGCAAGGTATGCAGCAATTAGAATAAACTTAGAGTAATATGGGAGTTCCACATGAGTATATGCTGAAAGACCTATACAAAAAATACTTTCATGAAGATATTTATCAGGCTACCATTAGGTTTTAAGTATCTCTTCTCATTTAACTTTTGACATTCATAGAATGTTCTCATAGTCTCTGGTTTTATATGGAGATAAAACTGAGTCAACAGTGTTTTTATGACTTAGCTGATAAAAAAGGTCACCCTAGACTGTTAAATATATGGTGACCTCTAGTCATGGTGACACTTATAAACTGAGCTGTTGATGGTAATAGTTGCACCAAAAATTATTAATGATATGCTTTATTCAT
Source organism: Marmota marmota marmota (assembly GCF_001458135.2). Classification (NCBI taxonomy): domain Eukaryota; kingdom Metazoa; phylum Chordata; class Mammalia; order Rodentia; family Sciuridae; genus Marmota; species Marmota marmota. Next base: position 26,041,966 of record NW_026000142.1, on the reverse strand, counting down.
TCTATTATTTTTGCTTGGCTCCTCACATCCTAAAGTCTAAATTCTATCCACTATTCCCTTCAAGGCTATTCTCTTAAATTTTTCTTGATGCTCCCCACCACACCAAGATAGAAAACTATTATCTCTACTATGAATTTCTACTTTGAATATTCCACACATATCCCATATAATATTATGCTTTGTGTTAACAAAAATTATATATATAAATTATACCCCTTACTAAGCTGTAGAGTTTTGTGAAGGAGCCATATCTAGCATTTTTTTTTTTTTTTTGTATTCCTACAATGGTATGTACATAGAAAATAAATAAAACAGTGAATAAATAAAACATAGATAAGCAACAATGATTCTTAAAGGAAGAAAAGGAATCTGCTCTTTACTAAATATCTTCTATGTGTCAGACACCATGCTAGGGGGTTTTACTTAAAGACCACTTTAAATCTTTGTGGTAATTTAAAGCTAGATATTCTTCCCATTTTATAGATGAAGAAACTGAATTGGGTTCAAGATCATCGCTAGAAAGTAGTGCTGAACAATTACTATAGACTTTTTAAACTTTAGTCATTTACATTCTTACCTTAATAGAGCACAACTAGAAATCACTTGTAAATCATCCAAAACATTCAAAAAGCAAAGCAGACTGAACAATCAACAGCATGATTTCATACCATTTTCCCAACCATCAGTCACAAACATTTTTTTTTTAAATAAAAAATTCTGGATATTCATTCATATTTTAAAAGTAAAACCAGTTCTTTTGGAAGTAAATCCCAAGTAAATTTTTTCTTAAAAACAAAACAACAACAACAACAATAACAAAACAACAGTGCTTTGAAAACACAGCCACTGAAGTATACCCCTAAACTGAGTTAAGATAAAATTGAATTTTATTCCATAAAACTCTCAAAATGTATATGTACTCAGATAAAATCTTGTCATATATTTGGGTTGTTTCAATAAAAACACTGAAAGAAACATAATTGCTTGACTTTCACATGTTATTATCTAAATTTTAGAAAAAGAAAATTCATATTCCATTAAATGAAAATTATTTATCAAAATACCATTAGGACTTAAAAAGTAAATTCTCTTTTATAATACTGTTTACTGGCTGAATGCTCTTTAGTATTAACTTTAGTATCAATAATTAAAGATGTATTTCTGATAAGTGCTTCAATACTTTCTAAGATACCTTTTAGTTGTCCAGAATCTGAATCATCTTTCTGTAGCTTCTCCCACTGGGAACTGAAAGAAAAAAGAGGAGCAAAAATGGATTAAAATAGAAGAAATCAATAAGCTATACTTAAAACAGAGCCCTAAAACGAGCTAAAAATGTGTATCTATTGACAAAACAGAAAACAAGAAAGACAGTTTGGTAAATATTACAACAATATAAATAATTTGACATATATTATATCAATATAAACTTATAAAGCAATACCCAGGTATTATTTTTAAATAATCTTTTACTCTGATCAAAACTATAAATAGCTATCAAAGAGCACCAAGTAAATACCTACCACTTAGTAAAACAACCAATGTTCTAGTTATCATATTAGACACAATCATTATACACTATTTTTGAACTCTGTAACAACTTAACTGAGTGGGTATTTTTGAACAACTTAACCTTTAGGCCTCAATGTTCTAATGTAATTATACGTAAAGAGAGTACGTATAATTATAAAGAGAGTACATATAATTACATTAGAACACTGAGGCCTAAAGGTTAATTTGTTCAAAAATACCCACTCAGTCAATAGTGGAGCTAAGAGCAGAATTCTTGCACATGCCTTCATGCTATTTTAACTGCTCCACCCTGCCCTTACTTGCAATTAAAACAATTACAGCCAAAATATTAAGAAAGTGCAGTGACTATGATATGGGAAATCAAATTCATAAGGAAATACACTATGGTAAAAATGAAAAAAGACTGCCCCAAGAAGACAGAGGTTTTAGCTTGTAACTGTATAAATCTTTTCTCATCAAAATATAAGGCAGTTAGATATAATGATCTCTAAGGACGCCCTTCAATTCTAAAATTCTCTTAAAACTTTATTGTACATGGGTAAATGGGGGAGGAGTTACACTACTGGGGAAAAATGGATAAGTCATTTCCTATGAAGCAATTCAAGTACTTTCAAATGAAGAAGGCAACACCAGTCTTAGAATGACATTTCTCTACTACCAAAGAATCTAACTTGTCCTTTGTGCCACATTTTGAGAAAAATGGAAACTAAGGTCACAATATATGATATTATTATAAAGGTAACAAATTGAACAAAACTGCATTTTTTTTAATCCCCCAAAAGATTGGGGGGGGGGGCGAATGAGAGAAATTCCGCAAAATAATATGGCAGAGTTAATAAAACATATATCCTCTATGTCAATAAAAATACATGAGCATAACACACTCATTAAAGAAAAGTTTTCAAAATGCCCCAGAGAGGCAGGAAGTCAGATTAGCAATGCTTATATTTTGTTATCTATCACCTCTGTGGAAGAAACATATTACAGATTACATATTAATTGCAAAGGGAAGAAGATGTATCCAGACACACATGAATGTATAATTGTGAAAACAAAAAAAGTTATGGAAGACAAACCAGGAACTACATATGTGGTTAGGAACAGCGCAGAAGGATAAAGATGGATATGAGACTTGTTTGAGTATACTTTTAATTTTTTTGGAGGGTAGGATAATGGGTTTAATTTTCTATTTGTTTGCTTATTTGGTTCTGTTTGTTTGCTTTGACACTGGGTCTTTTGCCCTGTTGTCCAAACTGGCTCAAACTTGCAATTCTCCTGCCTCAATCTTCTGATTAGCTGGGATGATAGGCGGGTGCCTCCATCTTTTATCTTTTGAAGTTTTGAAGTTTCTTTGCCTCTCATCTCTTACTTGTGCAGCAATATATTCCCTTTTCTCTTTCCCTTCTCTTACCATTTTTAAAGTTGTGATATTTCCATCTTGTTGTAATACACTTATACAATATTCTACCCTCATTTCTACTTTTATTTTAGTTTTGAGTTGCCATCAATCATTTGATTAAAGTTTTCCCAATCATCACTGTTATATCAAGGCTGCCACCAGATTACTCAGAACTGCCTTTTGCATACAGTGGTCCCTAGGTTATTACATGTTTAAAATTGTTTTCTAAGTTTTGATATTGGAAACAGATTCAACAGACACAAAATACTTCCTTTCTTCTTTAGTTTCTTGAAAATGTTGTTCAATATGTTGTCTTCCTGTATTACTAATTCACTTTGCTTTTATCTTTTTGTCTGGAAGATCAGATTTTTTCTTTTATTTTGAAAGTTTCATAAGGAAGTCGGAAGTAGTCTGAATAATGCTCTTAGCAAAGATGTCATCATCCAATGTTACCTTATGCAAATAAAGGGACTTAGATATGGGTGAATAAGAATCTTGAGACAAAGAGATTATACTGGATTATCCAAGTAGATTTAATGTAATCACAAGGATCTTTTTAAAGGAGACATGAGATCAGAGAAAAAAGAAAATGTTACACTGCTGTTTTAAAAGATGAAAAAAGCCACAAGACAAAGAATGCTGGCAGCCCCTGGAAGTTGGAAAAGACAAAACAGATGCTCCTGAAGAGCCTTCAGAAGGAAAACAATCCTGTGGAAACATTTTAGACTTCTAACATTCTTCTTTAAGACATTAAATGTGTGTTATTTAAAGTCACTAAATTTGTGGTAATTTCCTACAGTCAATAGACTAATACAGTCTCAGAATTGACTATTCTGGATTAATTGGGAAGATGAACCCTTTTGAAGCATAAAGCCAGGCCTTCTTTTATTTCTGTAAAGTTTTCTTGGATTTCAATATTAGGTCTAAATTTCAATCTATTCTTCTCTGTCTGTAGGAACTCCCATTACTTATGTTGAATCTTGTCATGTTTATCATATCCTACTTGATTAATTTTATCTCTTCAGTTTTGTTCTCTTGGTTGCTTTTATTCCTCTTTGATGTACCTAATACAGTCTTCCTTGGATACCTTATAATTTCATTTCCATTTCTGAGATGATTACTTTTGCTTGAAATTCATTCCTAAGTTTGATCACTTTTGTTTCACATATTCTGTTTTACTTTTGTGCATTTATTCTAGGTTGTTGAATTTATAATTAAAAATACTCTTTCATATATAAAGATTATATTTCTTAAAAATTTAAATCAGGATGGGGTACTGAACCTGTATTCTTACAAAATAAAAGAATATTTTGTTTCTTTTTCTGATACCTTTATATGGCTTTTTCTTTTTTTTTTTAATACCGGGAAATGAACCCAATGGTGCTTTATGACTGTGATACAGTCTCAGTCCTTCTGTAAAATTTTTAACATTTTAAGACAGAATCTCACTAAGTTACTGAAGATCTCACTAAGCTGCTGAAGCTAGCCTTGAACTTAAGATCCTCCAGTGTCAGCCCCTCCACCCTCATTCTTGGGATTACAGGTATATGCCCAGTGCCCAGTTTATATTCTTTTTTTAAATGCCTAATATTGGCCTAGACAGGAATGACAGGTATGAATGTAGGTGAGAGGTTTTGGAGTAACTCAGTAGATCTAATTCTAAAATACTCTCTTCTATAAATAACAAAGTGAGTTTTAAAAAATATATATAGTGCCATTTTGAGGGGAAGGGATTATCTTGATTTTGTTTCTGTCTGTGGGGAAGGAAATCTTCAATTTCCACTCCTTCCTACCTCTGTCTTCTATTACCAAGTCTCTAAAAGATACCATGCTCTTGCAAATTGACCTACCTCTTCTGGAAACAGTACTTTCCCAAGACTATTGTGCTGACACTGGTGCTACATACTGCTTTTTAAAATATTTTTTAGTTGTCAATGGACCTTTATTTTATTTACTTATATGTGGTGCAGAGAATTGAACCCAGTGCCTCACACATGCCAGGCAAGTGCTCTACCACTGAGCCACTACTCCAGCCCCAGTCCCACATACTCTTGACATGTCTTTTTGGTTCTCCAGAAGCCAGTGCTCTATCCTTTGGACCTCAGAACTTATTGTGATATTTTCTCACTCAAGATGGACTCTTTCTAGAAGTGATTTCCTTCATATGACACCACTACTAGTCAACTCATTCCCAGCTTCCACTGTCCTCTCCTCTTTCTAGTTGTTGTTGCTTGACTTCTCACTAGAGCATGAACTGGTTTTGTGGTTTCTCTTCACTATTTACGTATAAACTGAAGTATGCAGTACTTCTCAATTACCAGTTGCAATGCAGGCATGGGTTATGAGTAGTTTTGTTGATTATTCTCATTGATTTTATAGAGAAAAATGTATTTAGGTGGGCATAATTATCCGATGAGGAATTAGAAATACTTTTATTACTATGTAAAAATTATTTTAACAAGTACACAAGTTTTTCTATCTTTAGAAGAGTGAAACTTTTCATTCTGTGACATCCCTAATCTGATAATCTAAAATCCTAAATATTCCAAAACCAGAAATTTTTAAAAGTCTAATATGACATATAAAACAGTTTTTGAATTTAGAATTCAGATTTTTGGATTGGGGATAGTCAACCAGTGAAGTCTATGCAAATATTCCAAAATCTGAAAACAAATCCCAAATCTGAAATACATCTGGCCCAAGCATTTTGGATAAGGGATAACAGCCTGTAGTATAAAGGATATTCAACCTGCAGGACACACACTAACTAGATAGTAATTACCTTGAGACTTCCCTGAGATAAACAGTCTGCATGGCTTTCTTCAAATGAGGTTCAATATTTCTCCACAGTTTGCGAGTATCACGTTCATTTGCTATCCCACAGAGGAAAAAATTTCAATCATTTAGATCTTATAAAAAATGTTTTTCAAAATAAATATGAATAAGTAAAATTATATAGATACCTTCTCCTTTAACCACAGGTTCACAATATTTAGGAAAATTAAGTACTGCCTATAAATTAAGAGAAAAAAGACAAAAAGAATAGAATTATCACAACTAGGAATTTATTTTTCAAGTAAAATTTTATTATAATTCAAGCAATTTCATTTAACTGTTACAGTAAAATGTAATTAGAGCTTACCAGTAAAGTAAAACAGCAAAGTTATAAATAATGATAGTAAAACAACATACAAAATATTCTTTAGTTGGCTAAATCTTGTCTAATAGGCTCTACATATAAAATAAAAAAATACAATTTGTATTTACAGGTCATAATGATATTTTGCACAAAGAAATTTTTTTTTTTTAACTATGATTTTCCAAGGTCTGAACCCTGTCATTAATTAAACATCATCTAGTTTAGTATGAGTAAAAGTATTTGGACTAACAGCATTAGCTGAGATTGTTACCAGTTCAAGTTTTGGGTACCATCAAAGGCATACTAAATGAGAATCTTTGAGGATGAAATCTAGCAAACTATGCTCAACCTCAAAGTCAGACTCGCCCTGATAAACACCCTGTTTTAAAATAAGAGATACTCTAAAGCTAAGCTGGTAAAAAAATAAAATAAATAAAGAAGAAGAAGAAGTTGAAATTCTGAAGAAGCAGAAGGTATTTATGAAGTTTAAAAACACTTTTCCCCCAAATACATATTACTTACAAAGAAAAAGAGATATCACTTTAATCAAATGATCAAAGTGAACCACACTGGCCTTGGGTTTGATTGCCAATACCACAAAAACAATAGAGTAAATAGCAATCGATAACGGGTTAAACTAAAATCCTGTGCCACCTGATAGGATGCAATAAGACAACACAGCACATTTCTGCCATATTCCTCAGATATGTAACCTGAATCTATTCATGAGGAAACATTAAACAGATGCAGATTTCGAAGGAGTCTATAAAACAACTAGCTTATAATCTTCAAAGGTCTCACAGTCATGAAAGTCAAAAGACAGGAACTGTTTCAGATGAAAGTATGTTCAAGAAACTTGACTTCTAAGTCAGTGATCTGAAGTAGATTCTTTTTGCTCTAAAAGGTATTCATTGAGACAACTAACAATCTTGAACAGGGTTTGAATATCAGGTTGTGGTAAAAAAAATCAATTTTCTAATTTTGATCATGGTACTGTGATTATGTAGGAGAATGTCTATATAGGAAATGCACACTGAAGTACTCAGGGATACTAGGGTACCAGGTACAAGCTTACTTCCAAATGGTTTGGGGAAAAGGGATTAATCTTAACTGAACTTACCATTTCTTTGTAAATTAGAAATTATTTCCAAAATTTTAATATAAATTGAAACATCATTCAATACTTTCATTATATTATAAATACTATAGCTTAACAGAACAATTAGAACAAACTATTAACATATCAGTACCAATGAAATATGGTAGTGAGCTATTTTAGTATTAAGTCCTCTCCTTATTCTACTGTTTATACTTCAAATACTCTGGTACCCTCTTCTTAGTCACTAAGCTACACTACTAAAACTAGCCATGGGGACAAATAAAATGACAATAAAAAGTAAACATTAGAAACCTGGCATTGTATTTTAAAAGGATGTTAAGCTAAGTCATTCATTCTTCTCTGAGTAATTTCTAAGAACTTTGATATTTCGGAGGAAAATAAAAAGATTTAAATGTGTAATAGATCTTTAAAAAATTAGGCAAAACTAAAGGTAAGTAAACTCATTATATAGTGTTTGGTATTTATAAGAGTATAAAAACAAATTCTTTGATTGAACTTTCTAAAAATTCTAACTATTTTTAGGACTATATTGAGTATTGTTAGAGAAGATAAATCAAAATGTATTCAAAGTAGTACTTTATTTTCTCCTGTTCTGTACTATCTACAGACCTAGCCTCCAAAAAATACTAGAAGAAATAACAATTTCTAAAACAAATTTAAAAGCACACACAAAAAAGATGACTGAAAAGAATCTTTTGCAGGTGATTTATGAATATACAATCAAGCTATATGCCACTTATGTACTTTGAAATAATATTATGCAACTAAAGGGAAACAGGAAAATAAATGCCTTTATTCTCCTATGTTCTACATATGTAAAAAAGAAGAAAAAAATAATGTTATTGTTTAGATTTGAGGTGAGACAGGCAAGAAAGTTTAGAAGTGAAATGATTAGTATCAACCTAATCAGTGTGTTATACCACTAACAGGGATCAACTGGATGGCAACTATAGGCAGGTAGGGTGTAGCTGGAGGAGGTAGTCATTGGACGCAAGCCTCTGGGGCATATAATTTGTCTCTGGTCTGCAGTCTTTCTCTATCTGCTTCCTGGTACAATGCTGAGCTACTTTCCTCCACACACTTCTGCCATAATGTTCTGTCTCACCGAGGGACCAGAGCAATGGCGCTGAAGGTCTATGGACTGAGATCTCTGAAACTGTGAGCACCAAATAAATTTTTCCGCTTCTAAAATTGTTCTTGTCAGGTCTTTTGGTCACAGTGGCAAAAAAGCTGATGAAAACAAATACGTAATTTTCCCTCCAATGCTCAAAAGATTTTTTTTATGTTTTTAATATTATATTATAAAGACTTAAACTATATTTCAAGCTTATGAATATGTTAAAACACACTCTAACCTATAAGTAAAAGTATAAGTAAATCTATATGTAAAAGTACTCTTCAGTGAATCCCAAAGGACTTTTAAAAAAATACCACACCTAAATATATGTATTTTCTCCCTTTACATTCTTTTCCTAAAAATATTTTGAATTTTCTTTATACTTTATAATCTATTTTAAAGTAGGTGACAGCATAGAATCCTACAAAAGTCAAATACAAAGGAGTGTTAACTGCAAGTTATTCACCAGGAAAGACAAACATCTGCCCCTGACTCCAGGAATCTTTCACTTTCCCTGTCTCCTCTCTGTAAGTTCCTTCTATTGTCTGTCATTTCCACTGGGTGCCAGAGGTCCCAAAAGGCATCTTACTTCTGGAGGGTTGTGTTTGTTAGTGCTAAGATTGAACTAGAATAGCAATTTTTTTTTTTAATCTCAACTGAGAAAATGCCTGAAATATACAAGTAAATGTGAAGACACCTGAAATCTAAATGTGAATATAATTTTAGATGGTCATCTTTTTCCATGTTCTGTCTCAAACACACATTCCAACACATATTAAATACTATTTAAATAAATATTTAAGTACTACCTTTCACAGCAAAGAAAGGAAAAGCAAAGAAAATGTTCCAAGAAGGATAAAATCTTTACTTTGAAAGTAACTGTTGTCCAGCCTTAGATATATTACTGACTTTTGTTAACTGGAGAATAAGATCTTAAGCATTAATTGAAGGTTTCTAAGAGGGAAAACAGGAAAAAAAAAGACAAAATAAAAAGTAAATAAATAAATAAGTTAATTAATTTAAAAGAAAAAGATACACATACACACACACACACACAAAAAAAAAAAAAAAAAAAAACACCCAGAAAGACAAAGAGAGAACCAAAAAACAAAGAGAGAAAATAAACACAACTCTACAATTAAAGTAAGAGAGTCAAAGAAAAAATTAAACATTATACTTTTCCAGACCGCTTCTGGATTACAAAAATAACTTCTAAATTTTCAAAAATATTAAAAGAATCTTTTATATAAAAATTACTAACTCAAGGTTGGTGGTTAATGAAATACCTGTAATTAAGGTTTCTTACTATCCTCATATCTATCTAGATTATAGGCCAATAGCCATACACATAAAATCCGGAAAAAAATGCATTTCAAAAAAGTAATAAAGAAATCTAAGGGCTGGGATTGTGGCTCAGCAGTAGAGTGCTCGCCTAGCATGTGCGCGACCTAGGTTCGATTCTCAGCACCACATTAAAAAAATAAAATAAAATAAAGGCATTGTGTTGTGTCCATCCTCAAAAAAAAGATTCTCTCTCTTGAAAAAAAAAAAGAAATGTAAAACTGCTTAAGTTTTAACAACTTCCTGATATCCTTCATATTTATTTTAATGGACTCCTACATTTTTTGCAATTAGAGAAAAGAGGAAGAAAGAAAATGAAGAAAAAAAAATGTCACTTTTCAAAGTAATGATGAATGTGTAAGTTTTCTAATCTGGTCACAGTGTGTACTAACCTCACACATCAGCCTCAAAAAGCCATGACCAAATTTCCAGAATACATTTTCAGCTTTCAGCATAACTTACACTATTTCTATATGGAAAAAGATTAAAAGATATGTATTTTTTTTAAAGTAATATGCTCACTCACCAGATGTCTAAGCTCTTTCAAATCCCGACAAACAGTATAGAAAACTCCAAGAAGAATATTAATGTAGGCAGCATAAAAATCAGGTGAATATTCTGGAGGACGATCATGAGATAAGATCTTCTGAAGGTGCCCTATTCACAGAAAATAAATTAACTTAGAATGATTAAGACAGCACCTAATCAGATCTTCTAGCATTTCATAAAGGTTAAAGAAAAAGAAAACCCCTCAGTCTCAGCAATAATTAAGGAATAATAAAACTGTTACAAGATTAGAATTGAAAAGTATGATTTTGTGAATATATATAACCCCAAATGTGACATACATATATGTGACATACATATATTGTGATACAAACACACACGTACCCAGTTCTTGGTCTAAAATCCTTGGGATTTCCTGAAACGACAGGCGACAGGAGCACCTTATTAATTCACAAGTTAACACTAGTGGGCCCCTAGACAGCATCAGAATTAGACTTGCTGCCAAGGGCTCCACCCCTTGGCCTCCAGGGTAAAGATAAAGTCTGGAGATCGAGTTCATCACCAATGGCCAATGATTTAATTAACCATGACTATATAATGGAGCCTCCATCAAAACCCTTCAGAGAGCTGAAAGGATAGTACATCCTAACTCCACAGGGAGAGAAGTTCCTGTGCTTGGAACCTTCCAAACCTAACCTCTTCATCTGGCTATTCATTTGTGTCCTTTATAATATCCTTCATAACAAATGGATAATAGTAAAAGTAAATAAAATGTTTTCCTAAGTTTTGTGAGTCATTCTGGCAAATTACTGAACTGGAGAAGGGGATCATGAGAATCCTCAATTTACATCCAGTTTTCAGAAGTACCAAGTAGAAATTTGAGACTCAATAGACATTTAAAGTGGGTGCAGTCTTGTGAGACCCTTAGCCTGATTCCTGGTAATTAGTGTCAAAATTGAATCACTGTTTTCTCAGGGTTTGTTTTATTTTTTTACTCTCTCCTCCCCTTTTTTAATAGAATGTGCTGGATGTCTCTATAATTTTGTTCAGATGACTGTAGAACCTGGAAAAGCTGTTGCTGCTATTGATGCATAACATACTGCTATTATTGGTCTTTTTATAGAAATATAAATATGTATATTTAAACTTGAATTTTTGGAAACTTTAGTTGTGCTATCAACTTTGATGTTCTAAAAAGAATTATTAAATACTACTTAAGACAAATGTGAAACAATGACATAAAAAAATCTCAAGAATCTTCTTGTTGGCAAAATCAATAAAGGGTGAATAATAATATGGATTCTAGCTTATTATTCTGCCTACTAAGCAAATCAACTAGGAAAAAAAAAAAAGAAGGGGTAATACACAAATTATGACCACACTAGACTATGCTCTTCATTTGTTATAAAATGAAAAGAATTCATAAATGTTTTTATGATTATCATTGTCTGATGCCAATCCTTATTTTGTCATTTCCCCTTTTACCAAGTGTTTTCTTCCTACAAATTTGGTATCTTTGTTCTATTTCTCTTTTATCTCAAGTTCTATATATAAATTATATGTTTATGGTCCTAAACTTATATTTTATTTTGCTGAAACTATCATGTTATAGGACAATTAAAATAAAGAGAAAAAATTACCTATTATCCAAAACTTTCCAGTTATGGTGCATGAATCAACTATTCATTCATTCCTTATTGTAATGTTGTCTGCTTCTTGGTGCAATGGTCTCCTTTGTCCTCTCGGTTAAGAACTCTGACTATGACTAGTACTTTAAAACCAGTTCCAGAATGTAAAGGTCTTTTGCAATAATTTCAGATAAAAACTCTCCTAGGATACTTGACCAAAAAACCTCTTTCAAAGCCTAGTTTCATGCTTAAAATATTATACTTCGAATATTATACTAAATGGAAGACTTATTGGATTTGCATTTTCCTATCAAAACCCTGAAAATTTTTTCACAAAATGTCAAAATTTAATTTTGGATCTTAGGTACTTTCCCTCTCTGATAGCAAACTTTAAAAATAATTTTTTTTAATTATGCATGGGAAATTATCTGTTACAATGAAAATTTCTAAAAGGTACCTTATCTTAGGTACTTTCCCTCTCTGATAGCAAACTTTAAAAATAAATTTTTTAATTATGCATGGGAAATTATCTGTTACAATGAAAATTTCTAAAAGGTACCTTAAAACTTAGAAATAAAAATAGATATAAAAGGTGCCAAATAACTGGATGGATGGAAGAAAGACAAAAAGAGGAAAAAGTAGATGGTCAGACAGATGAACTTTAAAAGCTCAGACTACGTTCCTGAGTGTCCTGTAAACATCTCTGTCTAGATACTCAATTTAGGTAATCTTCAATATCGCGTAAGAAAATTAATTTAGGCATTACCACTGGTCAATGTCAATCCCAATGAACATCTTCTAAGAATCAGAACCCTAAATGCATTGTTGTAAAAGTAGTTTAGCTGCTTAGTTACAGACTACAGATGAAATTTTAGAGTACAAGTTTACATTTAGCAAGTTGTGTCAGATCTAATAGTTTAGGACTATTCAAAGTCATAAAGGAAAAAAAAAATATTTCTATCAGAATGCTGAAAACTGCACCACCAAGTAGTAAATAAAGGAGAAGAGAAACTTTGATTTTTCTCCTGGTATCTTAAAATTTCACTTTCAAAATATTGTCTAACACACAAAGAAAATCTATTCTTAACTTAAAGACAAACTTTAGCTTCTAATTATGAATAAGAGGATCCAGAAATATTCTCCTGTGATAAAAAAAAAAATGCTGGACCCAATACAGAAAAAGAATATTTTAAAACACTGAACAGACACTAAAAGACTGTGACATCTGAAAACAGAAAGAAATGAGTTGAGTCATGCCATTGTCCAGTCTTTCTAACCAAGGGTCATTTTAACACTGTGGTATAAGGAAAGTCACAAAAGGAACTCACAAACTTCACTGAGGATACAGAGGCTGTGGTGACGGACTTAAGGACTGAATGTGCAGGGCAAAGTACCCAAGAGGAAGAAGTTAACAGAAAAAGAGCAACAGAAATATGCAGAGCAGTTCTCCTCAAGTCTTTGCTGAATATTGATTTGTGTATGCCTAGAGTAAAACCCCATAATGCTAAACAACAACAAGTTCTGGGAAAAATCAATTACTGGAAAACTGTAATTCAAACTATTCCACTGCTCACACAGGGCTGTGAACTGTTCCTGTTACTACCAGTCAGAATACAGGGACCATGCTGAATAAATAGAGCATTTAGTAGAGATTCCAGAAGGATGATGTCTTAGAAGTGGAAATAAAATTAACCCTGAAATAAAAGCTATTCCAGATCCCTTATCCAAAAAAGTTTAAAAATTGCCTCAAAATGGTCAAATATATTTTTAAATAATTATAAACGCTTATCATGAGGAAAACCCAATGCACAACAAAAAACACTGCCTATAATAAAATAAAAACTAATAGCTACACAAAAAAGCATAAGGGATAAGCAAAATAGAGAAAAAATTAGCAGAAACAAACACAAAATGAAGAAAAAAAATGAGATTAATAGACAAGAACACTGAAACAACTATTTAAAATATGCTCACAAACTCAAGGATACAAAGGAAAATAAAAGCACGATAAAATCTATAATGAAAAATCCCATTGGATGAGATTAACTTCAGATTAAATACTCATAGGAAAAAAATAGTGAATTTACAGACGTAGAAACAAAAGCTTTACCTAGTAAAACAGAGAGAAAAGAAGATTTCAAATTTAAATACATAAAAAAGGACTTTCAGTGGGAAAACAGCAAGTGACCTAACTTAAATATAATGCCATCGCCAAAAACCAGAAAAGTCAGCAGGGGACTACCAAGAAAAATGGCTACAACTTTTCCTCAGTTGGAGGAAACTGCATTCATAGATTTGAGAAGCACAAAAAGCTCCAAGCAGATGAATAAAAGGTATTTTCTTTTTTGACTTTTTATTTCACTGACATTCAAATAATAATATGAAGTTTATAATAAAGGTAGGAGTAAAATGTAAGACAGCATTAGCACAAAGGTGGGAAATAAGAAGTCATTAAAATTTTTAGATTGTTACCTGAACATAATACCTATCCTGACTGACACAATAAGCAAAACCTCATCAAAGCATTATAATCTACCTGAAGCAAAACACATTCCCAAAAGACATAGTCTACTTTTGATAAAAGATCAAAAAATAAGACTTTTAAGTTGGGTCACTAGCCATAAATGCTGAGAAATGGCCTTAACATTAGACACCACATTCCTAAAGATGACACAGGAATCAAGTTAGCATTATTGGATGATATTAACCACTAATTTCATCTCTTTGCCCTGGTTCCAACTAATTTACTCTAATCATAATTTGGTTTATCAATTAATGTTTTATTCTTTGTTACTTTTTATCTGATTATCATGTCTATGCTTTAAAAAAGACTTGACATGTAAAAGGCAATAATCAAACTTAACGTGGATCCATTACTATATACTTTCAAAATATTATCCTATTCTCAACAAAATTAAAAAGATCACTATATTTAATTTTGTCCTCAAACTGTATCTATGCCGCTTTGTAGCTTAAAATTTTTAACCCAAGTCTAAAATTAATTACATCAGACTTTAACTTCACTAAGATGTAGAAAGTCAACATTTTTAGTAATTCACTTAAATTCTAAGCAACTTTTCAATACTTAAAATAGGACATGAAAAAAATTAACTACAAACAGTTATAACATAGTTAAAAAGAAAAGTTTAAATGAAATATTTTGATTTATCCATTTTCTCTTTTCCTTATTTTGTGATTTTCATGAATAAGGACTCCATCTATTTTGGGTTCCTTTAAAAATTATTTTTTAATTAATAAGCTAAAGCAGGAGGTGTTATCTGGCTGCCATTCTTATGACAACAGGCAAAAAAGTGTTGATCTTAATAATGAACATTTACAGCTGATTAGTTTAAAGGGATAGTTTTAATGAAGCCAAGGTCATAGAATGCTTTTTTCTCATACACTGCTAACCACCTTATACTTCACAGTTATAATCTCTGAACTGTAAGTATGACTTTTGCATCATGATAGTCCAATATTAAGCTGCAAAGATATCCAGCACAAAAAGTCATTGTTTTCTTCCAAAGACAAATATCATCAAGACCTATAAAATTGAAGATTACATATTACCCCCAAGAAAGTAGAAACATAGGGCTAGCAATTGGTATGGTATCACAGTAATGCAAAATGAGATTTATATAATCAAGATATATTCCATATGTGTACTGAACACAAGGTACATGACAAATTTAGATTCCAATACAATTTAATATGCTGTACCAAACTGATTCCTATTTGTGTGTATGTTATAATCACAATATATACACATCTTAAAGCACCAAAAAAATGATGAAAATATACCACTAGCACAACTATAGGAAAGCTACTCATTCAAAAATAATAATTATACAAGAACAGTCCCTCACAGCTTCAGAATAAAACTTATGTAAGTGCAGAAATAAAATGTAAGAATTTTATTTGAGACCGGCAGCTTAAGTTTAAGACATCAAACTATTCCAATCTGAAGATTATAACTGAATATGTCAAACAAAACATTTTCCTGAATATCATTATTCAAAACAATGTTTTAAAATTTACCTATGCTATAATCAGGGAAATACAAGACAAATGGCTCAAAGCACCCAGTATCTGGACGAAACTTTTCCCAAATAATTTCACTGAGAAAGATAACAGTCACATTTCTGTCCGTCTGTAAAAGAAAGAGAAATAAAATAACTTTGAATTTAAAAATGTTAATCAGAGAGGGAATTCCATTTGGATTTTTCTTCAAATAAATATAGCAAAGCTCTAACATATAACAAATTATCTGCATATTAATAAACCATGTTTGGAAAAACCTAATCAAGGAGCTCAACCATTTACATATTTTCAGACAAAATTACTTGGAATTTCCATAAAATTTGTAGGTTAATCAACATTTCAGTTACACATGAATGCTAGGACAGTCACACAGGACTCATTTCATAGAAATTAAGAAGCATTGTCACTTGAAAAACTAAGACAAACCTTTCATGACAATTTTTTAAAAACCACAAGTTTTTAATCCATAAACAAATAAGGCAAAACCCAGCACTTCTCATTAAAATAGCCAGAGTAACTCAAAGAAAAAGAAATATGGAATTGAAGAAGAGCAGATATGACATTCTATTTAATTCATAAAACTAGGAAAACTTAAGGTTTTCTCAAAGGCTATACAAGTAATGATGAATCTTAGTATCTAAAATAACCGATGCTAATTATATATTTAGAAATTACAATTAGTATACAAAAGTAACATGAAAAGAAGAAGCTCAATGTGTCTGTTATCCTTCTACAGAGTGGCCACAAATGTCTGTTATATGCTAGCTAGAATTTATCTGTACACACTTCTTCATTTTCCACATAATTTAAATTTTCCCCATATCTTTTAGATATCTTCTAGGCTGACAAAGCAAATGTTAGCTGTTTTTGTCTGCAAGTATTCTTAGGGTCTAATCTCATAGATAAATCACACCATACTGTTGTGGTGTTTTACTAGTTATTGATTCCTTACTTTTGTGTTTCTTTCTTTTTAAAAATTTTATATTTTATTTAGAGACAGACTTTCACTGGGTTGCTGAATGCCTTGCTAAATTGCTGAGGCTGGCTTTATACTCTCAATCCTCCTGCCTCAGCCTCCCAAGCTGCTGGGATTACAGGAAAGTGCCACTGTGCCAGCTACTCGTATGCGTCTTATATACCAATTTTCACTACTTAGAAAAGCATTCTTTTGGTTAACAAAGACAGCTGAGTTCAATAAATGAATAATTCCATAGAAAATATATCTTCTTTATAAGAGAGAGGAAGAGTACACTTTTTGTTTTATAAACTCATCAATTTTTAAGAATCTCTGAAATTATTTCTCTAGTTAGGAAAGTATGTTCTAACCACAATCCTGATAACAAAGCACATGCAAAAGTATTCTATAAAATCAGTTAGAAATACAAGAGAAACTGGATGCAGTGGTGCATGCCTATAATTCCAGGTATTTGGGAGGCTGAGGCAGGAGGACTGAAAGTTTTAGGTCAGCCTGGGCAACTTAGATTCTGTATCAAAATAAATAACTTCAAAAAGGGCTGGGGATGTACATCAGTGGTAGGGTATCCCTGGGCTCAATCCCCAGTACAGGGTAAAAAAAAAAAAGGAAAATTTTTCAAGTCTGAAAAGATCTTAAATTTTAAATTAGTGATGTTCTCAACTGTTCATCTCAAAGTACTTTCAGTATATAATGATTTTTATGAGTTCTTTTTAGTTGTACATAAAATAGGAATCATTTTGACGTAATTATAAAAGCATGGAATATAATTTGTTCTAGTTCAGTACCCAGTATTTACCTTTTCCCTCCCCTTCTCCTCCCCTCTGTTCCCTTCCTCTACTCTGCTGGTAATCTTTCTTCTATTTACTTTTTTCTTTTTTAATTAGTGTTATGTGAATGTACATGATATTGAGATTTACTATGGTATACTCTTAAATTTAGTTTTCCTCAGATAAATAATAAAAATGCTTTCATTAGAGTTCTCTTAAATGAAATACACTTTTAAAAATCAAGCATGTTTTGGAAATGTCAAAAGCTTAATTCTCTGTTCTGGTAGAGTTAAGATTACTGTAAACTTTTAACCTTATTTGAACAGTTTCAATAATTAAAAGTAAAACAGTGGAAGGCCTAACTAATGTAAAGGGACATATGATGACCATCACCAGGGATGTGGAGGAAAAGATGTCAATCTACACTGAAAGGGCAAGAGGACAAACATGCCCTCTGGGTATCTGATGGGGAGTCTTAGAATAAAGCAGTGGGAAAGAGTGGAGGAGGTTATGCAAAAAAAAGAAAATCCTGGCAACAATAATAACCCTCCCATATAAACACCAAACAAAAGGAAAGGAAGGCGGGGACAACTGGGAAAGGATAGACTTTTGTGGCATTAACTTCCTGATAGAACCCCAGAAGCTATACTTCTCCCAGCAGCTACACTTCTCTCCTGTCCTATACCATTAGCACAACTATAGGAAAGCTACTCTGACTAAATGAGAACTTTTGAGAGTCTACCTTAGGAACACAATGACTTCAGTGACACCAAGAAGGACTCTTAAATTTATAATAGTTTTTGGATATACTTTGAAAAAAGGAATATGCTCTAACATTTATCTCCAAGTATTCACTTAATTTTTATTATAATATTGCTTAGTACTTTAATATATAAAACTAGGTAGGTATAAACTACTTATGCTCAAAGCACTTAAAAAATTATAAAACCAAAATAAATGTATTATTAAATATGAACTACAAAATCAACAAAATTTATATTAACTAAAAATAATGAAAGGTACAGTTTGGTTCAAACTAGCTCTTTGCTTCCTTTATGAATATGATCCTAAACAGAAAAAAGCTATAACTCTTTTGAATTGAGCATTCCTATATTCACTGATATTAGTGAAGAATAAATTTTCTCACCAACTTTCTTTATTCAAAGACTCCAAACCCTTCCTTCTCCATAGTACTATCATTCATCTGACAATTATCCATATTAAATCCACCCGTCTCTTCTCATTGGGCCATGACAAAATAGTAATACACAACAGTAAACAGAAATACAAAGCTGAGTTCTGACATGGAGTGGCCATAAGATAGCCATTCAGATGACCCAGAATAGCCATTTCCTTCTCTTTTAGATTACTAAATAAAAAGAAAAACATAAAATTCTTGTAGAGCTCACAGTCTTCCCCCTTGTCATGTACTCTAGCAAACACCTAAAATTCTTTAACAGAATGATTAATTTATAATTAGAAATAAAAACCTAAATAACTGAAGAGTAAATGTTATCAATTCAATATCAATACTGATATTGATACTAAGAGACCAATTCTCACCTATGACACAGCAAAGTGAAAAAAAGTGACAACATAATCTATCAACTGAGGAAAACATCTGTTGATGTACTGTGAGGGAAAACACTCTCACACATTACTTACCAATTCTTGTAACCTAAGAAATCCTGGCAAAAGATTTGCTTCCATATCTCTTAGATATTCTGCTTTATCTAGAACCTCAAAAAAAAAAAAAAAAAAT
>NW_026000142.1:26015194-26022614 GCF_001458135.2 Marmota marmota marmota | reverse complement strand
AAAAAAAAAAAAAAAAAAATGCACTGTCAAAAACCAATTATGAATTAACTTTTAAAATGTTATTTACATTCTTAAAACAGACTTGTAACACATTTTAATGTCTAAATAGAAAATTAATTATAGCTACAATAAAATTATTTAATACCAAAAAAAGATAATGGTATAAGGTGCTCTGAGGGCATTTTCTTAGATATATAATAAACCATGTGCATTTTTCATTACACTTGATAAAAGATAAATACCTACCACGAACCAAAAATTACACAACTCTATGACCCATGAAAAACAGAAATAGCTCTGAATTTCATCATACAAAACTTCTCTTGCTTGAACTTTGTAATAGCATGGTACAAAAGTTCTTCTTTACCTAACTAGATAACCGATCATGTTAAAAAAAGATTAAATTTTGTCCAGTGTTATGATAATGCTACTGTGACTTTTCAGAAGCATTTATCTTTTAGAGATATACAATGAGGCATTTATAAGTATCATGATACGATACAGGGGACAACAGGATGCGTACAGATTATACAAGTTTGGCCAAAGGCTAATAATTATTCAAACTGGGTGATGGTTCATCACACTATTCTCTTGATTGTACCTAACTTTGATTTTGTTTCTTCTATACCCCCCTTTAAACTTTCCTTGCTGTATTATTTAAAACAAATCCCAGATACTGTATCATTCTATCCACAAATGTCAGCATGCAGCTTTAAAATAAGGACTCTTTATGAAAACATAACCACAGTATCAACATACGTTGAAGAAATTTCCCTACTTGTCCCATAAACATTTTACTGTTAGCTTGTTTGATTCAAGATCCAAAAAGGTCCACACGCTATATTTTATTACATTTGGATTATTTGTCTTCAAAGTATCCTCTGTGTAGTTAACTGTCTACTTTTGCTTTATTCCTAGACTTGTGATTGTATTCTAGGCCTTCCCAGATAATCTAGGTACATCTGTCCATCTCAAGACCCTTCACTCAATTGCATGTGAAAAAAGATACTTTTTCAAAATAAGATAGCATTTACAGGGTCCTGAGATTAGGAGCTGATACCTCCAGGGACTATTATTTGGTCTACTATAGTGCCCCACTAAGTTAAACTCCCAATGTAACCAATGAGTTGGACTTTTGTGCTTTATACGTATTTGTTTAGTGTCACTATGAGTTTATAGTTTAAGATACTTAAATATTTCCACCCATTAATTCATTATATTTTTGTCCAATTTTTTGCCAGCAAGCTCCCTTTCAAATTGGCTTTTGTGTCTTTCTTTAAATGACCCTAATAGTCATTGATAGTTCCTAGATTTCTAGAATGGTAAAAAATCCTAGGAACACCTTGCGCATTTTCTGTCCAGAACTAAAATCATTCTTTCTCCAAAGAAACCTATTTTTATTTCCTAAACATTTACATTTCATTAATAAACCTTATTGCAAATTATAATCATAAAATTAGGAATAAGATTAAGATGCAGGAAATACAAGTTTCCCCAAATAATCCAAGTTGTTTATATCTATTTTATTTAATAGACAGATTGAAACAATGTGTGAAAATGATCATACTTAAAATGTTTTATTTCTGAGCTGGTATTATAGCTCAGTGGTATAGTGCTTGCCTAGCACATGTTACGAACTGGGTTCAATCCTCAGCACGTTGAAAATAATAATAATAAATACATAAAATAAAGTTAAAAAATGTTTTATTCCTAATTTGTTTGGATAAGATAAAGCTAAAATCATTTATTGCTATAAAGATACAGTTTCTCCACCATACATTCCCATAATGAAAAATTTCCATTAATCTCCATTTAAATAAATGAAGAACACAAATTAATTCAAATAAATTGGTCAATCTTTATGCTTATTTTAATGAAAAACACAAAGCTTAACCAGTAAATAGTTCTTCTGATTTGATAATAATTAACCACTGTACTTAATAATTTTGATATTCTAATTAATAGTCCTTTTTCAAAAGCCATTATCAAATAACTAATATTCAGAAGTAAAAATATAACTTAGATCCAAATATTTTCCTTCATAATTTACACAGAATCATTCTACTAGATTCTTGATTTGTAAACTAGTTTACTGACTAGAAAAAAAATTCTTAGCAACTTTTCTATATTACTTCCTCAGTACTGAAGCTTACATTCATATATTGGACAGCTTAGCAATCTATAAGGTTACTCTAAAAAATATTCTATATTAAACACCTGTACATCTTTCTATCCCTAGGCAGCTAACAACTAACTTACTGAAAAGTACTTTGATCTACTAGGTCTAAAAAATGGTCTTAAAAAAAAAACATTTTTTAGACCCAGTAGATCAAAAGTACTTTGATCTACTGGGTCTAAAAAATAAGTCAGGCCATGACTTATTCCTCGTGGTTATTTCTAAATCATTGACTCTCCCTCCTTAATAAAGTCACTCGTTTTTGAAATTCTATTTTTTGGGGTCAGCCACGTATTCTGGTATCATTCCTCTTTGTTCCTTAAGGATTACAGTTTTTGATTACCATTTCTCTAAGACAACTTCTATGTTTTGAATAGCTGACACTCTATGGATACACTGGATTCTTAGTTCCTTACCTTATGAAACTAATGTCATAATACTAAAATATTTTTTGCCTTTTTCACCATGTTAACATTTGCACTAATGGTGCAAAAAACAATGGTGGTTTAAACTATTGTCATCTTAGCATAAATCAACAGAAAGGCTGCAAGCAGCCCTAGTAATCATTATATTCTTCACTATGCTCTTTTGAGAAGATATAAGAGATGAGCTTTTTCCTAATCCTTCTGCTACATAAAGCCAAGAACCCTGAATATTATAAATAAAACAAAGCTCTGAAAAGTGGAAAGCAGAAGGCAGAATGGCTAGGGACCTTGGGCGCAGAAGAATGACTTCAATGTTTGCATCACCTGGTCATTTTGCTTCACATATCCCAAACGTGGAGTTAAAGAAGCCAGCAATACACAAAGATCATTAGGTGTAGACCAAAAAGCCCCAACAGAAAACTACTCTCTCTAGATGAAAAACCATGAAAGGGACAACCCAACAAGACTTCCAAGACACCACACTCCCAAGTTGTCTCTGCATTGCTGATTTCCTCTCACTGTCCTTGTTTGTTTTTCCTCATCCCCTAGTCTCAGTCATTGGTCTCATCTCTTTCCAAATTCAGCCTCTCTTGCTAATCTAATCCAGTCTCAAAGATTTATATACAATTTACATGTTCACTGCTTCTAAATAATTTCCCCACATTGGACCTCTCTTGAACTCCAGATTCACATGTGCAACTAGAATATCTTCCACTTGGACTTAATAGTCCACATCAAATTCCTGATCACTCCTTCCTTCCTAGCAATGCACACCTATTGTAGTATTAATTCAGATAATGACTAAGCCAGCTTTTTAGGTGCTCAAGTACTTTTTTTAATACCAGGATTAAACCCAGTGGTGCTTAACCATTGAGCCACATTCCTAGCCCTTTTGTATTTTGAGAGAGGATCTTGCTAAATTGCTTAGGACCTTGCTAAATTGCTGATGCTGACTTTGAGATTGTGAGCCTCCTGCCTTAGCCTCCTGAGTCACTGAGATTACAGGTGTGCACCACTGTGCCTGACAACTCAAATACTTTTGAGTCATCTTTGACTTCTTTCTTTTTTTCTCCCCCTCTCCCTTCACTGATACATCAGGAAATTCTGTCAACCCACCTTTCATATCCATCCAGACCATTTTTAACCACCTGCACTGCTACTAACAGGTTCTAGTCAACACACGTTTTGCCTAGAATATTACAAAAGTCTCGAAGCAAGTTCTATTAATTTCCTAGGGCTGTCTGCGGGGTAAATAAATAAATAAATTTCTTCACTCTCATAAAACTTCCAAATGTGTGGGTTTTTCACACACCAAACAATTTTCAGTTCTCTGTGGACATCAACTGGGTATCCTACAATTGGATTCAATTCTGACACTATCTACCTGGAGTTAGAATCAGATTCCACAAGTTAAGGGAGGGTTCCCCCCACTCTTGAGTTTGAGAATTTGCTTGAACACCTCACAAAATGCAGGGAAACATTTTTTTTTTTAGATATCTACCTGTTTATTAAAAGGGATACCACTCAAGAATAGCCTATTTGAAGGTTCCATAGCACAAAGTATGGGAGAGGGGAACAGCACTTCCATGCCTTTTTCAGGTACACCAACCTTCCAGTACCTCTAAGTATTCAGCAACCTGAAAGCTTTCTGAACTCCTTACTTTTGGGGATTTTTACAGAGGCTTCATTATGTATGTAAAGTGATTAAACAGTAGGCCAGGGGCTGGGTCTACAGCTCAGTGGCAGAGTGCTTGCCTAGCATGAGAGGCACTGGGTTCAATCCCTAGCACCACATAAAAATAAACAAATAATTTAATAAAGACATGCTGTCTACCCACAACTACAAAAATTAAATAAACAAAAACAAAAACGATAGGTCACCAGTGAATTAGTCAATCTCTAGTCCTTCCTCCCTCCCAATAGGTCAGGTTGTGGGCCTGAAAGTTCTAACCTACATGATTAATTTCCCTAATAACCAGTCTTCATCATGAGGTTATTGAGGAGCCCACAGCCACCAGACAACTCATTAGTTAAAAAACAAAAATTAAAACAAAACAAAACAAAAAAATATATCACTTTGAGATGCCAAGGATTTTAGGAGTATGTCAGGAAATGGAAAGAATACCAAATATATATTTCTTATTATATCATAATCAAAGGCTACCACAATAAAACACCACAAATAGGTGGCTGAAGCCTACACTTACTGTCTAAAATAGAAGTATTGAAAGCACCTTATTCCCTCTGAAGGTGCTGCAGAAAGATCTATTTCAGACTTCTCTTCTAATTGCTGGTAGTTCTTTGACTTGTGGCAGCACAACTCCTATCTTTACATGGCATACTGCCTATGTATGTCCATCTCCAAATTTCCTCCTTTTGCAAATCATATTAGATGAGGGGCCTATCCTTCTCCAGTGTGACTTCATTTAACAGAGTAGAATGGCAATTACCTTATTTTCAAATAAGATCACGTTCTAAAGTAACAGGCACTCAAAGATCAACATATGAATTTTGGGAGAAAACAATTCAATCCACAACACTAGCATGCTTGCCTTTACCTTTGCACCCTTCAGTTGATTCTCAATACCACCTCTCCCCACCCTATTTACAGTATTCCAACCACAAAGGCATTCTTGGCATGCCCCAATTTCCTTTGCACTTTCATTTAATCTCTTTCCCTAGAATACTCTTTTTACAAATGTTTGTTCACGGCTTGCTTCAAACTTCTTTTACATTTTACTCAGGTATCATAATCTCAGTAAGATGTCCCCTATTTAGGAAGACAACTATTATACTGTCCCCTATCTCCCTTGGTTCTCTTCTTCAATGTCATGAATGCATTGTACCTGACATACTGTATGCTAACTTGTTTATTATCTTTCTCAATTAGAAGAGGGAAAAATAAGGTCTGTTCTATCTCTAATAACTAGAATAGTGTCCCTAGTAATACAGTCCTCAATATTTTGCTGAATATATAAATGAACAAAACTAAAATGTAGAAGAAAATATATAAAAATATTCTATATATTTTAGGAGATGCAAGGATGCATAAAATTTGGTCCCTTCTGTGAATTTATAATTTAGTTGTTATATTAAAATTTAATTCCAAATCCAGTGATAATTATTCCTCTTAAAAAGATTAGAGGGGTGGGCTGGGGTTATAGCTTAGTGGTAGAGTGCTGGATAGCACATGTGAAGCACTGGGTTCAATCCTTAGCACCACACAAAAATGAAGTAAATAAAAAATAAAGGTTAAAAAAAAGAGTATTTTGAAAAATTCACTAATGTAAAACACATTACAATAGTCTACCTTATTTGTAGGTTTGCTTTCCATGGTTTCAGTTACTCATGATCAACCACAGTCCAAAATTATTAAATGGAAAATTCCAGAAATAATTCATAAGTTTTAAATGGCATGCCATTCTAACTAGCTGATGAAATTTCTCGCTGCCCCACTATCCTAGCAGGGATGTGAATCATCCCTTTAGCAAGTGGATCCACATTACCTCCACCTGCTAGTCATTTAATAGCTATCTCAGTTATTAGACTGATTAATGTCAAAATGCTTGTGTTCAAAACCATTCTTATTTTACTTAGCGATTATTCAAAAGAGCAAAAGTATTGATGCTGGCACTTTGTATGAGACCAAGAAAAGCTTTATTGAAAGTAGGGTTTTGGGAATGTATACATACACCACAGATGGGGGACTACTGTACATATTTTCAATTGTCTGTTGGTCATTTTCACATTGACGTAATAACAATTCAAACTTAGACCACCTAAAAATCAAACAATTTGCTTTTCACCCCAAACCTAACCCATACACAAGTGACAAGTCTAACCTTTTCTGTCTTTTTCCATTTATTTCATTTTTCAACTTTTGCCCCAATTCTAGCATAGGCCCAAATTTCCTCTCATATCCATAGTCTTAATAGCCTCAAAACCATTCTTTTAGCATTCAACTTTTTCATCCTTCTCCAATTCATATTTAACACATGTTCAGAGTAATCTTCCTAAGCCATATTTGTTACTCTTAAAACCTTCACTCTTGTCCTTTCACTGCCTAAGAAATGAAATAAAGTGCTTTTGTATAGTTTTCAAGACCCTTCATTATTTGATGCCACCTATCATTCTAGACTTCACTTTCTCTTTTCAAGCTTTGTAACATACTACAACTAGATTATGTGGCATTCCCTGGAATCCATTCCATGCCTTTGGCTACACAATTCCCTCCATCTGAAATTTTTCTTCTTTAGTTTCTTCCAAAATTACCCTAATTATTCTATTAGTGCTTGAAATGCTACCACCTCAAGAAGCATACCAGAGGGATTTAGTCAGTAACTAGGCAGTGATTATCACTTATCACATTCTGCATGCAGTCAGTCATATGTGAATATTAATTTTAATTCTTCTGATAAACAAAGTTCCTTTTAGATAAAGAATAGTACCAACATTTTTGTATCTCCAAAGCACCTTGTATAGTAGCTATTGGGGAACTGATCTAATAAACAGTTTTCACATAAGAGATGACATAATCAAATTACTTACAATGTATACAGTTTGATCCTTGAGACTTTCAGCTTTGGTTACTTGTTTAAACAAGCGAACAAAGTCATTAAATGTTTCACAGGTTATTTCAGTAGAACATCCCTCCTCTGACGAAGTAAGATGACTCAACTTGTTTAAAATCTTTTCCAAAAGTAGCCTCAAGGTAAAGCATTCGACACAATTCACAAAGACATGCGGGAGCTGAAAAGGAAAACCAAAAAGTATAAATAGAAAATGTAAATGCAATATACATTTGTCTTTCTATGGGGGG
>NW_026000142.1:25967771-26015175 GCF_001458135.2 Marmota marmota marmota | reverse complement strand
GGTAGCAGGGATTGAACTTAGGGACACTCAACCACTGAGCCACATCTCCAGCCCTATTTTGTTTTATTCAAAGACAAGGTCTCACTAAGTTGTTTAGTGCCTCACTGTTACTGAGGCTGGCTTTGAACCAGCAGTCCTCCTATCTCAGCCTCTCAAGCTGCTGGGATTGCAGGCGTGAGCCACCACACCTGGCTCCCTTTCTAAATCTATGCACTACCATTCTCCAAGTTTCCCTGTGCCCCAGGAACCTGACCACTATAGACTAAATCTCCCAGATTCCTTTATTTTCTAGCTGTTTAGAGAAACCAATGGGAAAAAGCATCAGGAGACTGAAGAAGAATAGCAGGAGCTACTCTTATTCCCGTGAACCTCCTCCCCACATCCAGTGACCCAGTCTGGCTACATTCTTCTATCAAATACCAAATTCCAATTGGGCAGCCCATCTTCTTTCTAAGGCTACAATTCTTGCTGGATTCTTATAACAGGTCCTATCTAGAGTCCCTTCAAGTCTAGGGGTAGTAAAGGCCCTGGTGCGTCACTATTCCTCTTCGCTCCCTTAAAAACTCTCAACTTTTAGAAAACAGTGTCTTCATTAAACTCACTTTGATTTTTTTCTTTTGAGCTTGCCATTTGTTTTCTACAAGGATTCAAAGCAAACTTGTAGTTTTTTCTAAACAATTATTTTTTTAACTTTATTTATTTTTTTTTTTATGGTGCTGAGGATCAAAACTAGTGCCTCACATGTGCTAGGCACCTTACCACTGAGCTACAACCCCAGCCCCTCCTCTGAACAATTCTTATAAAGAAACCCGAGTACATTTGAATGCTAAAATTCTTAGAGGGAATTTCATATTTATAATTTAAAGAAAATATATTTCATGATGAAAGAATTCAGGTTAAAAAAAGAATTTTAAGAGTTAGAAGCCAAAATTATCTTCCAATGAGAATTATAAGAACTTGATGTATGTTTAAACTATCAAAATGAGGTAATTCCACAAGTAATAAGGAAATATAATCTGTTCTTAAAATGAAATCACAAAAGCAATACTGATCATTCAGAGGAAGGTAATTTGTGGCATTTGGCACAAAGAATGAAAACTGTAACTATGTTTAGTGACATTCTTTAATCCTCATTACCAATAAGGAGGCTTTTTTCCTCTCTGTGTAAAAGGCTACTTAATATTTATCTTGGGCAGTTGTATCAACATTTGCTAACCCCTTTCAAGCTCATTCCCTTAAGTATAAGAGTTACAATGTCTCTAATTTAGGTTTCTTGCTTAACTGCATTTGTGCTTTCTAAGACCTTTCATAGCAACCTATTCTAAGTACATACTTCTGTACCTATTCCTGAAGCAGTGAGAATCAAAAGAGATTAAACTGATCAAGTAGGAGCAAAAATTACAGTGTTAAAAAATGGAATTCAGGGCTGGGGTTGTGGCTGTTGTAGAGCACTTGCTTAGAATGTGTGAGGCACTGGGTTTGATTCTCAGCACCACATATAAATAAATAAAATAAAGGTCCATTGACAATTAAAAAAAATGAAATACAGTTCTTAAATATGAAACTTTCTTATTTGACTTTCAAGCTTTTTATTCAACATGTATTTTCTGGACACTTCATACACAGGTTCTTAAATGCAAATGTCTCAGTCAGGACCTTGTACATTTGGATTCTAAAGTTGGCAAGTTGAGTATGGAGCCCAACAGTTGTGTTTTAAAAATGCACAGAAGATCTTTGGGATCAAAGGCTAAAGCCCACAAGCTGAAATGTGCCAAGCACTGTTTGGTGCTTGGAAATGAGCTCAAGAAACTCAGTCTAAAGCCAAGAAAAAACAACACAAAAATCACAGCTGAGGTGGGTAAATATTACCACAGAATTTACAGCATTGAGGCTGCATCCTCAGAGGTAGAGTAGGATTGAGGTTAGCAAACGAAAGCCTGAGGGCTGGCCACATGTTTTTGTATATATAGTTGCTATAAAACATAGCTATGCCCATTAGATAGGTACTGCCCATCCCCAGCTTAGGATATGAAACAGGGTGTGGCAATACTCATAAATAATAGCAGCTACCCTTTACCAGTTTTACTATACACTAACTACTGTAGCAAGAATTTTTCATGTATTAACATTTAGTTCTCATAATAATCCCAAAGGTTGTCACAATTTTTCCTAGTTTGCAGATGGGGAAGGCACTAAGTGGTGAGTTCACATGAGCAACACAAGTCTGCCAGATTCTAAACCCCAAGGTCTTAACCATTATAGTATGAAAGAAGCAGATTTTAATATTTGTTAAAGAACTTACTGATATGTCTGTATTTCCCCAATATCAGCCAAAGAAAGAGAGAAGAAAATCTGTCTCAACTTAAAGATAACTTTCTAATGTCAAGATTCAACTTATCTAGTAATTAAGGAATTTTGAAGTTTACACTAATCGAAGGTATTCAAACAACACTTGGACAGAAATGTTTTATGCAGAAGACATTCCTTCAGAGAAAGGTAAACTGGACTAAATAATCTCTCAGATCCCTTCCATTTTTAGGAGTCTATAAGTAAAAAATCAACATCGACTTTAGGGTTATTCTTACCTCTAATGTTTTCAACAAAGTTTGCGTTACATAGGTCTTTCCACTGGCAGTATGTCCATAAATAAAAATGGATGGAAAGCTGAAATGATGTCTCTAGGAAAGAAAAGACAAATATTAGCCTACACATACACAGAAAGTGAACATTTATCAATTTATGAAAAAGTTTTATGTGGTATAGTAAAATACTCAGTCCAAATTACTTTAATAGTGAACATACAGTAGATTCATCCTCTCATTTTAAACTTAAATTCAACTCTCAATATTTCTTCTGTTATAAAATTATTTGTAAAATTATATTTGGCATATTTTCTTATATGCTATACATTATATGCTTATGCTTTTGTTATTGTATAAGTTTACAATATACACTCTGGTATTCTCAATTTTCTAAGAGGCTTAAGGGACTATTACAAGGATAATTTTGTCTGTGCTCCATTTTAATCTTAATCCTTTTAAGCAATCTAATGCCCTTGCAAGCTGCAACTTCACAGTACGTTTTAATGTTTGAAAAGAAGCATAGATAACCACTGGGTTGGAATACATTTCAAAAGTTATCATTCTTAGGAAAACATATAGAATACTTCTGAGGGATGCATACTCACTGACTCTAGCATGAGTGTATACATTTCATCTAGTCAAACATTCATAAAATCTGTATAGTATATATTTCAAAATACATTTTGGGACTAGGGGAGTAGGTTCAGTGGCAAGCACTTGCATAACATGTGTAAGGCCCTGGATTTGATCCCCAGCACTTAAAAAAAAAAAAAAAAAAATTAATTAAATTGCAAGATCCTCCTGCAGTACATTAAGTCAGCAGCCTACAAAAAATAAAAATGATCAAAGGCCACTTTATTGGTCTAATCAATACTACAAACATACTTCATTCATTCAATGAACATTTATGAGATAATTACCAAATGCTGAAAACCATAACACATTGAAAATTGCAAGCATCAGTAAAATGCAACATCTACTTTAAAAGTTTTTATAGTCTAGTGGGGAGATATATATTTTAAAAATAATTACAAGAAAATTGGATGATGCAACTTTCATAAGAAAGTTGAATCTTGATCATTTCTATCTAGTAGATGATATGACTACTAGTTGCAAACACTTATTACATTCTAATCACTAAGTTAAACATTACTTTTTACAAGACAAATTAAGAACTCAGATTTATACCAAAAAAAAAAAAGCACTTTCTATACAGCATATACCTATGATAAAAGCAGATTAACTGCTAAACTCAGACTTAAAAGTTACAAAATACATTTCTAAATACATGAATCCTTAAGTTTGTAATAATCTCTTAAGTTAACTGGCTCAAAAATTAAATGCATATTACTGAGCACCTCTGCTATCCAAATAATATATATCACCTTTAAAAAGAAGCTCAAGACCATGCTTTAGGAGTTTTCCCCAAGCTACATTAAATCTCATTTTCTGGAATCCTACCACACTTGTCTACATCCACTATTAAATGCCTAGTAAAATCCCACCTTATAACATCTTTTTCTATTATTATCCAGAATTATAGCAAACTTTTACATGGTTACTTAACATTTCACCTTTCTAAACCTGCCTAATAATTGTAATAAGCCAGAATCTGGCATAGTGCTTGGCTCAGTAAATATTTAACTGAATCAATAAATGAATTCTGTTAAGAAACATAAACTGATTGTTGTTGTTGTAATTCTTTGTTACAGCAGTTCTTTGGATTTCTCACGTGAACAGTACCTTGCAGAAAAGTAATGGTTAAACATGATCTGTTAACAGCAAAAATCAAAACCCTTTCTATAATCCATTACTAAATCAATACTACTAATCACTATTTGCCAAAATTATTTTTCAGGGGAAGCACTCTTGGTTGCAGTGATCTGGGTTTTATCTATCCAGAGAAGGAATCAGCAAAAAATGTTTCAGTAATAACATGGATAAGTACAAATGAAAGAATTATAACTAGAAAACTGACTAAGAATGTAGTTGTTGACCTCTCACTTCCCTAATTAACAGTGCCCCTTTAGATAGAGGGTGGGACTTTTCCACTAACACTTCACAGGCCTCTTCTGGCATCCAACATTTCTAGATGGATCAAAGTATATTTAAAAAAGCAAACTAAAAATATGGTTACTTTTATTGACTCTCTTCACAGATAAGGTCCAAGTCTGATTAATTCTAAGCCTAATCAGTGAGTTTGAAGCAAAAGGCACACAGAAAACAATAAAAAACAGATTAAGTTGTTAATTAATGCTACCTCCTGCCTATGGAAAGGACTCTTTAGCTGTGTTCATCCAGAAAACCACCTCTCCTCTTGCGTTATTAGACAAGGAGAGAAGCCTAGGGTAGACGCCTTCAGCTTTTACAATTCTCGAAAAGCTGCTGAATTTTTAAGCCTGATGCACTGCTTTGGCCCTTTATGGCTTTGAAAACCACCACTGTCTACACTTGACTTAAACCAACTACTTCACTTAAACCTGTGAAAATATATTTCAACAGTATTCTGCAAACTCATCTGTCATACAAGGTTCTGTTCTGCTGGGGTAAGATCACACGCAACTTCTAGTAGCTACTTCGAGCTAACATCATCTAAAAAGCATGGCATGTGTAAAAAAGAACACTTACTGGCCAACCTCCTTTAACACAGACCGACCCTCCCTCTGCAGTATTCTCTGACAGGGATTAATGACAAGATACTTTGGGTGAAAGTGCAAGACAAACCTACAACACCTCCTATCGCAACATACGAGACGGTCTATAACCCCGGAAACACCATTCCCCACCCCACCCCCACTCCGCACCCTGCACCCCGCCACCCCGCACTCCGCCAAAAAACAAGAACGAGTGGCAAGACCAGGTAAATGTTTTGCCTAAGGAGTTATACAACAGTTTCACCACAATACCTCTCCAAACAGGGACTGCAAGGTGGAGACTTGGGACTCGCGACAAAGGACCATATTCTCCAAGTGAGGCATTTTGGCGGGTACCGCCGCAAAGGGCAGCTCAGGAATCACCGGCAACAGCTTCCCTTCCGCCTGGTGGTCCAGGCTCCTGCCGGAAACCGGACCGCCGCGCTGTGGGCGGGATCGGTGCGGTCAGGGGTCGGCATGACGTCAACACGTACGTGAGGCGTTTCCACCGCTCTAGTCTTTCACGCTGAAGTCGCCTACCTCTCGTTTGTCTTTTGCCTCTGGGGGCTGTGGGGGACATTGCTGTGTGATGACTCTCTTGGGACGCAGCGTTTTCCACCCAAGAGCCGAGAAGTGTAGATAGGGATGGGTGGAGAAGGAGTGGAAGAAGCTAAGAGGTCCTATGGGATCCCCATGACTCGCTAACCGATAGCTTCAGTATTCCCGCCTGGAGCCCCAAATTTGAAAGTCTTGAGCACGGGGAAACACGGGTTCTCGCCTTACTGGGACCTGTGGAAGGCGGACTCCGATATCCAACATTCTCAAAAAATGAGGCATTTCTCTGACGAAAAGGTTAAAAATTCGTGGCGTCCAGTGCACAAGAGCGAAACAGAATTTAATAAACTTGGAATGACTATTCTTCGTGCAAGTCTAAAAACAGACTCGGATGTGCCTCTCCTAAGGAGAGGAGTTTCAGGTGCTTGTGTAGAAATAATAATTCTATCTTTAGCATAAGATTTTCATGTTACTTATTCATGAAACACCCACTAGAAACCAGACGCTAAAAGATTCTAGAAATACAAAATAGAAAATGCGTGCTAAAAGGAAGTCTTTGGGTTCTCAGAATTCTGGTTTGAGACCAATGACAACTACCTCTGGACCGGGAGACCTTGGAAGAAAGGTTGAACAGTTCATTTTGAACCTCTTTACAAATAGGGATGATGATAATAATTGGTTATTGCTTACTGCTTGGAGTAAAAGATATTATATATGATACCTGCCACACATAGATTTTATAACCAGTGCAGTAAAGCATGAAAAAGAAATGCATCCAGATTGGAAATAAAGAAGTAAACTGAATTTATTAATGGACAATACAATTATCTATTTAGAAAGTTGATGAATTCTACAAAAAGTTACCAGGACTCATAAGTTCTTTACAAGGCTTTAAAATGCAAGGTCAATATAGGAAAGAAATCAACTGAATTTCTATATACTAGCAATAGATATTTAGGAATTGGAACTTAAAATATCAATATAATCTTAATAGAATAAAAATTACAAAATACTTAGGAATAAATTTGACAAAAGATGTAAAAACTGCACACTAAAAACTACAAAATAAAATTGCCGAAAGAAATTAGATATTTTAAAAACAGATATATTATGTTTGTGAGTTTAAAAACTCAACAAATTCCCAATAAAAATCTTAGCATGCTTTTTTTAAGGGGATAGATATTAATTTAAAATATGTTAGGGGGTGGGTTGTAGCTCAGCGGTAGAGCACTCGCCTAGCACATTTGAGGCCCTGGGTTACATCCTCAGCACCACATAAAAATAAAAAATAGAGGTATTGACAAATACAACTAAAAAATAAATACTTTTAAAAAATAAAATATGTTAATATTTGAGCAGATACTTAATGACAAGGTACATCAAACACAATGAAGTGCATGAAAAGTTACTTAACATCTTTGTTATTAGGAAAATTCATAACAAAATGCACACATCTCTTAATGTAAAACTCGAAAAATTGGTCTCTCCAGGAATTGGCCAGAATATAGAGCAGCTGCAACTTTCATATATCATTGGTAAATGCCAAATGGTACAACTACAGTTAGAAAACTGTGGCAGTTTCTTAAAACTTAAGTACTTGACACCTAGAATATGACTCAGCCAGTCCACTCCGAGATGCTTAACTAAGAAAATGATACATGTTTATAAAAAGACTTGACACTACTGTCCATAGTAGTTTCATTTGAAATAGCCCAAATCTGGAAACCCAAATTCTATCAAGAAGTAAATGGATAAATTGTGGTATATTTGTGCACTCAAATACTTTTCAGCAATAATAAGGAATGAATCAAAGTAACAACATGAATTAATCTCACAAATAATTATGCTACATGAAAAAAACCAGATCCTTCTCTTCCCAAAAGAGAATACTGTTGTCACTCCATATCTGTGGGCTCCACATTTGTGCATTCCATCAACCTTGGACAAAAAATATTTGGAGGGGGCTGGGGGACAGCTCAATAGTTACAGCATGCATGAAGCCCTGGGTTTAATCCCTTGAACCCCATGTAAAAAGTCTGTACTAAACAAATATATACTTTTTTCCTTGTCATTATTCCCTAAACAATATAGTACAACAACTAGTTATGTACCATTTGTATTAAATTGGATAGTATAAGTAATCTAGAGATGATTTAAAGTATACAAAAGGGTATGTGTAGGTTATATGCAAATATTATGCCATTTTATATAAGGGACATGAGTCCACAGATTTGGGCATCTGTGATTTGGGGTGGAGGGATATCCTGGAACCAGTCCTCACAGATATTAAAAGATGACTATATGTTGTATGTTTACATTTTTAAAAATTCTAGAAAACTATAATTAAAGCAAATGTTGGTTGTCTTGTGATGGGGAAGTGGGAAGTCAGAAAGGAATATAATGAAGTCAGAAAGGAATATAATGAAGCCTAAGGACATTTGAGGAAATGGTGGATATTATAGGAAATAGGGTCTTTGCAAACTTTTGACCAGATTATTAGTATGAGCCTTATACCAATATTAATATTTTAAGAGGCCCTGTCAATACATAGACAAAAGGAGAATGCCAAGTGAAGATGTAGGTGGAGTTTGCAGGATACATCTACAGGCAAAGGAATGCCAGTCAATTCAGGTCCTCACCAGAAGTTAATTCAGAAGCTCAGAGCAGGTACTCCCTCAGTCCTTAAAAGAAATTAATGTTGCTGACACTCCTGATTTTGGACTTCTAGACCCTACAGCTGTTGAAAAATAAATTTTTGTTGTTCTAAGCCATCCAGTTTGTGGGACTCTCTTATAGTAGCCTTAGGAATCTAATACAATGGATATATTAAGTACCTTAATATTGTGATGGATTCATGGACATATACATATTTTAGAACATCAAACTTTTTAAAAGTTTTATTCTGATTTGTTATACATGATGGCAGAATGCAATTTATTTCATATTACACATATAGAGTATAATTTTTCAAGACACTGTACACAAAGCATTTTCACATCATTCATATCTTATACATGTACTTAGGATAATGATGTGTAACTCATTCCATCATTTCTCCACCCTTGCCTCCTCCTTTTCCATCCCTTCCCTTTGCTTTATCTACAGTTCCTCCATTTCTCCCATGCTCCTCCCCCCGCCAGTCGCCATTATGAGTCAGCATCTTCATATCAAAGAAAATATTCGGCCTTTGTTTTATGGGGATTGGCTTCACTTAGCATTATATTCTCCAACTTCATCGATTTACCTGCAAGTGTCATGATTTTATTCTCTTTTAATGTTAAGTAATGTTCCATTGTGTATATATACCAAAGTTTCCCTATCCATTCATCTACTGAAGGACATCTAGTTTGGTTCCATAATTTAGCTATTGTGAATTGTGCTGCTATAAACATTGATATGGCTGTGTCACTGTAGTATGCTGTTTTTAAGTCCTTTGGGTATAAACCAAGGAGTGGAATAGCTGAGTCTAATGGTGATTCCATTCCACGTTTTCCATGGAATATCCATACTGCTTTCCATATTGGCTGCACCAATTTGCGGTCCACCAGCAATTATGAGTGTGACTTTTTCCTCACATCCTTGCCAGCACTTATTGTTGTTTGTATTCTTGATAGCTGTCATTCTGACTGGAGTGAGATGAAATCTTAGGAGTAGTTTTGATTTGCATTTTTCTAATTGCTAGAGATGTTGAACATTTTTTCATGTTTGTTGATTTACTGTATATCTTCTTCTGAGAAGTGTCTGTTCAATTCCTTGGCCCATTTGTTGATTGGGTTATTGGGGGGTGTTGGTGTTAAGGTTTTTGAGTGCTTTATATATATCCTAGAGATTAGTGATCTATCTGATGTGCTTGTGGTAAAGATTTGCTCCCATTCTGTAGGCTCTTTATTCACCTAACTGATTGTGTCTTTTGCTGAGAAGAAGCTTTTTTAGTTTGACTCCTTCACATTTATTGATAGCTGGTTTTAATTCTTGCGCTACAGGAGTTTTATTAAGAAAGTTGGGGCCTAATCTGACATGATGGAAATTTGGGCCTACTTTTTCTTCCTTTAGGTGCAAGGTCTCTGGTTTAATTCCTTGATCCACTTTGAGTTGAGTGCATGGTGAGAGGAGAAAAATTGAAAGCATTCTCTCTAAAAATGGGGAACAAGACAGGGATGCCTTCTGTCACTGCTCTATTTAATATAGTTCTTGAAACTCTAAACAGAGCAATCAGACAGATGAAAGAAATTAAGGGGATACAGATAGGAAAAGAAGAGCTCAAATTATCACTGTTTGCAGATGATATGATTCTATACCTAGAAGACCCAAAATATTCCAACAGAATCTCCTAGAACTAATAAATGAATTTAGCAAAGTAGCTGGATATAAAATCAACACCCATAAATCAAAAGCATTTCTATACCTCAGTGACAAATCCACTGAAAGTGAAACTAGGAAAACCACTGAATTTACAATAGCCTCAAAAATAAAATAAATAAAATACTTGGTTCCACAGTTTAGCTGTTGTGAATTGTGCTGCTATAAACATTGATGTGACTGTGTCCCTGTAGTATGCTGTTTTAAAGTCCTTTGGGTATAGACCAAGGAGAGGGATAGCTGGGTCAAATGGTGGTTCCATTTCCAGTTTTCCAAGGAATCTCCGTACTGCTTTCCATATTAGCTGCACCAATTTGCAGTCCTACAGCAATATATGAGTGTACCTTTCCCCCCACATCCTTGCCAAAACTTATTGTTGTTTGTCTTCATGATAGCTGCCATTCTCAGTGGAGTGAAATGAAATCTTAATTTTGATTTGCATTTCGCTAATTGCTAACAATGATGAACATTTTTTCATATATTTGCTAATTGATTGTACATCCTCTTCTGAGAAGTGTCTGTTCAAGTCCTTGGTCCATTTATGGATTAAGTTATTTTTTGTGTGTGTTTTTAGCTTTTTGAGTTCTTTATATACCCTAGAGATTAGTACCCTTCAGTAGATTAATGGATGTGGCATATATACATGATGTAATATTACTCAGCAATAAAAAGAATAAAATCATGGCATTTGCAGGTAAATGGATGGAGTTAGAGAAGATAATGCTAATTGAAGTTAGCCAGTCCCAAAAAACAAATGCTGAAGGTTTTCTCAGATATAAGGCAACTGATTCATAATGGAGTAGGGAGGGGGAGCATGGGAGGAATAGATGAACTCTGGATAGGGCAGAGGGTTAGCAATGATGGTGGAATGTGATGGACATCATTATCCAAAGTACATGTATGAAGACACAAATTGGTGTAAATATACTTTATATACAACCAGAGATATGAAAATTGTGCTCTATATGTGTTATATTAATTATAATGCATTCTGCTGTTATTAATTTAAAAATTAATAAAAACATAAAATACTTGAGAATAAATTTAGTGAAAGAGGTGAAAGACCTCTATAATGAAAACTACAACAAGCTAAAGAAAGAAATTGAAGAATACCTTAAAAGATGGAAAGATCTACCTTGCTCTTGGATAGGCAAACTTAATATTGTCAAAATTACTATACTACCAAAAGCACCATACAGATTCAATGCAATCCCAATCAAAATCCCAATAACATTCCTTATAGGAATAGAAAGTGCAATCATGAAATTCATCTGTAAAAACAAGAGACCCAGAATAGCCAAAGCAATCCTTAGCAAGAAGAGTGAAGCTGTTGGCATTACAATTCAGACCTAAAACTACACTACAGAGCAATAGTAACAAAAACAGCATGGTATTAGCACCAAAATTGACCTATAGACCAATGGTACAGAATAGAGGACACAGAGTCTAACCCACATAACTTCAGTTATCTTATATTAGACAAAGGCACCAAAAACGTACATTGGAGAAAAGTTGGCCTCTTCAACAAGTGGTGCTGGGAAATCCACATGTAACAAAATGAAATTAGGACATCAAAATTTATACTTCAAATATGTACAGTTAATTGTTTACCAATTATACCTCAGAAAAACTTCAAATTTAATTAAAAAGGGTTATGCATAGAGTAATGATGATGGTGTCATGTATTACTGATTAATCCAATTCTGTTTCATTGAGATTCATTTAGCAAACAGAAAACAGTGATTTATCTTTAATAGCCTTACTTACTCCAGTACATGGCTACGCTTTCTCACTTAGGATCACTCTTCCTTATAGCACCTGCACCCAAATTTAATGTTATTTATTCATCAAGTGAATTGAATTCCTTCCTCAATTAATAAATGGGTCATTGTGAGGCTTACATTCTTGTCTACCTATTCTTTTAGATTCAATTTGAACCTGCCCAGTTCTACCTCTAAACCCCCAGACAAATATGTGGGAGAGTACTGGGCCTTCCCCTTTTGTAATCACCATGAAGCTAAGCTGAGCAGTGCATTCTCCATCTGAAGATGCTGATCCTCCTGCCAGTTGAACAATTGGATGAAATGTTGCACTTCAGATCATGTGCTCTTGCATCCTAAGCAGCTACTGAGGAAGACAGCCCAGAAGTGAGAGAAGGTAACTTCCTAAGGCATTAATTCCTTCTGGTAGCAAATTTAATCAGTGGGAAACAGGACATTAAGGAGACAAACACATTTCTTCTCCTTAAATCCACATAATGACATGGATATATGTCTTGCATGTTTTCCTATGGGCTGCTTTGGGATATTCTTGCAGAAATCTGAGGATGTGCCTCATGACAAGCTGATCCATGAATATGTATGGCCTATTGTGGATCAGTGGCACTTCAGCTTACATCATACTTTCCGTGTATTTTTCCTCATGCTTGCTATCACTGGTTTGAACTTTTCATCTGAAAATATCAACATGTCCATGCTTACATTATGCTCAATTTCCTAATGAGTACAAGCAAAGACAATTTCTCATCTTTTGCAGTGGTTAAATTTATATGTCAACTTGTCTCTGTTAAAAAATACTCAGTTGGTAAAACATTATTTCTGGATGTGTCTGAGAGAGGGTTTCTGGAAGAGTTTAGCATTTGAATTAATAGACTGAGTAAAGAAAATTGACCTTCACCAACATGGGTTGGCTCCATCCAGTCTATTGAGGGCTTTGATAGAACAAAAAAGCAGAGGGAAGGCAATTATTTTTTTCTGCTGGAGCTGTCCACAGACATCAGAAATCTAGTTTCAATCCCCAAGACTTACACCAGTGACCCCTAGATTCTCAGGTCTTTAGCCTTGGACTAAGACTTACTACACCTTTGACTTCCTGATTCTGAGTCCTTCAGACTCTGACTTACAGCATTGTCCTTTCTCCACCTTTTAGTCATGGAGCTCCTTTGCCTTTGTATGAGCCAATTCACATAATAAATTCTCTCATATTTTTTTCTGTATCCTATTGTTTCTGTTTTTGCTAGAGAACCCTAATACACAATTCTTTTTAAATTCAAATTTATTGATGCATAACATAAATTCTCCCTTTCCAGTGTACAGTTATATGAGCTTCAGTAAACATACAGTCATGTCACTATTACAAAATCATGATGTAGAACAATTGCATTGCTCTCCAAATTCCTCTATGATTCTCTGTAAAAAATCTCTTTCTCCAGGACCTAACACTGATCTTATCTCTTTCCTTATGGTTTTGTCTTTTCCAAAATGCTATACAAATAGAATCATAAAAATATGTGGATTTTTAAATTTACTTTCCTTCATTCAGCATTAAACACTTGAAATTTATTCATGTAGTTGTATCTTTCACTAGTTTATTTCTTTTTGTTAGTGAGTAAAAACCCACTGCACAGTTGTACTCAGTTTATCCATTCATCAGGGTAAGAAAGTTTTGTTTACTTCATGTTATGGTTTTACCACAGGGTATTGTTATGGTTTGGATCTTTAATGTCCCCTGAAAAGCTTAAGTGTTAGGCAATGCAGGAATGTTCAGACATGAAATGATTAAATCATGAGAGCTATAATAAATAACATGGATTAATAATTTGAAAGGACTTCTTGGTGATAACTCTTGCAGTTGGGACATAGCTAGAGAAAGTAGGTCTCTGGGGGTGAGACCTGAACTATATCTGTCCATGGCCCCATCCTATAACCTCTCTCCCTTTTTCTCTGCTTCCCAGATGCCATAAGCTGAGCAGCTTTCCTCCACCAAGCTCTTTCACCATGATTTTGCTTCGCATTGGACCCAGAGCAGTGGAGTTGGCCAACCATAGACTGAAACTCTGAAACCGTGAGCCCCAAAGAAACATTTCCTCCTCTAAGTTGTTCCTCTTGGATATTTTGGCCACAGCAAAGAAAAAACAACTAACAGAAGCATACATTTTTTAATTTGCCCTATTTTACTGCATAGGGTTCTCTGAGTTTCTTGAATCTATAATTTTATAAAATACTGTTCTATAAAATACTTAAAATTTTCATAGCTATTATCTCAACAAATAGTTTTTCTGCCTTTTTCTCTCTCTTCGGGAATTTCAATTATACTTGATGCTGTTTCATGGTATTTGTGTGTTCTTCTGTTTTGGTTCCCTCAATCCCACCATCATGTTCTCTATTCTTTGCTTTTTAGTTTGGGCAATTTCTATTGACCTATATTCAGATTTCTATTGGACAATTTTTTTCTTCAGTTTTGTCAAATCCGTTGAACTATCTCTGCTACAATTATATATATGCATATGATTTTATATATTTATATATTTATACACACATATGTTTCTAGCATTTCTTTTGCATTACTTTTGCAGTAGTACAGATGAAACCCAGGGGTTCTCTGCCACTGAACCATTTTGAGATAGGGTCTCACTAAGTTGCCCATGCTAACTTTGAACTTGCTATCCTCCTGCCTCGGTCACCCAATTTGGTGGGATTACAGGTATGCACCACCACACCTCGATTTCTAGCATTTATGTTTCACTCATTTCTTTAGTTTGTACCTCCATTAAAATTCCCAATCTGTTCATCTGTTTTCTAGCTTTTATACAGATTCTTTAGCTTATTAATAACTTGTTTTAAATTCCATGCCTGATGCCTCTAGCTCCCTTGTCATCTGAGCAATTTTGTTAATAGCTTTGCCTTTAATAGTAACTTGTGTATTCTTACTTCATAGAAATTGTATCTCATAGCTTTCATTGAATACTATATATCATGTTTAGAACAATAGAAATTGGGGTAATTAGTATTTATGACTGAAAATACCTCTTTTTTGTGGTGCTAGGGATTGAACCCAGGTCCTGGCACATGCTAGGTGAAAATGCCTCTTATGTTAGATTATTGATGTTAGAGATCAAGTTGCTATAATCAGGATTTAGTTGTTGCAATGGTTACTTTCAGCTTCAAAATTGCTCAAATATATCCCTATGCTTATATTGGCATATGGGTGATGACAGTTTTTGTTGCTTTTCTACCAAAGTCTTAAGACTTTAGTTTTATGCAGGTTAAGGATCCAAGTGGGTCTTTGTTCATTTCCCAAATTCTACCACTTTCTAATATTCATTTTCCAAAATTTCCTTCAGAGTCTCTCTGAGGGAGTTTTTCTTCCACTCTGTCCGCCACCTTTCTTGTGAACACCCAGTGGAGACCCATGGAGATGAACTGTGAGTAAATGTGAACTTCCTTTGTGTCTGTAACACCACATTAGCCACAGTTGGCCTCTACTAAATAATTTAAAAATTGAGCTGAATGTTTTAACTTGCTTGTTTGGCACCTATCTTTTTTTCCTTTCTTATTCTGCCACAAGTAAATATGTGCTCATATCACATCTCTGTTTGGAGGAGCCAGCCTATCCTTGGATTTTAGGTGATTCCCCATTCTTTGATAGGCTAAAGAACAATAATGAATTTTTAGCTTAGTCATTTTTTTCTTGTTGGGAAAAGGAGGAATGATGCTCTTTGCAGATTTTTACACTCTAAATAGTAATAGAACTCAACTAACTATTTTAAAATCTAAGCTCATATATTTCTTGTTTCTCTTTTACTCATTCTGCTGCACTCGGTTGGAACCTTCCATTGAAAGTACTTTCGTCATAATGGTATCTGCCAAATTATATTATTATATGTGTGCATACAGATATGTAACAAAAATTCCATCAATGTGTACAACTGTAACGCACCAATAAAAATATGGAAAAAAGTATTTCATTATTGACATAGACTGAATCTTCTACAAAGCCTAATCTAAGACTTCCATCTGAGCCCTAATGCCATGAAAACTCTCTTAATTTTCTAACAAAATTCTCTCAAGTCTAATAAAAATATTTACATTTTATGTTGCACCTAAAATCTCAATCCTGCATTATATCTTTATTTATTGGGGCACCAACTGGGTTAAATTACTCAGATTTGTTTATTAATTCCCTCATTTATTAATATAGCATTTATTGAGCACCTATCATGCAGAAGTGCCACAGTGCAATGTGACCAAGAGTGACATTGTAATTGTCCTCATGAAACTTAAAATCTATAATTAGAGGTTTATTGAGCTGCATAGTTGCCAAATTTCAGTAAATAGTAATTAATACATTTAAAGAACTAGTGTTTGTACTAACTGTGTGAATAGCTGAATAAATGTATGAATAATTCCTTTTCCACAATTATTTCTCTCTTCTTTATATTTAGCCTAAAATATAGTGTTTCTTATATTCCCTACAACATTATTTTAGAATTTCACTGCATATAGTCCCAAGAAACATTTTTTTAAAATGTTTTCTTTGTTGGATAAATGATTTAGAAGTAGCTCCAAGGGCTGGGGATGTGGGTCAAGTGGTAGCGCGCTCACCTGGCATGCGTGCGGCCCGGGTTCGATCCTCAGCACCACATACAAACAAAGATGTTGTGTCCGCCAAAAGCTAAAAAATAAGTATTAAAAAAAAAGTAGCTCCAAGTGTTGGATCTTTATTGCAAGATCA
Source organism: Marmota marmota marmota (assembly GCF_001458135.2). Taxonomy (NCBI): domain Eukaryota; kingdom Metazoa; phylum Chordata; class Mammalia; order Rodentia; family Sciuridae; genus Marmota; species Marmota marmota. The sequence goes on along the minus strand of NW_026000142.1, from coordinate 25,998,533 downwards.
CAGTTTTTAGTGCTTAATACTCCCTGAGCACTACTAACATATATTAGAAATCTTGTGTAATATTACATTGAATAGGATAGACTTGTGAAGTTCATCTCAGCTCAAATTTAATTCACTTGTTTCAATGAAATAGACTTTTAAAATTAAACAACAAAAGAGAAAGTAATAAGGGAATGTAATAAAATTATATTTAAAAGTGAAATATTTATGTAGTGAAAAGATAAGAAAATTCAATATCAGAGTAAGATTAAATCATTATGAAGTTGGAAAAGCGATCCAGTTAACTTTTCCACCGTAATAACAAGATCAACTATTTTAACATAACTTCTTTTTAGATTTTGAATATGGCATGTCTAAAGGAAATTTATGAAACAGGCTAATTTAACACTTTTTAAAATAGATATACTTATTTATAGTAAATTATTCAAAAGATTAAATAATAAAGCACTGCCTCTGGACTTAAACAATTCTGGGTTACAATCTTGTATCTGACACTTGTTAACTGTGACTGCAGTGGTATCAACCTAAGACAGGAGGCTGACGCCTAAAGGTCAGTTTTCCAATGACGGGTAAGAACCATATGTTGAATTGGACAACCTACCAGGCACGGTCCTTAAGCCACATTGCTTGTTGTTTAATTAATCAGAAGGGGGGAGATGCTGGGAGCCATTAGCCAAGTAGGTATGACAATTTCCTTGCCAGCGTACCCCATGTTGCTGACATTTTGCAGTGACATTGAATGTAGTTGACCTTGCTCAAGGACCAGGGCGGATTAGGGTGTTCCCGGTTTAAAATAATCAGGTTTAGGGCGTTCCCAGTTTAGGTTCCAGGTTTAAGGTTTAAGATTATTCCTGCTGGGAATAGGGCGTATCCTGCTGCCTAAGTTCCCCTTGAGTTCTCACGGGATTCAGACAGTATATTTTGGGAGACAGAAGCCCAGTGAAGGTGAATTTGGGCAGAGAACGTGGATTTGGGCAGAGAACGTGGATTTCCCCAGAACGTGTCTGTAGACAGCTGGTGTGAGTTCGGGAATAAAGAGTTGCTGTTTGAATCTACAAGCTGTGTGGTGGCTCGTGATTTGTGCCCAGCCAGACTGCGGCATTTGTGCCCAGCCAGACTGTGGCATGTGACTTTAGACATGTTTATTTTCCTAGCCTTTGTTTCCTCATTTATTGTGTGTGTGTGTATGTGTGTGTGTGTGTGTACACGCACACAAATAAAAACAATACCAGTCTCACAAGGTTGATATCTCTGTATCTCCAGGAAGAGATTATCTTCACTCACATTGAACTTCCTCAACAGCTTGGCTCTTCTTCATTAGAATGCAAGCACTGCAATAAAGGTAGGGATTTGTGTTGATTTTGTTCAATACTGAATCTCCACCTCCTGGAATGGTAATTAGAGCACGTTAATAACGTGCTCATATGTAAATCAATGGATGTGTAACTGATGTGATTCTGCAATCTGTATTTGGGGTAAAAATGGGAGCTTATAACCCACTTGAATCAAAGTGTGAAATATGATATATCAAGAATTATGTAATGTTTTGAACAGCCAACAATAAAAAATTAAAAAAAAATATTAACGTGCTCAGTTAATATTTTGTGAGTGAATCATAGTATATGATGTGCTTGAAACAGTAGATAGCACATGACAGATGCACAATAAATATGATTGTTATTATTGTATCAATTAATCTGACCAAAACCAAAGTTTTAATTCTTGCCCTCCTGCTCCCATCTTATTAAGTTGACACCTGCAAAAATTTTTAAGGCTTTTAATTATTTCTTTTTTGTTTAATACCTCACAAATCCACCATAGGTCCTGAATCTACTTTCAAAATATTATTGCAAGACATTGTTCTTGCGGTCTTTCAGATTTCTGCATGTCTTGTGAATGAGGCACTCACTGCCCTTCTTTCAGGTCTCTGTTTGCCAGGATGTTTATGTTTTGGGAAAATAGAAATAGTGTCTCTCTTTGGAGCAAAGGGACAGGCAATTCTGTCCAGTATAATAAAAACAATGTCTCAGAAATAAAGAGTGGGCATGTTTACTGCACATATTAAAGATTCGGGTTTCCCAAGTTCAGGGTTTTCTTTCTTAAACCAAAACCCACTGCATGTGCAGGTGTCATCTGGTCTCTGTTTTATTGTGCTGGGAATTGAAACGCAGGGAAGTGACACAAAATGCTCATATGGTGTTATGGATTAGATTTGGTGGCTCCCAAAAGCTCACATGTGAGACAATGCAAGAAGGTTCAGAGAAGAAATGATTGGGTTGTGAGAGCCTTAACCCAATCAGTGATTTAATCCACATTAACTGAATGGTAATTGAAGTGGTAGGGTGTGACTGAAGGAGGTAGAACTTGGGGTGTGGCTTTGGTGTATATATTTGTTTCTGGCAAGTGGAGTCTCTTTGTTTCCTGATCACCAGGATGTGAGCTGTTTCCCTCCACCACCCTTTCCCACCACGATGTTCAGTCTCACCTTGTGCCCCAAGGAATGGAGCCGGCCTTCTATGGACTAAGACCTCTGAGACCGTGAGCCCTCAAATAAACTCTTCCTCCTCTATGATTGTGCTGTTCGTGTCCTTTAGTCACAGCAGCAAAAAAGCTGCCTAAAACATATGGGGACATGGAATCAAGTGTACCGATTACAGAAGTCTTCCTAGAGGAAAGAATGTCAGTTGTGAATACCGAAATACAAGTAGGCATTAGGTGAATGAGAAAAGAAATTAGAAAGGTCCAATGCTAGAAAGAGCATGAAAACATTAGAAAATCTGTAGGTGTTTTGTGAAGCCCAAGTGTTGGGTACAAGATGGGAACAAATGGAAGACAGCTGGAGAAGAGGGAGGAAAAAATTGAGAGGTAAGTACTTCCTAGGCATTAAAGGTCATGTGTGTTAGGACAGAGTTAGACATGATCTTGAAGATCATGGGGAGTCATTGAGGGATTATAAGCTTGAATATTTGCATTTTAGAAAGATTACAGTGGTGGTAGTTTTGACAACATTGAAACAGGAAGAATTGGAAACAGATCTTTTAACTCTGTTCAGTAAACTGGTCTAGAATTTATAAGGAATTCAAACAGAGAATGGCAGAAGCAGGGTCAAACACTCAAATATTACAAAGATTATGATATATTCAACTCTCCCCCATGTATATATCAAATACAAATTACATTGGCCACAAAAATAATTGTAAAATAATTCAATTATATTCTTATATTTTATTATAATGGATATGATCCTTTTTTCGGTAAATCAAATATTAAAGTATTTCTAAATTTTTCTTGTTTGTTTGATTCCTATTGTTTTATATAAATTGTTGCTCAAAGATCAAGGGATACTTTCTCCTGTTTGTTAGGGTTTAACTTAATTATCTGGTCTGAAAGACTCAGAAACTTACATGATATTTTAATTCAGTAATAGTCAGATATTATATATACACTGCTTTCTTCTCAATTCTTTATTGGTAAATTTTCTTTTTTGGAACAGTTTCATAATTCTAATAGGGAATGCCTTTCCTGTCATGAGTAGCAGATAAAAGGATGTCTATTTACAGTTAAACTCCGTGGAAATGATCTGGTCACTACTTCCCAAGAAGGGAAGGGTGTGGTGGTGGTACAAATTATTGCTTCTCTTTTACATCTTTTATATCTGAGATGATTAACAGTGAGAATATCTAAGTACAATTTTTTCTTTCTTATTTGGGGCACTCAGAGGTGGGCTTCCTCTACTATTTATCAGAAATATGACACAGCAACAAGTATGCAATAATTCCCTTGACCAAGCAATATAAAAATATTTTAAAGACTCTGTTTTAATTTCTTTTTCTACTTACATTAGTGTATTAATTATTTCTTGAGAACAAGAAGTACATATTTGTATTATAGTCTTCTGGCATCCATTTATCAAGTTCATCTTTTTATCAACTGAAGGTATTGAAAGAATTCTTACATGGCGAATGGCCTAGAGTGTTGGTCAGTACGTTAGGAGTTTCTGAGGGTTCCCTGCAACCCAGCACTCTGCTAATATCCTGATCACATCTTTTAGATAACCCAACACCAGGAAAAGGAAATTTGAAGAGGAAAATGCAGGTTGCAGAGCTGTTTAGGTAGCTGAACTGACAGAGGGAGAAGACAAGAATGACTGTCAGGCTGCTGAGCAGTGGCCATCATTGAGAATATTCGGAGGAACAAATCTGGGAGAGGGAAATGAGTTCTGTTTCATAAAGGCATAATTTGAGAGGCCTGGAAAACATCCAAATGGTGATGCTCAGTTGGTTAAATGGTTCTGGAGCTTTGAAAGCCATTTGAGCTAAACACTCAGATATAAGAGTCATTAAGATTTAGATGGTTGTTAACTTCATGTAATAAGTGAAGTCACACAAGGAGAGTGAATAAAAGGAGAAGACAGAAGGGGAGTATGGAAACAAACACATCAACATTCCAGTTAGCTGAACCTGGAAGGCTGGAAGAGGGGTGGGTGGTCACAAAACATTAAGCCTCTGGATTCTGGAAAGAAGCAAATGGACATCCTTTCTAGATAAAAACATTTATGACAGAAACTCTAATTGCAGGATAATCTGTTGGACTGACCAATGGAGGGCAGCAGGACAGGTGTCATGCTCCCCATTCTTAAAACGTATAGGCAGGAGCAGAGGAGGTTTTCTGAACCCAGGGCTGCATCATTTGGAGACAGTTTGCCAAGTTAGGAAAGTCTCTCAATTGAATGGAGGGGTTATAAAGGAGAGTGATGAGTTTTGACTCTGGGCCAAATTCCTTTGGTGTTTGTAGGCAGCCTTCAGCTGTAGTGAAGAGAAATAAAAAATGAGAGACCTGACAAAAACTTTCCCCAGAGCCACAGAAGTTACTTGGGCTGGGAAAGTAGGTAGGAGAAAACCCAGAGCCATTTTTATGGAAAAGAAACCTTTTTTTTTTTTTTTTTTTTTAATTTTTTTTTATTGGTTGTTCAAAACATTATAAAGCTCTTGACATATCATATTTCATACATTAGATTCAAGTTGGTTATGAACTCCCAATTTTACCCCAAATACAGATTGCAGAATCACATCAGTTACACATCCACATTTTTACATAATGCCCTATTAGTAACTGTTGTATTCTGCTACCTTTCCTATCCTCTACCCTCCCCCCTCCCTCCCCTCCCATCTTCTCTCTCTACCCCATCCACTGTAATTCATATTTCTCCTTGTTTATTTTCCCATTCCCCTCACAACCTCTTATATGTAATTTTGTATAACAATGAGGGTCTCCCTCCATTACCATGCAATTTCCCTTTTCTATCCCTTTCCATCCCACCTCATGTATCTGTGCCCTTCTTGGACTTTTCCCTGAAGACCTTAAAAGAGCGTACTACAGGGATACTGCCACATCGATGTTCATAGCAGCACAATTCACAATTGCTAGACTGTGGAACCAACCCAGATGCCCTTCAATAGATGAATGGATAAAAAAAAATGTGGCATTTATACACCATGGAGTATTACGCAGCACTAAAAAATGACAAAATCATAGAATTTGCAGGGAAATGGATGGCACTAGAGCAGATTATGCTTAGTGAAGCTAGCCAATCCCTAAAAAACAAATACCAAATGTCTTCTTTGATATAATGAGAGCAACTAAGAACAGAGCAGGGAGGAAGAGCAGGAAGAAAAGAAACCTTTTGGAAGGTCAACGAGAAAGGAAGAAAGCCATGAGAAGACCATGGGAAAGAAGAGCCTGGAGGTGGGGAAATTCTATTCCCTTCAGAATAGAACTGGCTTTGCCCTACAAGTCCCAGAGGTTAGAGTGTTTCACTGATGCCTCTCCCTGGGCCCTACCCACTGGCATCACAACCAGGGCCAGCAGGGCTCACCACCCTGGTGGGATGACAAGGGCAGGGCTTGATTTTGCTTGTCTTCTCTTCTTGCACCCTGCACCTAGGGGGCAGGAGAGTTGCTGATACTCAAAGTGGTGAGAATTCTGTACAACAGACTATGTTTTAGGTCTTTTTGGCTAAACTGTGACAGCTTATCACACATCCCTGATCATGGTTCTTAGAATGGATGGTCAAGCCTGATTGGAATGCAGTCCAAAGTGTGCAGGAGGGTCAGAGATTGAGGAAGAAGCCTCAGTCCCTGACCTCCCCGGGGAAAGAGAATCTAAGCAGATAGCTGGAAAGACTTACTGGAAATTCACCTACTGGAGGTAGCACTGTAGCTATAATTCTTTCTGCCTCTAGATGTCACCCTTGGACATCTAGAATCTTTTCTGACTCTTCTGTGTTCCTCCCTCAAGATAGGGACTCAAAAACTTGTCCCTCAAGAAAAATGACAAACCCTAGTTAGTTAAACTTAGACATATCTGACCCCCAAAATAAAGGGCTGCGAGTGTGGTAGTGGAGACAAATAACTGGTGTCTTTCTATGTTGGATATGTGATAAGAAAGGTAGTTAGAGGTTGGAAATAAGGTACAGTAATTGAATTAACTGCAAGAGACTCTGGGAGTCTCTGTCATACAATGAACTAGTTTCGGCCAGGAATTACCTCCTGCCCCGAAAAGGAAAGCCTGTAATTTCTTACTGGCTTCACAATGCCTAAAGTGCTAGGCAGTTGGGTTTCCCAGAAAACTCCTATAAACAGCTAACATATAAATTGGCATTTCTTAGATGTCAAGTAATCTATGGTTGCCCCATTGATAAAATTCCTTACTTGCCCAATAAAAAAGAGACACGAGGAGGGAAATGTCTCTTCACTTGAACTTAATTGTGTGTCCCACATGGTGTAGCTCTCTATGAGGTGGAAGAAGCATTGGAACACTGAAGTTCTTGGCTTATCAATGTCCCTCAGTACAGCTGATTACTTACCCATGCCATATGATATGGCAGAACTAACTTTTATCCACCTCACCACACTACAGAATACCAAAAAAAACAAACAAACAAACAAACAAAAAAAACAAACATAAGATCGTAAAAACCAGAGAGAAGTCTGATACCTATCAGAAAACCACAAATTGACCACCAGTGAACACCAGGAAAGGAAGAATAGCAACAAGATGCTGAGAGAAAATGTCTGTCTCAAATTGTGTACCCAGAAGACATTCTAAGGGTAAGAGCAAAATTAATTTTGCTGAAATTTGATGAATAGAAATAGATGAGTGTGACACCAACAGATCTATACATAAGGAACATGTAAAAGTTGTACTTCAATAAGAAAAATATCAGAAGGAAGGTCCAAAATCCAAGAAACCATGGTAAGGAAAGAAAGTGATCAACCCAGATAGATCTAAAACATTGTCTGAAAAAAGTGAGGATGATAATTGAAGGAGTGATGTCTATTCTGAGGGGCTTTTAAAAAGGCAAAACTAAAATATGGGGCTCAGATGGCAAGCAAGGTGGCAGGAAACTAATAAGAAGTTAAGTGTTCCAAAGATCATTTTCCACAGGAGAATAAAGCCATCAACTTTAGACTTTAGTTTGTTTTTTAAACACATATATTGCTGAGTATATGTGAGCATAAATAAAATCTTATATGAACTTCTTTCATAAGGGAAAAAGAAAGTGTAAATCTTTAGAAGTAAAGCAAAAAGTGAAAATCTCTCCTCTGCCATTTATTCTCACCAGGAGGAATTTTTTTCCAGGTGGTTTCAGGTGGTTTTATTGTTGTTACCATTATTTCAAATAATGTTACAATAGATATTGTTATACATAGGTGTACCAATTTGTGTGATTATTTCAATAGAGCAGATTTCTAGAAATATATCAAAGGATATATACAACTCTAATCTTGATGGGTTCAGCCAGATTATTCTCAAATACACAGCTCTACAGCAACATATGAGAATGTCCATGTCCACCACCCTCCTCAACACTGGATATTATAGATCTTGAATTTTTCCCATTTGATAAGCAAAAGTGATTTTAAAAAAATTATCATTTTAAATTTCATTACCTTGTTAATGAAAACATCTGCTTATAATTTTATCAGTAATAGGCTTTCTTTTGTGAATTGGCTGCACATGACTCTTTGTTATTTTAATAGTTTTGTAAGTGTGGTTTGAGTTGATTTTTTAAAGTTTTCTGGGGTACAATTGACATAAAGTTTACAACTTGATAATTTTGACATAGAAAATATTTGGGAAATCATCACCACAATCTACATAATAAACACACCCTTCACTCCAAAAGAGTTCATAATGATTCTTCATCATTCCATCCTTCTGTACCCTACCCTGACTCAAGGCCACCATTCATCTGCTTTCTGTTACTATAGTTTAGTTTTTGTTTTTTAGAATTTCACATGAATGCATTCATGCACTATATAGTCACTTTTTGCTCTTTTTGTCTGTTTTTTATTTAGCATAATTATTTTGAGATTTATCCATGTTGTTGCTTTAAAGAGTTCTTTCTATATTATAAATATTAGTCCTTTTCTGTTATATATAGTAGAAAGATATTGTCTGTAACTTATTTTGTAGGTAGTCTTTTTCATTACAAGAAATTAAAGTTTTTGTTGTGTTCTCTATTAGCACTTTGCTTTATGACCTGATCCTTATGTTTAGATTCATAATTAAAAAGCCTTCCTCTTTTCACAGTTATAAAAATAGTCAAGAACTTCCTAGCCCATTTTTTTTGCAGTGTTAACATTGAATCCAAAACCTCATGCATACTGAACAAGTGCTCTTAGAACTCCTGAGCAACATCCCCAGCTCTTTTAATTTTCTTTTGAGACAGGATCTTTCTAAGTTGCCCAGGCTGCTCTGGAACATGCAATACTCCTGCCTCAGCCTCCTGAGTTCCTGGCACTTTTTTTTTTAAATTGGCATTACATTAAATTTATAGGTAGAGTTAGGAGGAAATTTATATCTTTTGAATGTTGACTCTTGTCATCCAGGACTATGTATTTCTTCATTTGTTCATATCTTCCTTTATGTCTTTCACTAAGGTTTTAGTTTTCTCTTGTTGTTGTTTTTAAATATTTTTATTTGTAGATGAACACAATATCTACATTTATTTATTTTTATGTGGTGCTGAGGATCAAACTCAGTGCCCTACATGTGCAAGGCCAGCACTCTACCACTGAGCTACAGCCCAGCCCCTTAGTTTTCTTTTTTAATATAAGTTTTACCCATTATTTTTTAGTTTATTTGTGAGAATAAAAAGTTTAAGTTACTTATTATAAATGGTATTTTTTCTTTTTTTATAAATTTTCTAATTGGATTATAATGTATATTTGTTTATTGCTGCTCTGGATTTTACAGGCATAAGCAATACTATATCAGTTCAATATAGTCAGTCCTTACTTTGCACAGTTCCAATATGCACAAATTTTAGTTACATGCTTTAGTTTAAAAAAAAGACACAAATTTGGTTTAAATTTCAGTTACATGGGATGTTAATTGTGTGTAACTGTATAAAGTCTGAAAATTAGTGCATAAAGAATAGATTAGCATCATGATTGGTGACCAATCACATTACTTCTTCAAAGTCTCAGTAACTGATCATTGTACATTTATTATTAAGTTCACCTATAGACAGCAGCATCGTTGTATTGCCTCCTTGCCTTCCTGATAATATCCCACATGATATTTTACAAAAAAAATGGATGCTCAAAAAAGGAAATTGGACACCAAAAGTGAAAGAGTAGCAAAGAAATGAAAAACCATGAGGTTGGCAGTGAAATTTTAATCACCAGTCAATGGGGTTATAAAAGAAATAATTTGGACACTGCCACCATTCAAGAAACTCTAGACATGCATCCAGAGGAACTTCATGAAGGTGAATTTATGCACGTAAATAAGGAAAGGATGATGAAGAAGATGAAGTTATCCCAGAAGTAGTGCACTGGCAAAAACCTTTTCCTTAAAGGTACACTTGTCATGGGCAAAGAGGTCTCTAAAGAAGGGTTCTAGGAGTTCCCAGAGAGAAGGAGGGACTCAATTCAGGACAAGGAGGGTCCTTAGTTTATGTGATGGAAAAGAATTTTAGTATGTTACAGTCAGAGGCATAGACAGAGGTTTATTTAAGAAAATAGATGCACGTTCAAGGGAGAATATGAGCAATCTCAAGGCAGAGATGCTTTCGGGGATAAAGCCAGAAATACATATTCAAAGGAGAATGTGGGCCATCTCAAGAGTGAGAGATGCATTCTGGGGGTTGCTGGCTCTTCTTTTAAAGGAAATTTGGTGAAGGGTGGGTATGGAAAGATATGTAGAAATGACATCAGTATGGTAATCTCAAAATGGTTTATGATGGTCAGTCAATCTCAGGATCCCCAAACTGACATGGTCCTCAGTGTCTGATCAGTAGTACCACTGAAAATTCTCCTAAATTATCTGTTCCTCAAAATACTATATCTCTTTACTTAATCAATTTATTGGAGGTTTAATTTACCATAAATATGTAGATTTTCAGATTTCCCAGGAATTTGGGAATGATGGACCTAGAAAAGTATGTGGAACTTCTGAATTAAAGTCTTTTTTTCCTTGTCCTTCCTTTGTGTCTCCTTTCTACCTATTTTTATTTCTTCTAATCTACCTTGCACTCGGATACTTCACAGCATTGAAAGCACAAAAGGTGAAAGTCAATAGCATTTTTACACAGCAGTAACAGTATAAAATATAATTTAAAAGAAATTGTTGCCAAAGTAGCAATACCAATAAAATAAGTTTTCAGCAATAAATCTTACAAGAAATAAGCAAGGATTTTAAGAAACCATGAGCTCCTCATCTAAAAATAAATACCTGTGTGAAAACATTGAGCTATTTGGCGGATCTGCAGCCACCTGGAAGTAATACTCACAAAACCCTCAAGATCATTTGCAGGAAGGAGCATCTAGAGGTGTGAAAACAGGGTGCTGAGAAGGTCTAATATAAATCTGGGTTTCAGTCTCACCAGGGAAGCCCCAACCAGGCACTGTTCCTCTTTCATAATACTTCCCTCACACAACTATGGCCCATTAGGGAAGTGGAATGATAGCTGAAAAGTCTACTGCTGGCTTCTTCCTAGGCAGTATTCTGTGATGTCTTGGGAATGCCTTCCTGCCTCCTAACCCCCTTGATACACAATTACCATTTTCATCCTTTATCTATTTTGTTCTCAAAGACAAGTGATGTCAGACATGGAGTATTGTTTCAGTTGTGGATTTGTTGAAGGCATTTCACACGTACTTACACTTGCATGCTGTCATTTGTTGTCAGACCAGCAGCAAAGGGCATAGATGTAGTAAGTACCATTCTCACACTCAATTCCTGTTCCCAGCACAAGCCAGAACCCTAGAGAGGAAACAGATAAGTCAAAGTTCTCAAGTAGAAACAAACTTATTTATTTATTTATACATACATACATACACACATACATACAAGGGATTTAACACAGAGGTGCTTTACCACTGAGCTACATCCCCAGCCTGTTTTATTTTTTATTTTGAGACAGAGTCTCACTAAGTTGCTTAGGCTGACTTTGAACTTGCAATCCACCTGCCTCAGCCTCAAATGTAATTTAACTCTTTCCTTGGTTTGTTTGTTTTGGTGTTTCATATTATATACAGTAACTCTCAAGCTTCACACAAATGACCTCTACTCTTGTCCTACTGGATCATCTCAAAGCCTTATGAGAAGAGTTCTTCCTTATGGAGAAAAAAATGGATAGTAAAAAAGAGTGCTAAGAAAGAAATGTAAAGAAGTGAAAACATGTAAATATAAAAAATACATCAAATTGCCAGGCAGCGGCTTGGGAGGCTGAGACAGTTCAAAGCCAGCCTCAGCAACTGCGAGGCACTAAGCAACTCACTGAGACCCTGTCTCTAAATAAAATACAAAATAGGGCTGGGATGTGGCTCAGTGGTTGAGTACCCCTGAGTTCAATCCCTAATACCAAAAAAAAAAAAAAAAAAATTGTAGGTATCAGAAGTGGAAAGGCATTATATTAAAATAGCAGTCAAGAATTCTTTTTTAAAAAAAACAGATATAGAGGTTGGAAAATTAATGATGGCAATTACAAATCTATACACGTGTACAAAATCATCACCTCTCTTTATTTTAAAAAATCTATTTTAAATATAACTTAAGCCCTGATTCTCATACCTTGGTTGACAGTTTAATCTCAGTCTTATTAGAACCCCCCCACACCCTCTTCCATACCCATTCCATGAAATATGCTAAGGAAGTTACAAAATAGTATGTTTAGCACTGCCTATCTTCTAGTCCACCCTGGTTACTAGTGACATCTCTATTGTCCTTGATGGACTGTTGAAGGACTCTTTTATTTCTCTGGACTTTAGAATTTCTGCCAAAGCTAGGTGATCATACAGCCAACCTCCCTCTGAAGTTCTGTTACCTTCCCTGAACCAGTCTTAGAATCCTAATATTGTTGATCTCCAAATTCTTCCCAGACTTTAAAAAATACACCTTCCCTTCTCTCTTTGTGTTCTCAAAATCACTCTCTTCTCTTTATTTCTTCCTAATTTAACCCCCTCAAGGATTTCAGACTTTTGGAAAACAAATGTCAGAAGTTTCCTACACAGAAAAAAAGAGCATATGGAGCCTGACTACCTTCTTAGAAGTGTGGGATTGGGAAAAACTCTGAGAAAAATTAGAAATTATTATCTCAAAAATTATCATTTTGCATTGAAGTAAAAAAAACCTTGCATAAACTCAGCCAGGCTCAGCACAATGATTAGGCTACAGACAGATCATACAGGACTGGGTGCTTATACTTCCCACACTAAAGAACAGGGCAGTATGAGTGAAGGCTTTGGTTGAAAATTCCCTGATTCCAGGGCTAGCAATGCAATAACCTCAGCAAGTGAGACTGGCCAATCCCAATTCAATAACCAAGCACTGTTAATGGCACCCAGCAATAACTCATTATTAGCCAATATCTATAATGAAGGTCCATGGCTCAAAAATATAGTAAACTCTGAAAACTGAAAGCTTTTTGACAATTTGGAAGCAATATCTAGCCCAATCTGACTTGAAGCTATTTATATTCTTTATTTTTCTTATATTTTGTGAGTAGTTTTATGTCTTGCTAGAGAAAGATCAATGTGTTTGGTAATAAGGTATTGTCCCAGACTTGCTGGGGATGTTAAATGTATGGTTTATATGCCATATTTCCTTCATAAAATCAGAATATTTATGAATTCCAAAAGACTTAACCATAAGGTTTTGGGGAAGTGATTCTGGAACCATACTTTGACCTTACTGGCTCACGTATATAACAACTGTTCCAGATACTCTCCGTAAGTCACTCTTTCCAATGACAGGGAAATATAACATCCAAGCAGAAGGTGCAGGGTAATCACTCTTGAGGTTAATTAACTTGGAGGCTTGGTCTCTCCTAAGAGCAATCAGGAAGTAATGAATTATGAGGAGAGGTAGAATGTGTCTGGTGCTTTCTGACTTTCTGTATGGTGTCTTAAACCTGTTGGCCAAGGAAACAATAAATTCAGGATAGAGGTAGCTTTCTGCTGGATGGGTTTTAACTTAGGGAACTAAAAGGAAAGCTAAGGCTCTCTTCTGAGATTTAAGTGAGGAGTAGGAAAGGAAAGGGAGTTTGCAATTGTCATCACACAGCTTTGGCTTATTAGCAGAAAGTAATCTTTAAGGCCAGGCATGGTAGCACATTCCTGTAATCCCAGCAGCTTGGTAGGCTGAGGCAGGAGGATTGCAACTTCAAAGCCAGACTCAGAAATTTAGTGAGGTCCTAAGCAACTTATCAAGATCCTGTGTCAAAATAAAAAATAAAACGGGCCAGGGATGTGGCTCAGAGTTTAAGCACCCCTGGATTCAATCCTTGATACAAAAAAAAAAAAAAAGTAATCTTTCAGAGCTTATCCTGGAACATAAATCTAGATCCTGCTGCTTACCAAAGGTTTTTTCAGGGAAGAGACCACACACTTTATTAGATACTGGTTGTATATGAAGAAGAAATATATAGTTTGGAAAAAGAAAGCAGTGAAGAAAATGGAATAGTGATGCACTTCAATCAGAAATGGTTTATTTCTTTATATGAGAAGACCAGAGCTAATACTCAGAGAGGAAATGCTCCAAGAGGTAAAGTTGCAGACAAGAATCCAAGAAAATCAAAAGGAAAAGGACTTACACATGTGGGGTCTCCTTGCAGCTATTTCACAATGTGAAAAGACATCTGGGGGGGGCTGTGGTTGTAGCTCAGTGGTAGAGCACTTGCCTAGCATGCATGAGGCACTGGGTTCGATCCCCAGCACCACATTTAAAAAAAAAAACTAAATAAATGATAAGACATCTGGGGGGTTATTTTCACAGTTTGGGGAAGTGCCTATAATGTTAAGACATTACTTTATAGAAAAGTTTTAATGCAATCTAGTTCAGATGCTTCAGTGAACAAAGAAGGTAGAAACGAGTAAACAAGTATTATTTAAAGCCATGTATGAAACATAGCATGTATGAAACATACTTATCTTGGAGATATTCAGCATGTTTCTTATGTAATACCTTTACTGTGAGCTTTAAGAAATTCACCACAGGAGTTGTCAGAGTCTTTCATCACCATTTGCCACCAGGAAATCTATCTGTTAACTATATATATTGGAGTAATATTTGTTCCATGGTGCACATCCTCATGAAGGAGGCTGAGGAAGTGGTGTAATTGCTATAGCCTTATTTATTTTATAGACCAGAGTATGATCTAAGTAAGGGTGCCAATTTTCTATCCAGGACGCAAATGTAATAGTCATACTTCTACCTCAATACCTCTCTAGAGGCCCCTTGGAAGGTTTCCAGTACAAGCTGTAGAAGGGGCCCTTGACCTATTTTCACATGCTGCTGGCTCTCATCTGACATTACTTCCAGCATCTTGATAATTGTCTTCACTTTCAGTTTGACTGTTTTCTCACTTTTTCTTGGCTGCCTCCTGAGAATACCTTCTGTTCACCCTTGGTCTGTATTTTATTCCTTGGCTTTGGAATATCATCCATCTTACTTTCCTGGTTCTCATCCAGGATCATCTTTGACTAGATTCAGTATATCTCATCCACTTGGCCCTCTTCCTGAGAGATTCTGTGCTATTTTTTCTCTCTGATTAGCCTCTTTTTTCCACACCACACTACCTTATCCAGTCTCCGCTTGATTATTTACACATTTAGAGATCAGAGATTTCCTTCCAAATATATAAATTCTGCATAATACCCAACAGAAAATTAATCGCTTATGGACATTTAATTACTCATTGAATATTTGTCAAATTGGATATCAAACTAGTTTTCACACTGTTTACAATCAGTTGCGCTCCTGAAAATACCTTAGTGAGTTAGGATCGTGATTTTTTTTTTTTTTACAAAATGAAGTAGAATGGGATAGAATGGAAAATATCAGAATGTATTATGCAATAGAATTGTTTTGTGAAACTTGTGTCTCACAAAAGTTGGGAGTCATAGCATAAAGATATTAATATTATAGGTTAGGGTTCAAAACTTTTGAATGCTATAAATTAAATTCCAGAGTGGGTTAGGTAGATGAACTAGACATTTGTGGTCTTTTTTACATGTAGCTCCTTTTTCAGCCATATTTCTAGCAACAGAACTACTCTATTTTATGCTTCTTGGATAGCAATTACCCCGCCCCAAACCCAGCCCCCAGGCCTTGTCATTAAAGAGCTCTAAGTCCTAGCCATAGCGATTGACTGAGGAAGAGATGTGTGACACAAGCCAGTCCAATCAGTGTCCTGCCTGGTGTGTGTGTGTGTCTGTGTGTGTGTGTGTGTGCGTGTGTGCATTTGTGCCCCAGTATTAGACACAAGCTTTTCTTTCCCCTGGAGTTGCTAAATTGATAGAATATTAAAGCTATCAATGGACATATTGAAAAGACTTGGAGAGAGAGAGGGGCAGGGATATATCACTGGTCCCAAGTGTTACCCCTGAACTTTCTATTACATGAGGCAATGCATTTCATTTTTGGCTTAAAGTAGTTTAAACTGGATTTTTTTACCTTCACAACTAAGAGAATCCTGGCCAATATAAAAAAAGCACAGATTGAGAATTTGGGAAATCTGTATTTAGGCCTAACAATGTCACACTGGATGTATGACTCTTGGAAAATCCCAAAAGCTCTATAGCTTTAAGCTTTCTGCTCATGGAAATAAGAGAAATAGACCAAATTGGTAATTCATATCAGCATCCTCTGTGGAGCTTTAAAAAATACAAGTGCTTGAGCTCCATACTAGATTTTCTGAATCAAAATATATAGGAGTATAGCTTAGGTAGGCACTTGTAATTTGTAAGATGATCTTAGATGATTCTGATGAACAGCCAAGGTGGAGAGTGCTGAACTAGAGTAGATATTTCTGCCCCAATATTTAGTGATCTGTGAGTCCTCAGAGACTAAAAAGTCTGAATGAATTATTAGCAGTTAACATAGTAACAAGTGTAGAATTTGGACTCACTCTGTTTTTGTTGACTGTCTTAAGATAAATGATGTAATGTAAATGGTAATAATAACTAATAAATATGTACTATCACTATTCCTAGTTAGTTAGCCTTATAGAAAAGTAACACTGATACATTTATTAAAATCTCTTAGTGCATTCATAGGATGATCTGCCATCATTACAAATCTCTCTCTTTTTTCCTGAAAAAATAGGAGTTCAAGGGGAATAGTGTAAATAGTTAAAGAAAAAAATGTACACGTAAGTTAGATGATTAAATTTGCTTTGTGTCATTACAAAGATTCCTGGTATCCAGAAATGTCATATTTCCTATGTCAGAGCACAAATGTAAATTACACATGTTAGACAAGTGATAACGCAAAGCCTTTGGTGATCTTTCTTAAGTAGTTTTCTCTTGCCCCCAAATTTCATTCTGTATAAGGAAATACATATTTCTGTCATTAATAAAAAAAACTCCATAGACATAAGTCTCATTACTCTTACAGACTTGTGTCTATTTTTCTCTTTAATATGCTTCAAGATAATTTGTTAGTCTGTTCATTGTTTTTCACAGGAATTTTAACGAGACAGGAGACTGGTAT
Source organism: Marmota marmota marmota (assembly GCF_001458135.2). Lineage (NCBI taxonomy): Eukaryota > Metazoa > Chordata > Mammalia > Rodentia > Sciuridae > Marmota > Marmota marmota. The sequence continues at coordinate 25,981,529 of NW_026000142.1, read as the reverse complement.
CTTAGTGAATTTTCATTATGCTTCTCTCACTTCTTCCCTTTGGTGGAAAATGCAGTGAGTGAGATATGGCGTAGCTGTAGCCTTGTATACACAGACATCAAGGGCACATACCTATTAGTTTAGTGTCCTGGGGTCTCCAGGGCTGTGGCCATAGAGGGGAGAAGAAGGTATAAGAAGATATAGTGTCTATTCTTAAATGACTGATGAAGATCTTTGGGGAGGGGAAAGTAGGATGCATTGGGGATAATGAAGTAAGCAGAATAGGAGAAGAAAATACAAAACATTTTTGTACCTAAGGAAATAACTATTTTTGAAATATTAGGGTAACTTGTCAGCCTTGAATTTTTTTTTGCCCCAGATTCCCAGGAAACCAGGGTGAGTAATTACAGGCAGTAACTGTCATTGTCAAGATAGTTCTGTAATTAGAGAAACACAAAATATGTCTCACTTAGAGGCATCTCAAATAGAGCTGCTGACGCAGCCATCACTTAGAAAAGGTTAATAAAGTCAGAATAGTCAGACGATGGTGAAGCTAAAGACAGTAGCAAACATCCATGATAGGAGAGGATGTTCTGTCTCCTTTAAAGCACAAGATCTTTAAAAGAAAATCTAGGAAAAAACATCTGGAAGGAGAAATTGTTCTGAATTCTGCATAACACGGATGGGGTGGGCAGAGAGGAAAAACCTAACCAAGGCCCCATGTATTCACTAGTCTCATTTCTTTTTTTTTTTTAAATATTTTTAAGACATTGATGGGTCTTTATTTTGTTCATTTATTTATATGTGCTCCTGAGAATTGAACCCAGTGCCTCACATATGCTAAGCAAGCCCTCTACCCCTGAGCCACATCCCCAGTTCTATAAAATCAGATTTACTTTCTTAAGTTAAGGGAATAAAAATACTTTTGGCAGGGAGAAGCAAGATTCTTTCTTTAGACCCATAATACAGTTAGAATGAATTTTCACTCATGTGGAGATCTTATGAAATGGCTTAAGCAAGGCAGCTCACTGTCTAAGCAGTCAATGTTTTAGTAAGGGTGGAGTAAAAATCTTCACAACTTCACAGTTTGAAAAAACAGGGAACTTTTCCTCCATTAAAGCACGTAGAAAGCAAATGCATGTGAGCTAAGGTGCTACTTGGAGGGATATAATAATCATTTATTTTATAAATAAAAGTAGTGGATGCAACTGCCTTCAGGCATCTGGTCCAGATGTATGGGTGCCCATATAAAATTTATGAATTCTAATAAAGGCACATGGTCAGAATAACTGATTTCATAGACAGTCCTGTTGTGTGGGATTTTTGTTTTGTTTATTGATTTAGAAATGTCTGTCTTATTCTTGCCACACCAATAATAGAAGCTTTCAAAGACATATATCTTTAGCTTTTTATGTAATCATATACTTAAAATGATTTTCATAATATTAGATAAATCCAAGTAAGCTTAAATTTCCTATAAAGCCAGGAAACATTGTCTCACTCCTTCTTTTTTTAAATATTTTTATTGGTTGTTCAAAACATTACAAAGCTCTTGACATATCATATTTCATACATTAGATTCAAGTGGGTTATGAACTCCCATTTTTACCCCAAATACAGATTGCAGAATCACATTGGTTACACATCCACATTTTTACATAATGCCATATTAGTAACTGTTGTATTTTGCTACCTTTCCTACCCTCTACTATCCCCCCTCCCCTCCCCTCCCATCTTCTCTCTCTACCCCATCTACTGTAATTTATTTCTCTCCTTGTTTTTTTTCCCATTCCCTTCACAACCTCTTATACGTAATTTTGTATAACAATGAGGGTCTCCTTCCATTTCCATGCAATTTTCCTTTTCTCTCCCTTTCCCTCCCACCTCATGTCTCTGTTTAATGTTAATCTTTTCCTCCTGCTCTTCCTCCCTGCTCTGTTCTTAGTTGCTCTCATTATATCAAAGAAGACGTTTGGCCTTTTGTTTTTTAGGGATTGGCTAGCTTCACTTCGCATAATCTGCTCTAATGCCATCCATTTCCCTGCAAATTCCATGATTTTGTCATTTTTTAGTGCAGAGTAATACTCCATTGTGTATAAATGCCACATTTTTTTTTTATCCATTCATCTATTGAAGGGCATCTGGGTTGGTTCCACAGACTAGCNNNNATCAAATATAAGATAGTTGTAACTTTGTGGATTAGTCTCTGTGTCCTCTATTCTGTATCATTGGTCCACCCGCCTGTTTTGGTACCAGTACCATGCTGTTTTTGTTACTATTGCTCTGTAGTATAGTTTGAAATCTGGTATCGCTATACCGCCTGATTCACACTTCCTGCTTAGAATTGCTTTTGCTATTCTGGGTCTTTTATTTTTCCATATGAATTTCATGATTGCTTTCTCTATTTATACAAGAAATGCCATTGGGATTTTGATTGGCATTGCATTAAACCTATAGAGAACTTTTGGTAATATCACCATTTTGATGATGTTAGTTCTGCCTATCCATGAACAGGGTATATTTTTCCATCTTCTAAGATCTTCTTCTATTTCTCTCTTTAGGGTTCTGTAGTTTTCATTGTATAAATCTTTCACCTCTTTTGTTAGGTTGATTCCCAAGTATTTTATTTTTTTTGAGGATATTGTGAATGGGGTATTTTTCCTCATTTCCGTTTCAGACGTTTTGTATATTTCTGATATACAGAAATGCCTTTGATTTATGAGTGTTGATTTTATATCCTGCCACTTTGCTGAATTCATTTATTAGTTCTAGTAGTTTCTTTGTAGACCCTTTTGGGTCTTCTAGGTATAGAATCATGTCGTCGGCAAATAGTGATAATTTAAGTTCTTCTTTTCCTATTTTTATGCCTTTAATTTCTTTCGTCTGTCTAATTGCTCTGGCCAGTGTTTCAAGAACTATATTGAATAGAAGTGGTGATAGAGGGCATCCCTGTCTTGTTCCAGATTTTAGAGGGAATGCCTTCAATTTTTCTCCATTCAGAATGATGCTAGCCTTATCCTTCTTCCTTTCTTTTCTTTCTTTTCTTTTGCATTTTATCATCAGAATATAAAGTCTCTCTAAGCAAAATGTGAGAACTATGTGAAAATTAGGCTAAATTTTTGTTATGGAAAGCTTTATTCATCAGCCACAAATAGATGTGATCTTTAAGTATTAACACCATATCTTAGTCTGTGTGTAAAAAAAATAATTTTAGAAGTCAGATTTAAAGAGGAAATGAAATTATTAAGATTTCAGTTGACTAGACCAAAAGCATTTGACCCCATATATAACTTCTTTCATTCTCATTTTATATTTGGTGTAACAATGTCTACTTTTTAATCTCTGTTTGAGCCAATGATATCACAGCCAGTACTCAACTCATTTCAAGGATTGTGTTACCTGCTGGTAAGTCCAGGGAGAACAAGTTAAAGCAGTACTGAAGATAAAACAATGGTTGTGGCTGTGGTTTTTTAAAAAGAAGTAGCTAGAGTTTAAACAGTTGTGGCCTTGTGGGTTGATTAAGTTTAACATTTCTGGTTCAAATAGAAATATTAATTACTGATAAAAAAGGGGGGGGGTAGGAAGCGGACAATGGTGTTCTTCATAATTATAATCTTTTATTTGAAAGGCTCTTAGAATAAAATACCTTTGATATGTTCCATTTCTATTGAATTGACCTCCTACCCAGAAGCTGGGAAATTATCTCTATAGATAGCTCAATATAATTTCAAGGACCCTCATCTGCAAACATGTTGGCACTGCTTTCATTCTTCAAATATTAATTGAGATAATGGCAGAGAGATGCTGAGAAAATTAAGATGAAGGAGATACAATCTCTCTCATCAGGAAGCTCCAAATTTAGCCAAAAAGGACATTTACAAATACATATATGTTAGATTCAGACACCGAAATATATGTAAATGCTTAGAGTCTAATTCTGCCAGAGAAAGTCCAAAGAGAGCTTCAGAGAGTATTTGATGTTTGAGTTGGATTGTGAGGGATGATTAAAAATTGCACAAAAAGGTAAGAGCATTCCAAAAGCAAAGCTCCTGTGCAAAGACATGAGTGTTTGAGAGCAGCAAGTAGTTTAATTTGGCTAGAAAGGGAATTGAGGATTAGAGGGTAACTCAAAAAGAGGAGAGGAGAAAGATAAATGAAGGTCAGATGAACTGACTAGTGATTCTTGACCTCATTACATGCACATATATCATACCAGAAGAAATTTAATAATTTGTAGATTCCCTCCACATTTCTACCCTTTACCAAAGTCTTCAGCTTAAGAACTACTAAACTTCTAAAGGTTGTGGGGACTACTGAAGTATTTCAAGCCAGAGACTGGCTTAAACACAACAAAATGTGTGTTTCAGAAAGACTGTTCTTAGAGCAGCATGAGGAATGCTACTTGGTAACCTCTCATGTATCAGATTTGAAGAAGAACTGACTAGAGGCTTCAAGATCCATGTCATCTTATCTAGCTCATTTACTTTAAAATCTGGCTCTCACTCCCATAGGTAATCAAAACACAAGAGAGGAACATTTTGGCCTATAAGTGAGACGCATGTGTCTCTGGTTTCCAGCCCAGCTTCTCTTACCTGTCACACTAATTGACTTTCTTCCTAACTCATGACCTTTTGATCCACTGCTGTTCTGATTGAGAGATCTCATTTGGCAGGAAATCTCACAGTAATAATTAGTTACAAACCCCATTTGGGCACAGCTTTGGGATCTTTCAATCAAATGTTCTTCTCTCAGGCTGCTCAAACCAAATTTCCTTTAGTCCTTTGAGGTAGTTTAAGACAGTAAGGAGGCTAATGTCACTTCTGGATAGAAGCTAACACAGACTAAACAAAAATAGGGATACTGGAAATAAAGATACATTACAGGTAGAAATAATAGAACTTTGCCACCAACTGGATGCAGAGGATCAAGATGAAAATGCTGAGGCATTGATGACTTTCAGGTTTTCAACTTGAGAAACTAAGATACTTAAAAAAAAGATGAAAAGGAAAAGGAAGGCAAGTTCACTGAATGGGAAATAAGTTTATCTTAGACCTCCTTATTTTAAACCTTCTTCAATTTATAAGGCTGAATAGGACATGTTCTTCCTGTCTAGTGATTGTTGACGTATCCTAGGGTTTGATTCTTGCTTGCTTTGTCTTGCCCTTGCATATAGACTCTGTATGATCTCATCCATTCTCATAGCTTCAACCACCACTTGCCTATATTCTGGTCTATCTGCTTCTATTATCTCCTTAAAACAGCTGGATAATAGGAACTCAATGAGTATTCATTGAATAAATGAATTAAGTTTGAGTGAATCCACCTTCCATAATGCCTCAACAGTTCTTTTTCTAAGATGTAAATATGAGCCTGGAGTTCAGGATCATGGTCTGAAGCAGAGACTCATTAGTATAGAATTGATGTTTGGAGGCTTGTTAATGGGTGATTTCACTCATGGAGAATTTGTGACTAGAGAAGAAAAGAAATGCAGCCAATATGGAAAGCATATGGAGATTCCTTGGAAAACTGGCAATGGAACCATCATTTGACCCAGCAATCCTTCTCCTCGGTCTATACCCAAAGGACTTAAAAACAGCATACTACAGGAACACAGCCACATCAATGTCTATAGCAGCATAATTCACAATAGCTAAACTGTGGAGCCAACTTAGATGCCCTTCAGTGGATAAATGGATAAAAAAATGTGGCATATATACACAATGGAATATTACTCAGCAATAAAAGAGAATAAAATCATGGCATTTGCAGGTAAATGGATGGCGTTGAAGAAGATAATGCTAAGTGAAGTTAGCCAATCCCCCAAAAAACAAATGCCAAATGTTTTCTGTGATATAAGGAGGCTGATTCATAGTGGGGTAGGGAGGGGAGCATGGGAGAAATAGACAAACTCTAGATAGGGCAGAGGGGTGGCAGGGGAAGGGAGAGGGCAGGGGGTTAGCAAGGATGGTGGAATGTAATGGACATCATTACATCCAAAGTACATGGATGAAATTGTGCTTTTTATGTGTAATAAGAATTGTAATGCATTCCACTGTCATTTATTTATTTATTTATTTATCTATCTATTTATTTGTTGGTACTGTGGATTGAACTCAGGGGCATTCGACTGCTGAGTCATGTCCCCAGGCCCATTTTGTATTTTTTATTTAGAGACAGGGTCTCACTGAGTTGCTTAGTGCCTCGCTTTTGCTGAGACTGGCTTTGTAAACTTTACTTTCCATGTGAACTTGTGAACCTCCTGCCTCAGCCTCCCTAGCAGCTGGGATTACAGGCATATGCCAGAGTGCCTAGCATACGCTGTCATTTTTTTTAAATCAATTAAAAAATTTAAAAAAATAGAGAACAGAACTTTGGGATGTCAACAGTGCTTAAAATTTAGTAGAGAAAAGTGAATCAGGGGAAGTTACTGAGAAGGAGTGAAGAGGCAAAAATAAAACCAACAGATCATTTTATCTTAGAAGTCAAGCAAGGAAACACTTTAGACAGAAGTGTCCATGAGTGAAGTGGTCATTGTATTAAGGATAGAGGAAATGGAGGGCCCAGCAGCATGGGATCCCACTTACCAAGATTGTTCTAATTATAGCCATTACCAAATATTCAAACTACTATCAATAGAATTCAACACTGAGCACTGTGTATATTAGCATTTCCTGAAAAGGGCCACTGGTCATTTGGTGTTAAGTTGAATACATTGGACTTCTACTTTAAAGGAGCCAGCAAATCATTCTGACAGTAATAGACTATATCCTGGGACAGATTTGCCTTTATTGCCTGAAAGTTCTCACCCAAAACCACTAACCAAGGCTTCCAGAATGGTCCACAGACATATGAGACCATATATTATCATTTTAGATCAGGGATTTTCTTTGTAGAAGAAGAGTGGGTGTAGGCCTTTTACCATGAGATTCACTCTTCTTATCATACTTCATCACTCAGAAGTTAATGGCCTGATAGAACATGGAAACATCTTGTTACAGGGATAGCTGACATGTAAACTTGAAGACAATACTTAACAAATAATTCAAGGAACTTAATCAGGTATTGTGTTCCAACAGGAAGTATAGATGGGTATAAGAACCAAAGGTTACAAGAAGAAGTGGCTAGCTTGGCATCACTCCAATGACTGCCATCACTTTCCATGTGAGGGCTCAGTGCTCTCTTTCCTTGCAACTCTAATCTCTCAGGTTTGAGGTTTTGATTTTGAGAGGTAGAATATGTCAACCTGGGAATAAATGAAAAATTCCTTTCAGTTATAAACTATGACTGCCATTTGGGCACTTAAGGAACTTGTGGCAAGTAAGAAGGGGAGTCACCATCCTGGCAGTGGGAATTGACCCTGATTATCAAGAAAAGGCAGAGCTTCTGTTTGAAATTTGGGTGACCCACTGGGATATTACTTAATACTTCTATGCCTAATTCTTACAATGGATGGAAAGGCATAGAAACTTCACCCTGACTGACATAACACTGAAACCACCAGAGATGATAACTGAGGAGAATCTAGAACAGATAGTAGGGAAGGGAAATGATGGTATCAGTTGCAGCTCTGAGACCAGCTGGAGTCTCAGAACCATAATTCATTCCACTGACGTCTGCTAAATTCCCCCATGAGGTGTAATCCACTAGAATCCTGGAAGGGATGCTTTCAGAATATATTTGAGGAAGTAGACCCAAGTAGAACAAGTCCTTCACTGGACCATATGCTGTGAGTCACTGCCAGGATCCCTCTTTGATGAAGGACTCATTGCCTCGGTTGCTAAGAGTGTGGTTTGCAGTCAGCTTTTGGCTTTTATTAATTCCAGGGATTGCCTCAGCTCCCCTGAGGGGCTTCATTGAACGTCATGCTACTTCCCAAGGTAGTTCATGCCTGATAATTGATTGACATAAAAGTATAACAACCTGGGCATCCTGGCCCAACCTGGGATAACTTTGAAGGTCTGTTCTAGTTCTAGCGTTCCCCTCAGGGTCACCCAAGGTTGACATGAGGCCTGCATCATAACCCCACTTATTCTTCTTTCTGATCATGCTTCCTTCCTCTCCCAAAGGTACTTATCTCAAGGATTCTTTTTAGAAAGCATCCTGCAAGCTACGGACAGATTCTGCTCCTTGGGGAGCAACACATGGTACTCCCCTAATACCTAATCATGTCCTTATTCCTGAATTAGAATTCCCTTCACATCACTGTTTATCAGTTACTAAAAGTAGGATCAGTGTGTTCCTTAGGGAGGTCAAGCTGTTGGTGTCAGCACATGGAGTCTTTTGGTCATGGAATCCTTTTCTGAGTGGAGGTACATTGGACCTGTCATTATCTCCAGCCAATCCTCACCATCCACATTTTCCCTGGCATTACTGCTATTAGGAAGTGGAAACTCAGAACTCTCTATTACTCCATACAAGGTTTATATTTCTCTCAGAATACACAGAAAAAGAAATGCATTTCAAACTCATGTTTATTGAACACCTACTGCAGCAAAAACATCAAGCTACCATCTGGAAGTTTACAGAGATAAATTAAGTCTTTTCTCTGAAGAACTTACAAAAATGTGCTAGACTAGCAATTTCCCTGTAGAAGCAGCAGAGTTTCTTAGCTTTTCACATATTACATGTTTCTTTGCTTTTGGAGTCCAAAAGCAAAAAAGCAACATTCAGAAAAAGTGACTGAACACGTCCCAGCCTATATGCCCTTCCTCTTCCCAAACACAGGAGGAAGCATCCAGCGCAGTTTCCTTCACACCAGGGCTTCATACCTGAGTCCAGGAACAACTGAACACCACAATTTATTATCTCCTGGTTTATTCTCACAGAGTAGTGGATGACAATGGTTATATTTTATATCAACCAGGGCATTCAAGGACAAGTTCTGGTCACTGAGCCACATTCTGTATGCTAAATAGTTCCTTAAGGATGAGTAGCACTAAGAGGCTGTCTTGGATGCCCTATATCTAAGCATGGTATAATTAAGGAGGTCAAGGCTCAGAATTCTGGCTGTAGATAAATGAGGTACATTCAGCAATGATGCTGAATGTACCTCATTTATCTACAGCCAGAATTCACACATGATACCCTAAAAGGTCAAATAAAACCCATAGGGAGCCTTCCCCAGAGGCCAGCTGCTATACTGATATACATCTTAGATTATTTTACTAGAATACTAATTACAACTTCACCCAGGTGGATAGGAGGGGTATTATGACTTGTTTACTTGTTGGTATATAAGTACACTAATACCTGGACAGCCTGCCTTACAGTTTCTTGTGCTGATAAAGTAAAAGCAAATGAGTTCACTTGATAAAAACTGAAGCATTAAAACAATGATCTTAATCACATAGCCCAAAGACATGTTTTATTTTGATAGAACTATGTTTTAAATTTGAGTGCCCTCAAATGAAAGACAATCCCTATCAGGTTTACACCTGCCGGAATAATTTACATAGGTTGCTTGACCCTGGAGACTTTTGAATTTGTAAACTTGCTTAAGCAAATGTGAAATATTATCAATGCTTCCAAAGAAACTCTCACAATGGTATACTCATCATTAAATGATGTCTAATAAATCAGAGATAAATCTCTTCTCATATTGACAAAAGGTATCCCATTTGTCAGTGATCTCACTGAGTGTCTTCTTCATTATTATATCTCCAAAGCCTAAGTCAATATCTGGGACATTGTGAATGCTCAGAAAGTACTTTTTGGACCTAATTGAACCAATTGGAAAGGAAAATAGGTCATATTATAAGGGTAGATGTTAAGGAAGAGCAGGGCATGAAGTTGCCTAACTAACATAAACAAGTGAGGGGAAAAAGTGACCAAATAGAACCTGGACTTAAACTTATTAAAGAGAAAAGAAAAATATTAAAACACCAAAGACTGAACTCAAGTGGACACAGGTAAATATCCAGGACTGCCTAGACTCGAGGGGATGAGGTTTGGGAAAGAGAAAATAGAATAGGTCTTTTAAAGACACCTCCCCCCCCCCAAAAAAAAAAGCCCAGAATTGTATGCCCCCATATAAGGAAAGCAAAACCTCTGCGTGTTACTGATGGGCAAATCATATCTGGGATTGTCACATAAACAAACATTGGGTTAGCTAGACCTGTCTGCTGCAGGATGTGGGGTGCCTAATTTAGAATTATGATATCAGCTCCCTCCTGCTGATGTGAGATGCCTTTCTCAAGATGATGGTGTTCAGCCAGTTTCTGTTCTGTAAGCAAAAGTTCCCAAGCTGGGATTATGTCACCCAGTCTGGTCTGTCCTGCTCCTGGCAGCCTAGGCAGCCTGGTCAGTGTTTATCAACCTCCAGACTTTCTCTTTCCTTCAGCTTTCACATCTGTACCGCACCAGGGCTGTTTGATCTCCCTCAATAGTAAGTCATGACCTTGACTGGAATATAGACTTTCTGCTCCCTATGCCTTCACTACTGATCTAGAACTCTTTGGGCTCCCAGACTCCAACTCCTTCCCACCTCAACTCTTACCACATTGTATTTGTCCCTTGTTTTTAGGGATTTGTTTTTCAAATTGAATTAAGATTTCAATTCCAAGGATTCATCCTGTCCTCCCCCGGAAACCTCCCGCTGCATCCGCGCCTATGCATAATCTTTCTGCCAGCAGGCTGTTTTCCCGGCAACCTGTCTGGACTTATTCTATTTTCTGCATGCAAGGACCTGCCCTCTTTTCTTATCAACCATTTGCAATTTTAGTTTACTATTTTGGTTTTGAAAGTTGGGCTTATGTGTGGTCTTCAGGAAGTACTGGTGTAGGAATAGAGTGGCTCAAAAAGTCATTGACCCAAGCATAGCTTTTTATCTGGAAAAATGACCTCATCACTTCAGGAAGAACAGACATCTTATGATGAGGAAGAAAGGGATGCTTACATATATCACCATGTTGACCGTCAACAGAATTGCTTCCTCCCTGGAGCAGGGGCCAGCCAACTACTCCAGGTCAAATCCAGCCTGCTGTCTGTTTTGGTAAATGAAGTTTTAATTGAACACAGCCATACTCATCTGTTTACATGTTTTTATGGTTGCTTTCATGCTATGACAGCAGTATTGAATAGCTGCAGAAGAGACCATATGGGCCAGAAAGCCTAAAATTAAAATTCAATGTCAAGCCCTTTACAGAAAACATTTGCTAATACCTGACCTAAAGTTTTCTTGTTTATTTTAGCTTGCCTGTTCTCATCCATTAGACTGTAGCCTGCTTAAGGTCATGTGCATATTTTTCCCACTGAAACTAGTAAAACACATTCCATATAGAGAAAACATTAAGTTTCTGATTGAATGACAGGCATTCATCCAAGAAACATTTTTAAGTGCACCAGATGAGCAGCAAAATCTAGAATGATTTATATTTTATATGATGGAAAGGCTATTTCCATGTCTTTATCTTTTCTCTGTACACTGTTTTGTTTTGTTTTCTAAGTTTTACTCCACAAGGGCACTATAATAAATATACCTCAAACTTTGTTGAGAGGTTTTAAGAAGATCTATCCACTCTGCAGGAAGTAACTATGGTTCATGTCTACAGCCTCTGTCCTACTGCAAGGCTTGGCACAGAGGAGATGTTCAACAGATACTAGTCAAATGTATGCTGAATAAATGAGCTTCCTCTTCTGGTTGCAAATAATTTTATTTAAAATATGTTGTTTGGAAACATATGTAAACTTGAATTTCACAATGTTCATAGCTCCATGGTTAATTAAATAACACCCAGGCATATGTTTGTTTGGAGAATGCCAACAGATTTGCAGCAAGATCATCTAAACAGCAGGCATTGAGGAAAGGAGCCCACCAGGCCAGCTCTGTGTGTTTTCAGTACCCCATCCCACCCCAGAACAAGGAGCAACACTGTGATCAGGATTAATGTAGCCAGCCTCCATTAAAAAGAAAAAAAAAGACTATGTTTCAGAATGCCATTTATAAGGAAAGACTTTGACCTACATTTCTTCACAGAAAGTCTTATGAGGAGAGGTTAAGAGTCTAATTCAAACGAATTATTGTAGGGGAAAGGTTTTAGGAGAAAAATGAAACAGGTTCAATGAATTATGTTACTAGTCAGATAACTTGGGCAAGTTACTCTCTATTGCCTAGCTTCTAGTTGGTTGATATTTTTATTGTTTAATCTTTTAAGTGAGAAAAAATAACAGAAGTGTTGTTGGAATAATGTGATAATGTAACAAGCTGATTTCCACTATTTTGGGCACATAATAGATAATTTTAAAAAAATGAGTTGCCCTTTTCATAGACATTGGTGAAGTTTATATTCAAAATCTCTCCTTCCTTTCTGCATTGATTTTTCTCCTCTAGTAATCCCTCCTCCCCCAGAGCTCAGTGACCTAAATCATTTGCCAGGTATATCTCATTTCGCAAAGTACTCCAGCTCTAGAATAATTAAAACTATCCTTCCTCCAATAATGCATCTGATCTTGTCTACATGTGAGAAGGAAAGCAATCTGATTGAATTTACTTACACTAAAATGTTAATGGTTTGATTCTCCTAAAGTGTTTATATTTTCAAACAGGTCTACTATATCACACGTATGAATTAATGGCAATCAAATTAAAATGCACACTGAAGAGAGAGAGTGCCATTCCATTTCTTCTCTTGAATTCCTCTCCCCCGCCCCCCCCCTCTCTCTCACACACACACACACACACACACACACATACACTCCCCTCTCTCTCTCTCTCTCACACACACACACACACACACACACATACACTTTTCTATACAGATGGTCTGTCCTGTCTTTGTGACTGTCTCAGGAGTCAATTAATCCAAGCCTGAGATTCTATCGTTAAAAGGCTTTGGAAACTGAACTGTGTGTAAGCAAGCAGAGGTACATTTTTCTGGGGAGAGGGTCTTAAGCCTTCATTAGATCCTAAGAACAATGGATACTCCATGACTCCAGAATGATAAGAACCTTGGCCCCAGACCTAACACCATTTTAAAAATAATCCATCCTTTCCTAATTTAGATGGTATGTATAAAATGAATGCTTAACAGTTAGAAATTTCCACCAGAGTTTTAGATATTGAGGGTTCTGAAACTAAATTTTTATTTCCAGAGGTCCCAGGTACAAATATTTGTAGGGTTAGGAAGTAACATAGCATGAAAAATGCCAAATGACTATGGTGGGGGGTCTTTGGTAAAGCAGAGGAGCCTGCTCTTCCTAAAGGCACTCAAATTCTTTTTTTTTTTTTTTTAAATTTTTTTTAAATTTTTTTTTATTGGTTGTTGAAAAACATTATAAAGCTCTTGACATATCATATTTCATACATTAGATTCAAGTTGGTTATGAACTCCCAATTTTACCCCAAATACAGATTGCAGAATCACATTGGTTACACATCCACATTTTTACATAATGCCCTATTAGTAACTGTTGTATTCTGCTACCTTTCCTATCCTCTACCATCCCCCCTCCCTCCCCTCCCATCTTCTCTCTCTACCCCATCCACTGTAATTCATATTTCTCCTTCTTTATTTTCCCATTCCCCTCACAACCTCTTATATGTAATTTTGTATAACAATGAGGGTCTCCCTCCATTACCATGCAATTTCCCTTTTCTCTCCCTTTCCATCCCACCTCATGTATCTGTTTAATGTTAATCTTTTCTTCCTGCTCTTCCTCCCTGCTCTGTTCTTAGTTGCTCTCATTATATCAAAGAAGACATTTGTTATTTGTTTTTTAGGGATTGGCTAGCTTCACTAAGCATAATCTGCTCTAGTGCCATCCATTTCCCTGCAAATTCTA
>NW_026000142.1:25931685-25965897 GCF_001458135.2 Marmota marmota marmota | reverse complement strand
TTTCCCTCTTAAAACTGCTTTCATTGTGTCCCATAGATTCCGATATGTTGTGTCTGTATTTTCATTTATCTCTAAGAATTTTTTGATTTCTTCCTTTATGTCTTCAAGGCACTCAAATTCAAAGGGTTATAATTCTCCCTTTCTTTTTAGATAAACAATGAGAAAAATAGGACCTTCCAATCTCACTTACAATATTTTATACTGGAAAGTGAAGAAATCTATACATATACAGAATAATAAATTAAAATGAAGGATTTTTTTTTTTAAATACAGTCATGAAGATGCCCAGGATTTTGCATTCTACAAAGGTCAAAACATGTTCTCTCTGAGAACCTGAACTGACTGGAGAGCTCTACCACTGAAGTCTCTAGGCCCCTGAAACTTCCATATCTGGTCTACATCTGCCTACCCTACAACTCCAACCAACTTTCTACAATCTGTGCTTAGGAAACTGAGACCAATGTGAACATGAAATTGCTCATTTTTCATGGGGTCCTGAGTCACACCTCTCATGGACCCAGTCACAATGGGTCAAGGTTATTTGTTTGCTTGGAACACTTGGGCAAGTCCGTTTATTCACTTACTCATCCAATAAGTATTGGTTGAACTTCAACAACTTGTGGTTGGGAAATAAGATGAGAGAGTGTCTAAACTTTTCACTTTAGTTGGTGAAAATCTAGATGGTAGTCTGACAGTTATCATATAGTGAGTGCAATCATGATATTATTGAGTACCTCAGGATGCGATAAGATGAAATTCATTTGGAAAAATAAAGAGGCCCAGAATAGCAAAAGCAATCCTTAGCAAGAAAAGAGAAGCAGGAAGCATCACGATACCAGATCTTAAATTATACTACGAGCAATAGTAACAAAAATGGTATGGTATTGGCACAAAAACAGATATGAAGATCAATGGAACAGAAGACAAGAGATAAACCCACATAAATACAGTTATCTCATACTAGACAAAGGCACCATAAACATATATTGGAGAAAAGATAGCTTCTTCAAAAAATGGTGCTGGGAAAATGGAAATCCATATGCAACAAAATGAAATTAGACTCCTCTATCTCTCACCTTGTACAAAATTCAACTCAGAGTGGATCAAGGACATAGGCATTAGACCAGAGAACCTGCTCCTATTAGAAGAAAAAGTAGGCCCAACTCTCTATCATGTTGGCTTAGGAACTGACTTCCTCAATAAGACTCTAAAAGTGTAAGAAGTAAAATCAAGAATCAATAAATGGGGTGGTATCAAACAAAACACCTTCTTTTTTTATACCTTTATTTTATTTATTTATTTTTATGTGGTGCTGAGGATTGAACCCAGGGCCTCACACATGCTAGGCGAGCACTCTACTGCTGAGCCATAACCCCAACCCCTCAAACAAAACACCTTCTTCATAGAAAGGAAACAATCAAGAACATAGAGAGAGAGCCTACAGAATGGAAAAAAATCTTTACTATCTGAATCTCAGATAGACCATTTATCTCCAGGATATACAAAGAACTCAAAAAACTTAACACCAAAAATTGTGCTCTATATGTATAATAAGAATTGTAATGCATTCTGCTATTAAAAAAATAAAATCAATAAAAAATGCTTAACACTAAAAACAAAATAACCCAATTAAAAATGGGCAAAGGAACTGAACAGGCACTTCACAGAGGAAAAATATATATGGTTAACAAATATATGAAAAATGTTCAACATCTCTAGCAATTAGAGAAACACAAATTGAAACTACACTGAGATTCCATCTCACTCTAGTCAGAATGGCAATTATCAAAAATACAAATAACAATAAATGTTGGCGAGGATTTGGGGAAAAATATTCACTCATACATTGCTGGTGGGAATGAAAGTTGGTGCAATCACTCTAGAAAGCAGTAAGGAGATTCCTCAGAAAACTTGGAATGGAACCACCATTTGACCCAGTTATCCCACTTCTCAGTCTGTACCCAAGGGACCTAAAATCAGCATAGAACAGTGATGCAGCCACATCAATGTTTACAGCAGCATGATTCATAATAGCTAAGTTATGGTGAAGGGCAACCGAGGTGCCCTTCAATAGATGAATGGATAAAGAAAATGATATGTGTATGTGTGTATATACATGTATGCACAGATATATGTATGTATGTATACACACACACACACACACATACACAATGGAATATTTTTCAGCCATAAAGAAGACTGAAATTATGGTATTTACTGACAAATGGGTGGAATCTGAGACTATAATACTAAGTGAAATAATCCAGTCCCCCAAAACCAAAGGCTAAATGTTCTCTCTGAATGTGGATGCTAACACATAATGAGGGTAGGGGAGGGAAGAGAAGAAGTACTTTCAATTAGACAAGGGAGAATGAAAGGAAAGGAGTGGAGGTGGGAATAGGAAAGACAGTAGAATGAATCAGACATGACTTTCCAATGTTCATATATGAATACATGACCAATGAAAATCCACATCATGTGCAACTACAAAAATAGGAAGTCAAAGTCCATGTATGTATAATATGTCAAAATACACTCTATTATATCTAAAAAGAACAAATAAAGATGTGAGGAGAGTTAAAAGAAATATATAAATCTGATTGGGAAATGATGGAAGCTACAGCAATGACAATACTGTAAATGACAATACTGTAAAGAGGTTGACATCTCTGACTTCCCAAAGGCTTGATCTACTTGAAACTGCACCAATTGTTAGCAAGGAATAACCATCCCAGGATCTAAATAATGCCATATAATCAATATTTTAATGAATTTCTTTTGCTCATGTATTAATTTTTAGACTGTTTCATTTTAAATAAGTGTGTGTATCAATTAAGATTCACTTTTGGCTGCAAATAACAACCAAACCAAATCAAGCAACATCAAATTTAAAAGTCATAATGGTGGCTTAAACATGATGGGAGTATATTTCTTTCATTTCTCTTATAAAAGAAGTCTGGAAGTAGAAAGGGTAAGGCTGATATGGTACTTTCTTGGTTGTCTCAGAGTCTTGGTTTCTTGTGTTTTGCTGCTTATTATCCTTAGTATGTTGCTTCATGGTTCATGATAGCTGTCAGAATTCTAGCTATTGTATATACTCTTTCGTCAGTAGGAAGAAGGAAGGGAAGGGCGAAGGAGAACTCTCTCTCACTTTCAAAAATACTTCCAAAAGTTCCAAACAGTTCAGTTTATATTTCATTGGCCAGAATTTAATCACATGGTCAGAGCATATGACAAGAAACATAGTCTTTGATTGACTAAAAACTTTTAAGCTAAACACTGATTTTACTACTAAGAATGAATGAGCAAATGGATATTGGGAGGCGACCAACAACAATATCTGCTCCAGATTGTCATCTAAGCTGGATATGAACACATGTTGTCTGAAGACCCCATCCCAATCTACCATTTGGCAACTGGGTAGAGCATCATTGGTGGAGTTAATAGTATCTGAAGTAGATTCTCTATAAAATAAATTTGGTGAAAACTATGTTACAAAGTTAAGCAGGTTTCTTTTTTTAAATGTTTCTTATAATCCTACATACTCGCCCGCCTTGATGACCTCAGGAGATTAATTCTAGAATACCCCCCCACACACACATAGAAACCCTTGATGTTCAAGTCACCTATTTAAAATGGTATAATATTTGCATATAACCTGTGCACATCCTCTTATTTATATTAAATCCTCTCTAGATTCTTTTTCACACCTAATGAATGTAAATGCTATGTAAATAGTTGTTACACTGTATTGTTTAGGAAATAATGACAAGGCCCCAGGCTAGAGTAAAGTCTATACACCTTTATACAGATGAAAAATATTTTTTTTCAAAGTTTTCAAGTGGTGGTTCATTGAATCTGGGGATGTGGAAACTGTAAATATGGAGGGCTGATTATATTTGCTTATGTCCATTAGGAATCACTAAGGAGTGCCAGGGGAGCTCTAGGACAAATTGCTCAAACATATTAACATGTAAATAAATTTTAAAGATCTTTTCCCCCCAAAAGTTTATAATGGGTTTAGTGTTCCATAGGACATATTTTGAGTAAAGCTGATCTAATAGACTATGGGCTTTGTAGCCAAACTAACATATATTAAATCCCTGTTCTTTTATTTACTTGTAGTGTATTTCTTGCAGGTTGGTTGTGAAGATAAGATAAAATAACTAGAAATAATCCAAGTATTGTGCCTGGCAAATAACACACATCTATTTTTTTTTCTTTTTTTATGAATAGACTTTGCTTTTCAGAATAGTTTTAGATGGGGCTGGGGATGTGGCTCAAGCGGTAACACGCTCACCTGGCATGCGCGGGGTGCTGGGTTCGGTCCTCAGCACTACATAAATAAAAATAAAGATGCTGTGTCCACCGAAAACTGAAAAATAAATATTAAAAAATTCTCTCTCTCTCTCAAAAAAAGAATAGTTTTAGATATACAGAAAAATTAAGCAGATTTTATAGAGCATTCCTAGATATTCCTTATAGATTAATTCCCCTATTATTGACTATATTACTACAGTGCATTTTAATAATTAATGAGCAAATATTGATATATTTTTAACCCCAATACATTATTTATTCATGTTTCCTTAAATTTAGCTAATGTTCCCTTTCTATTCTAGGATCCTACCCAGAACTCTAAATTATATTTAGTGGTCATGTTTCCTTAGGCTCCTCTTGGCTGTCATAATTTCTCAGATGTTCCTTGTAAAAACAAGGAACATCTTGTACCATGTTATATTGTACCATGTTATATTGTACCATGCCCTGATATTTGAATTGGTCTGATATTTTTCTAAAGACCAGTCTTGGGTAATGGGTTTGGGGACAGAAGAGTACAGAGGTCAATTGCCATTTTCATCATAGTATACCAAGGGTAAATGCTATCAACATGATTTATGACTGTTGATGTTGGCCTTGATCACCTCGTTAAAGTAAGTTTTCTTTAATGTGAAGTTATGCCTTTCCCCCACTTTCCATACTGTATTCTTTGGAACAAAGTCACTAAGTGCAGCTCACACTTAAGAGGTGGGAAGTTAGTCTTCCTTTCCTTTAAATATGTTATTTAAACTTCTGCATGGGAGATTTGTTTCTTATTGATTTATTCAATAATTATATCATAGATATAAGTAATACATGGGTACTTATTTTGTACTTTGGGTTATAATACCTTGCTTCATCTTTGGCCATTGGGACCTGTTTTAATTGGATCCTATCCCCCTTTAACATACCTCCATCAATATGGGTTTTTAAATTTATTCCTGACTTTCTAGAGATGAAGTACTGCAAAATCCTCCAGTATCATCATGTATTTCCTGCTTCAGACATAGAACCAACCATTTTTTCCAAAGGTTCCTGTTCCTCATTACTACAGGCATCATTCTAGCTTCCTCCCCTTGCTTATCTATAAATTTCCACTCTAATAGTAACAAAACTGAATCTCACCATCTGCCATCCATTTACTTAATTATCCAATTGCAGTAAACAAATATGGCAGCATTTGAATTGTTAACCTATACTTCCATGGGAAACAACTTTATTGACCAGAGTACAGTATTTCTGTGCAGTTCCTGATTTTGGTTTTATGTTAAAAGTTTTTGTACATCAGAAGTCACTCTGTGTTACAGAATTCTGAGCCTTAACATACCATGAATCTACCATTACAGTATCATATAGAATAATTTCACTTCTGTAAATATCTCTTATGACTCACCAATGCATCCCTCCTGCTCTCCCCCAAACGTCTTATGATCACTGATCATTTTTTTTTGTCACTATACTTTTACAGTTTTTCAGAATGGCATATATTTGGTAACATGTAGTATATAGTCTTTTCAGACTGACTTCTTTAATTTAGCAATATGCGCTTGAGGTTCCTCCATATTTTTTTATGGTTTCATAGCTCACTTCTTTTTATTACAGAAGAATACTTCATTGGGATATACCACAGTTTGTTTATTCATCTCATATTGGAGAATACCTTAATTGTTTCCAGGTTTTGGCAATTATTAATAAAAGCTACTATAAACATTCCTGAACAGATTTTTTCATGGGCATAATTTTTCAACTTAGTTGGTTAAATACCTAGAAACACAATTGTGACTCATATGGTAAGACTATGTTTAACTTTGTAAGAAATTGCCAAACTGTCTCCCAAAATTGTACCATTTTGCTTTCCTATCAACAATGAATGAGCATTCCTGTTAGAGTTTAGAATACCATGTGAAAGGGACAGGTTACAAAATTATGAAAGGGAGGTAAACACAATTCTGTTAAAAACATCTAGCTAGAGAGTTGCTCTATTATGTTCCTTTTCCTTCTAGAATTCCTTGGTTCTTATATATTCTGTTTTTTTCCATTCATTTTTTTCTCCTTGCACTTCAGTTTAGGAGATGTTGATAGGCATATCTTCAAGCTCACTGATCCTTTCTTTACACATGTCAAGTCTCTTGATGAAATCACCATTTCTTCATTTTGGTTACAATGCTCTTGATTCTTTTTATTCTTTACTAGCATTTCCATCTCTCTATGTCTATATTACCCATCTATATTTGCACACTGTATACTTTCCATTAGAGCCTTTAACACATTAACAATAGTTACTTTAAATTCCCTGTCTCATAATTCCAAATGAATTATATATGAGTCTGGTTCTGATGCTTTTCTTTTTTATCTTTTTAGATTGTGTGTTTTTTCCCCTTGCCTTTTACCATACTTTGCAAATTTTTGTTGAAATCCAAACATATATTAATATATGATATATTAATTACATATATGCCTTTAGTGTGAAATTTTATGTTAATTTTCCAGGAGTTGAGTCGTTTTTAATGTTTTTGTTACCAGGCCCTAGGCCAGAGGCCTGACTCTGGGGTCCCACAAATCAGTCACTAACCCCAAAACCAAATGGAAAAAGTAATGGTACAAAGCAGGAAAGGAACTTTAATCAATATGGCCATATAGGGAAGTCAAGTGAGATCAAGTGTCTCAGCTTTATCTTTGGGGATAGTGATATGACCTTTAGGTTTAAAGAGAGGAAAAATTGGAGCACAGGCAAGAGGTATGTGTAACTGAGCAGTCTTAGTCAAACTGTGGTATGGCTGATCATTATCTCAGTTTTGGATCTTTGAGGTAGCTTGGGGAAGTTCTTATCACCTCAGGGACAATCTGGTTCTCATGAAAGGTTTACTCTGCTTAGGGAGACAGCTTCTGTTCTTGTCATAGGGGGATTGTTCCCTGTTACCTTATCATGTGATGAACTTTCTGTGAGTCTCACTATTCCTGGAATCCAAGGTAACTGCAGGTTTAGGGCAGTAACTGGAGATTTCTACTCTGGGAGGTCTGGAACAGGAGGTTGTAAGGCCTGCAAGTTAGATATCCATGCAAATCTTGAAAATACCTTGGTCACTCTTATTTTGGTGAATTGATCTTGAAGAGGGATAAGATAGGTAATTTTAGGGACTAGTTTTTACATAGACACTCTTTAAGTGATCAACATGCCTACCATAGACTGAGATGAGCAGGAATCTGACCCAAAATTTAAGGTAATTTAAGATAATAAAGAAGACAGAGACAAAATGAAGGCAGAAATGACAAGCTTTCTTCTGCCTTAAATCACCTACTGGGCATCTGCAGGCTGACTTGAAGATCAGTACTTTTAGCAAAAGCAGCCTCTAATTCTGGGTTATATTTTCTGTAACTGTTTTCAAAGCCTTCAGTTTCTTCTTGTTTTTATTTATTTATTTTTTATTTTTTTGTTGTTTTCCTCCCCTGTTGTCTTTTCTAAGAACTACATTTTAAATAGAATGCACATCTTGCATTTTTTTTTTTCAGCTGTAATTCACTGTTGTTACTTTGGAGCCCCATTGGTTTGGTGGCAAAGTGTGGGGAAGCAGTCTATAATCTTATAATCTCAAATAAATCTTATAATCTCAAATCTCAGTCTTTTAGTGAGTCTGAGTCCCTGGACTGTGACATTCAGAAGTGTCATCCTCACCCCCCCTTCCCCCCACCCCTGTTTTTGTTCTCCTTATAGGTGAGACTGAAAGGCTAGAAGGAACTGCAGCTGACTAATTAATATTCCTTCAGGTAGATAAGACTCTGGGAGAATTTACTCCTTTGGATCAGCAGGGCTTTTTTGGGAGAATGTTTTGAGCATCCTAGAAAATGGCTATTTTGGCTCTCACCCACTGCTGAGACAGGAAGAGGTTTCTTTCAGCACTTTACCTTGTTAACCTTGTGGGGTTCCTGGACGTATGCATTTACAGAAGTATGGGTGCTCCTCTAATACTGACTTTCAGGAGTTTCTCACAATGAAGCTAATTCATGCTTGGTTTCCAGAAATTTACCAAAATGGCGTTTAAATATTCGCACCAGTTCATGGGCCCAACACATTCTACCCCTCACAGGCTGATCTTGGTTGTAAGTCCTTGTATTGCCACTTTCCATATTTCAGGCTATTAGTTTGCCCTGTGACCTCAATTCTCTGATGAGTCCAGAAAAAGCTGTTAATTTTCAATTCTTTGCAAGTTGGAGCTGAAACAGGAAGTCTCCCTGTCTTATTATTCTTAATTTTAGAGCCATCTTAAAATAGGTCTGCTACATTGGCCTTTTGTTTGATAACCTCCCCTGTTCCTGGTCTTCTCTTTTTTCAGATTGAACACAGTTTAGGCCATTATCCTATATTCTCCATCAATTCATAAATCAATGTTTCCTCCTATTCTTTTGTGTCCCATGTTTCTTGTATATTTGTTATCACTTTGGTTAATATTTTTAAATGAGCTTAATTTATTGTCTTACATTCAAGAATATATTCATCTACCTCATCTTTTATGTCTACTCTTGTAATGAAATTTCTGGAAAAAAAAACCCAAAAAGATATAGTCATCTCTGGGATGTATATTTTTAAATACAGTAATACTCCATGGAGTACTCAGTAAACATTGTCAACTAGGTCTACATCTATTAGATCATACCTAGGTATTAATTTTATACACAATTATTGTATAATTGTCCAGCTTTTTCTGGCTAGTTTCTTTTTTGTGTTAATTCTTTTATCCCCACCTCCACTACTGGGAATTGAACCCACTGGCAATCTACCTGAGCTATATCCTCAATCTTTTTAAATTATTTTTTTCTGAGAGAGGATCTTGCTAAATTGCTGAGGCTAGACTTGAACTTGTGATCTTCTTGCCTCAGATTCCTGAGTCACTGGGATTAGAAGCATGCACCACTGTGCCTGGCCCCACTATAGTTTAATTTTTTTTCTTCTTTTAAAATAGCTAGAAAATAATATGCTTTGTGGATGGATAATTGCTAGCTGAAATTACATAAGTAATAAGAGGGTAAAATTAAGTCTCCAACTCCAAAATAGTCTATTTCTACTATTGTTGTTCATTAAAAATAGAAAAAATTAGAGCAATCCAAAATATCTTAAACATTCCTTTGCATAGATAACAAGCAGATTTTTCTATACAGCTTCATTGAAAAGCCAAAAGAATAGAGAATAAATGGTGGTAGTCCAGGAACAGTTGATAGTGGCAATTAATATTCATAACAACCATCATACAGCTATAAAATATTACTGATTGTTATAGCTAGTATATAAAATCCAATTGACTTCCTCAGGATTAGTACAGTAATGTCATTACAGTCTGAAAATCATGTTATAAAACTGTAATCATGCTGGCCTAAATAAAATGAGAATTTGTGCCAGAAAATATTAATCCATTCACTTCCATTTTGCATTTGACTTAACTCAAATGCCTCCTATCTAAATCATACATCACGTAGTCTTATCAGAATTGTGCAAATTTACAAGAAAATGGGAGCACCAACTCAGGCATCACCTAGAGGTTGTTACAGAATATTCAAAGGCTATTACTGTTGAAAACATCTGGTTAATAAGAAAAAACCTATAAGCAACTTTCTGGGATATAAGACATGTAGGAACTAGGTCTCAAAAGGAAAATATGGAATTGAAAGAGCTATTTAATTACCATTTGTGTGTTGAGAAAAGTGCTCATGTCAATTAATGAACTTCTGTGCATTTAGATTTAATTTTGTAGTTTTTCTATGCACCCAATCAAATGAAAAATAAAAAAACTTATTGTGAAAAAAGCTCTTTCTGAATTTTTTAATTCTTCAGGGAGTATTTTGATGAAATAAAGCCCCTCAAAACAAGGAGTTAAATGAGATCACGTTTACATCCAACTACCACTTATCAGTTACATAATCTTGGGTGGATTATTATGGTTGAAAGTGTGGGTGGCTGGAGGTTGATACCTGGATTTAAATTTTCTCCATTTCTTTTCCCCCTGGTTCTTTTCCCCTCCTTCACAATTTAATGACTATTATCCTCCTTGCTTCTTCCCTCTCCCTCCTGCTCCCCTCTACCTTTGCCCTCCATGTTTTTTCCTTCTTTCTCCCAATCATTGCTATCTTCTTTTTTTTTCTGTTTCTGAAAGGCATTCATGAATTATGCTTTTTTTAACCATTCACCAAATGTTAACAGAACAGCTATTTACAGTGTCAGGTCTTTCATTAATGTTACTTTATTGTCATTAATTGTGATGGGTATCTGTCATGTTTTCTATCTACCCAACCTATTTTTAAAAACTTTTTGCTATATTTAATGGATTTACAAGCTTTTTAATTCAATGCTTCCTCCACACCTGCCTTTGCAGCCAACACAGGCATATGGATTACAAATGGGACTCACTCACATGAGGTTCAGATTTGCAAGAGAGCAATTTGGAGGAACATCAGCATGCTGACAAGGTGATATAAGTGTGGTCCCCAAAAGAGTATACACTTGACTTCCAACTATGAGGAATATAACTGACAACAGGGCTCCAGTTGCTGCCCTCTGAAAGCCATGCAGCATTTTCACTCAGGCCAACTTCCCATACAACCACTCAATGAATGCTGTGGGATACCCAGGCCTATTCCTGTCCTCCAGTGACTGATTTCAGAACTTGCATAGACTGCTTATCCATCTAGCACATCTTCATTCACTATCCTTCCCTTTCCCCTTTATTCAGAGTTAGACCTGGTGGAGATCTGATGGCACGCCTTGCTATTTCATCACACTCCCATTTTCTTTTACACACACACACACACACACACACACTTATCCTAATAAAATCCTTGCATGTTTAATTCTACCATTGTGTCTGCTTCTAGAGAACCTATATTAACAGAAGAAGTGTTCAGCTTTGAGGGAAGGCAGTAGGTGCATGGTTTAGTCTCTGGTACCAAAGTAGCAACATTTGCAGAAATTTAAGGCCCTGGTATCAGTGATTGATGAGAGCTATAGTAGATGATTCCTTAACAGGGATAAATTTTTTTTTCTTTTTTTCCTTTTTTTTTTTTTAAATTTCAGAGACACAGAATTATTTAGGAAAGCAGATACACATTCAAAGGAGAATGCAATCCACTTCCAAGGAGAGACAGAGAATAGATGGGAAGTTCTAAAGTATGGATTGGGACATTTCCCCTAGAAGCTTAGCCTCAAAACTTATTTTCTAGCATTTTCTACACCTCCGTGATATTTTTTGTGTCCTAATATAAGCAGAGTTTGTGATTAATCTGTCAAAATAACTTTTTCTTCCTTACGACTAAAAATGTTTCATACAAAAATCAATTATAAAAGTGGTCATAAGCAACCAAATCTCAGAAAAATGGAGAAAAGCTGGAGTAGATTATCTGAATTAACTAGGGCTGGTGATTTCTAAAGTTCAGCTACTCCTAAAAGATGGATCATGGCATTACATGGCACATACACAGGGGCAAAAGAGCTAATTCCATTAGGTGATACAATTAACACCTAGA
This sequence comes from Marmota marmota marmota, assembly GCF_001458135.2. Taxonomy (NCBI): domain Eukaryota; kingdom Metazoa; phylum Chordata; class Mammalia; order Rodentia; family Sciuridae; genus Marmota; species Marmota marmota. The sequence continues at coordinate 25,954,068 of NW_026000142.1, read as the reverse complement.
GCCACTTGGAATACAGTGTCCATTGAAGGTAAGGCTTTGAGTGATCAAGTGGTTACAACCACAGGAAAAAAATATGAAAATTGTGAAAAATGTAAGGGCTTTGGGATGAGTTGGTTGCTTCTAACTGTACTGGATAACTTAAGAAAGAGAATAGAAGATTCAACCTTCTAAAAGCTCATAGAAAACAGAAAACATGATACTTATGATAATAAATATCTCTTATCAAAAGTTAATTGCAGGGGGCTGAGGTTGTGGCTCAGTGGTAGAGTGCTTGCCTAGCATCTGTGAGGCACTGGGTTCAATTCTCAGCACTGCATATAAATGAATAAAATAAAGGTCCATTGACAACTAAAATATATATATATTTTAAAAAGTTAATTGCAGTGTAAGATAACACAAAAGCAAACGCAAAAGTTGATTCTCTGGTAGCTTCCTTACATAAGTTGAATTCACAGCTGTACCTCACTCATAATGAAGTTAGGGGAAAGATTGGGACCCCAAGAATTGGCATGGGAACCTATGAAAGGATTTAGTACCCCAAACTCACAATCTTCCCGAGCCTCTCTCCAGAAGAAGCATCACCTGGTCCTCTCTATGAAAAGGCCTCTCCTGCCTTGAGGTAAGATAGCAACCCTGTGAGTATCTTACCTCACTTACCAGGAGAAGGCAATTCTTATTTTGCCATACTTGCAGCATCTTCCATTGTCTCCAGACTTCTATCTGCAATCAGATCATAGAAAATCCAAGGCAGGCAAATATAAAGTCAAGAATCTAACCTCACACACCCAACAAATTGCAAGATTTTGCTAACTTGTGTTGACTGAAGGGAGGAAGGATGGAGAGAATATGTATAGTAATAGATTATAAAAGAGATGAGAGGAGATTATATAATTTATAGTGACCTAAATTTATGTGAGCATATTTACTAGTTTCTGGATCAGTGTTTAGGAAAGTTAGGTTGATATTGTTTGGTTGGTGGTTGACTAAAATTTATTATGAATGTTTACCCTCTAATGAGCTCTGGATTAGCAGGTAGACAAGATGTCTTACTCAGTGGGCTGATGGAAAACACAATTCAGCCAGAGGTAGATTCTATTGTTTGAAACTGAGAACTCTTGCTAATACACTGTGTATCTTTAATTTCAGAGTTCTCCAGGAAAACAACCATTAGGATGTATGTGTATATATAAAAAAGGAGATGATTTTAAGGTATTTGACTCATATATGATGGAATCAAGTCCAAAATTGGCTGGGTGGGCTGGGAGATTAGAGACCCAGGAAAAGCCAGTGCTTCATTTCAACTCCAAAAGCTGTTTGTTGCAGGATTCTCTCTTCTTGAGACAGGTCAGTCTTTTGTTATATTTAGACCTTCAATTAATTAGATAGGGTCCACTCACATTATGAAGGCCAATCTGTTTTACTCAAAGTCCACCAATTTAAATTAATGTAGTCCAAACACATCTTCAAAGTAACATTCAGAATAATGTTTAGCCACAAATTTTGGCACCATGGCCCACACAAATTTAAATATAAAATTAACCATCATAGCAGATAAGTAAAGCCTTTATAAGAAGACTTCTGTGAATCAGCATTATAAATTAATAATTATTTCTATAGATAACTGTGTTCTTTTTATAAGGTATCAAAAAAGTGAATGACTAGGACTTTGTAACTTGAGTTCAATTTAAAATACTGAATTTAAGTGCTACAGGATTCCCTACTACACATTTTTAAAATTGCTTGTTTTAATGGTTAATAGAATAGAAGAGCACCAGCTTATCATGCTTATTCATAATTCTTTTTTTCTCAGTCAATATGTTTGGTTTTTTTTGAATTCTCAGAACTTCTTTATTTCACAAAAAGGTGGTTTTGACTTATCACTTATTTTATATATTATCCAATACCTTCAATAATTTTCTCTTCAGAAATTTCTTTTGCTGAATTTTAATTTTTGACGTTCTATAGTATTATTAAATAACCAATATTTTCAGTATGAATTATGTTAAGACTGCCATCTACTCTTTAGTAACTTCTATTAAGGCATATTTAGCATAAAAGATATTCCTTCTTTTTAATAAACTCAGTATTGGGTGGAAATTAACCACTAACGTTCCTATCAATCTATAATATAATATGTCCATTCTTATTTTGGTGTTTCTGGTTACAAAACATGTACACCTTTCTAGAACCTTGAGAAGCTGGAATCTTTTTGTCAAAATCCATCAAATTTGCCAAATTGGTGCAGGAAAATTATATGGATACCAAAAAAGCAAAATCAGTCTCTTTTATATCCTTCCCCACAATAAACGATGGCATGACTCTCCCTATATATCCAAAAAGTATACTTATTAACAGGAAAAATCTAGGGGGGAAAAATCCTTAAATACCTCTTGAAATCCTATTATGCATGATAATATCCTTTATCATTAGTATTTTTATTCTTTAAGATGTACAAGAACACAATCATATGTTCACTGAAATAGCAGACATAGTTTTGATCAAAGACAATATATAGTTCAGTGCTGTAGTTCAATGATGTACCTATCAGAACCACCTAAAGCTATACACACCATACCTAATAAGTCATTAATAGTTTCCAGCAGTTCTCTAAATTTTCAAATATTTTTCACATGTAATTACTACTACTAATATATATATTTAGTGGCAATTAACATTAAAATCAATCTACTAGTATNTCTGAAAATCCCAATTCACAAGTATACAAAATAGGATAAATAATAAAGGGTGTATATGAATGAAAAGCTACAATAATTCCAATTTTTGCCACCTTGGCAAGGTACTGCACATATACATTAATATAATAGAAATGGCACAGTCTCTGAGGACACGTTCCACATTTTATTTACATTTTAAGACTAACTTTAATCTCAAAATCACATATCCATACACATATTTTCTTTTTGTTGACTTCACTTAAACTTGAATGCATGGTTTATTAAACAAAGACTGTAAACAAATATTTACCATGTTACATGTAACACACAGGAACAGCTTTTAACAGAAATCCATCGACCCCCTCCCCAACATTTTTTATTATAAATACAGGTATCAAAACAATCCTGAACATATTTTTGATACTACTAGTAGTCAGCACCCACACCACTTCAAAAATTACCACAATTTGTGACAATATTCATTGTACCTGCTACTTAAACAATTTCAACTGCAGCTCTTTCACTAAGCGAGATGGACAAAGCATGCCATTTCTGTTTGTCTTTCTTGAGATTTTACTTTTCAGAAACACGCAAGTTTCCAATGCATCTGACACTTCTTGCCATGCTTTCCTCTTGTAAACCTGAATTCTATTTCGAGTACTCCAGGTTCATGTTTAAATGACAGTGCCCTTGGGGTGAAGGTGGGAGTTCATAACCCACTTGAATCAAAGTGTGGAATATGATATGTCAAGAAATTTGTAATGTTTTGAACAACCCACAATTAAAAAAAAAAAAATAAAAAAAAAATAAATGACAGTGCCTTAACAAAAGAAAGAAAAATTGTGCTGCATTTTTCCTCCTGTTACCTGAAAACATAATGGGTGTACATATATTAAATATATCCTTACAAATGTCCGGGTCATGTTTACCAGCTGGAATTCTTTTACTTAATGTGTGGGTAATTTTGCATTGTGATATTTAATCAAGACATTAATATGAGTAGAAGGTTGTTGATTTAAGACAAGTTGGAGATTCACTAAAATTAATTGTTGTACGTTTGTCCTTCTGGTGGCTGTGGAAGCTTCATATTTTCTTTGGACATCATTAGACGTCTTAGTTCTTGAAGTACAACTTTAATGCTATATGAACTTTGCCATTTTGCTAACACTGGTATGCTTCGTGCATCCACCATTCCACTGGAATTATTTATTCCATTCATATTAATTTTTGTTACAAATCTAATTGATGGAGGAGCTTCTGGGTATTTAGGTCCACGTTCTACTTTCAGGCTATATATTCTGTTTTCATAATTTGTCCTTGGTGGCCCAATAATCATGCCTGTCCACCTTGTAAGTGTCATATCTTCATCATCTTCAAGTCCCCAGCTAACCGTGCCATCACCTACTCCTTTTTGTCCTTCTTCAAGTTCTTCCAACAAGCGAAAATCACGAGGAACTTTAACTCCTGTGGAGACCGCCATCTTTTCCTGCAGCTCGACGCAGCCGCCTGCACGCACGGGAGTCAATATGTTTTATTCAGAGATCCAAGAGAGTAAACTTGGTATTCATGGCACAGATATAAATAGAAGCTTGTGAAAAAATAATGGGTAAACATTAGAACTTGAAAGTTCTGATCCATGGAGTCATCAGGCTATTGATCTTGCTTGTTTATATTTGTCTTACCATTGGAAGCCATAAGATATGCCACTTTAGTGTGTATTACTAGATAATAATTGTGAAATCAAAGAATAGATAATATGCTTCAGTGAGAGGCAAGCAGATAAAAATGATTGAGATTTAGAGAACATATTTTCCTCTAGACAAATGGCGATTTAACAATGAAAGCATAATCTTTAAATTTAATTCAGTCAAGGTTACTTTTTCATGATGTTATAGTGATATAATATGATGTTATACTATAGATAATATTCTTATAAAATTTATTTGCCAAATATATATACTCAAGTGAGATATAGAAGGAATCAGTGAATTAAATTATTCTGTTGAAAGCAACTATATTAAAATAAAAATCTGCAGAAAAGGATGAATTAACTATATGCATTATGATATAATTATTTGACCTCCTTTGAACTGAGAATTTCAAGGTCTAGGAAAACTGAACAAAAAAAACCTATTTAGTTTTACTGAAGGCTTTATAAGTGGACCCTTTAAACCAAGCATAGATTCAATGCTCAAGATGATTATTACTTAGTGACTCACAACAAGTTCTTGGCCAGTATTAGAAAGTTTCCCATGTCAGAACCCACAACTACTCCTCAATCCAGCCTTTGAACAAGTTGGACTATTCCAAAAGTTGTAGCAATATTAATACAAATTTAACCTTCATGGTACAATGCATCGGAACAATTACTACTTAATTACTATTTTAAATCACCTTCAAAAGTATATTTATACAGCAAGGTATTACAGGGTAAGACATCTATTTTCCTTTCACAGTTCATAAAATGCGTGTGCAATTCATGGCTGTTGCAGTAGATGGCAGTGTTTTAAAACTTCCTTCATTTGCAAATAGAGTAGTTGAATGACTATCTCTAATTGGGCTACTTATATTATATATAGATCAATCTATACAAAAAAGTCATGCTTTGATTCTTGCATTTATTACTTCCTGTGCAAATAGTGAAAGGCAATGAAACTTGAGTTCAAACTATCTGTGTACTGTTGAGTTGCCAGATGATACTTGGGGAGTATATGACATTCCCTGAGACTTGGTAGCAGGAAAAATCAGGGTTCAATTGTGCCAATAATGGCCATGAACAGAGACCAATAGAGCCTAGATAATATTAAATGTGCTTAAAAAGAACCCAAAACTTACAAATAAAGGTTTATATTTCACACAAATACCAGACATTTAATAACCTCAGCAAAAATGAAATTATTCTTTTCATTGAAAAACATTCCTGACACTCAGATTTACATTGAAAATCTTTATCATATGCTTTTGACTGAATATTGTACACCATCATCAATATGCTATTTTTTTCATTGACTATTACAGACATGTGTGTCCCTGGTTTTTGCCATCTCCACCTAGAAGTAGTTATTTAAGATTCTCTTTTTTGTTTGTTTTGTTTTGTTTTCTTCTTTGTGTCTTTTTATCCTACAGCTACAATAAAGACAAAATTTTCTTGATTATTCCTGTAAATTAGCTCCCTATATTTGGAGGAAAATAATTTCTGGAGGGCTCATACTAAATCAGTATCACTCTCAATTAGGTATTTTGTAGAATTCATTTCTCTAACCCCGGAGTTTTGTTCTCTCTAATATTGCCTGCATGCAAAATACTAAACATTTTAATGTCAAGTCATGAGTGGTGATTCTGGAAACTGCTTAATTCACACTCAGATTGTGTTTTTTTGTATTTAAGGTCAATTCTTGTGTCATCCTGTTGGTCCCATTTCCTGCTGCTTTTTGGGGAGTTTTGCTGTTATTCCTCGTATCTTTATCTCTCAACCTTTCTTTGTTGATTGGCTTCTACATCTTAGCTTGTAAATATGTTCACTCTTGCCCATTCTAAAATAATAATTAAAATTAAAACTTTCCCTTGGTCCGTATTCTCACTTGGGTTACTGACTGTATTAATATCTAACTTGGGCTACTATAACAAAACACCATAGACTAGGGACTAAAACAATATAATTGATTTTGTTTTTTGTTTTTTTTGTTTCTAAGATCTGGAAGCTTGTATTCTAAGATTGGGTTACAGCATAACTGATTCCTGATGAGGGCTCTATTCCTGATTTGTGTATGGCCACCTTCTTCTTTTTTATTTTTAAATTTAAAATGATACATCAAAACATAAAAATCATGCATATTAACAGGATACCATGTGATGTTTATACATACACACACACACACACACACACACACACATACACACACATATTGATATTGTGTAATCAGGTTAAACATCTGTCTCCTCAAACATTGTGATCACTTCTTTATGGTGGAAATATCCAAAATACTTTCTTGTAGATTTTTGAGATATATAGTTCACAGTCACTGTTTATGATCACCTTGTTGTGCAGCAGCACACCAGAACTTCTTATTCTTAACTGTGACTTAGTACCCATGGCTCTTCTAGGGTAGACAGAGCCAGCAGTTTCTTTCTTTCCTTATAAAGCCACTAATCTCACCATGAGGGCCCCACCCTCATGACCTAATCTAATTCTAATTTTCTCCTAAAGACCCTATCTCTGAATACTATCATATTTGGAGATTAGGCTTCCACATATGAATTTGGATTGGAAAGGGACACATTTATTCACAACATTGCCTCTGTTTTCCTTCCTCTGGAGATTTTCAGATGGTATTTTGGAAAAGAAAAAATCTTCACTTTTGCTTCCATTTTTCACCTCCTATTTCCCTACAACCCTCCACCATTTTGTTTCTATCCCCACAGTGTTCCTAAAATCGCTAAGATCACCAATGGATATCCTGTTTGTCAAGTCCACGGACTGCGTTTCAGTTCTTATTTTAACTTGACCATAGGGTCCAATGCTGTTTGCCATTTTATTCTTTCTTGGTTTCCCTTTCTGGCTTCACTTTCCTCTTGACTCTAGAGTTTCTCCTTATTGGTTACCTTTAGATTGTTTTCTTCAGTGTCCCAAATGTCAGGATTCCATTCTAAATAATCATCTCTTTTTAATTTGTCTTCTCCCTCAAGTCACTCCCAAGTCTTAAATGACTGAGTATGTACTGTAGTAGGTATTTCTCAGATCTTCCATGATGTAAAGGGAAACTGAATCATGGACCAGGTTATTTAAATATTTTTCGCAGATAGAATTGAAGTTTGACCCTTATTGATTCTCTTTCTTGTCATTTGTAGAAATATAAAACAAGTCTAGTCTCTCATTTCTCCAGGGAAATTCTTCAAATATGTATTTTTCAATCTCTATCATGGACTTTCCTAGTTTTCTCTTCTCCATCCTTAGCAGTGGGTTATCTATCATCTATTGATCTTCAGTTAGTATGATCTATAGGCCACTCCAATCACCACGGGATACTTCAGTATTTGTCATTCTCGTTCTTAAAATGTGTTTTGGAGCATATTCACATTGCTTAAGGCTGGCTCACATGAAAATTTTTCTCACAATAAAAAACCTGTTTCCAAGTCACATGTTCAAGGTACAGTTTTAAAATTTTGAATGACTAATACAGGGATTATCACTTATTTCTGTTAAATTTTACACTATAGATTTTAATCCAGTATTGTAGCTCATATTGAAGTATTGAATTGCAATTATGTAATGTATGGCATTTATGGTGGAAACATCCAAAATACTGCACAATGTCTTTCTACTGCACAAGTCACCATTCCTAATTTCGACCTCTGAGATTTGGGTAATCTTGCTTTCTGGGACTTTTCCAAGTCACTGACATTGCTGAACAGGATGAAGTTAAGTAAGTGCCCCTCTCATATTATAGAAAATGCTGTCCTATTGCAGTGCTTGTGTGTTTTATTCAAGACTCACTCAGGAAGTGGACTGACCTATACAATATCACTCATAGCACCAACTGTGGCTGTGCAAGCTCCCTTGACTCACCAACAATGTTGTTATGTCAACAATCCAGCCATGGTGCTATCATGAAAAATCACCAAATATTGAATAAAAATCAAGACACATCATATGTCTACACTGTTTGCATGCTCTACCAAACCATAAATCTTATTCAAAAACAAAAAAGATGAATTAACTGTATGCATTACTTTAATAAAACTGTTAGTACTGAACTCGTTTTTGTAGCTAATGAGCATTATGTTTTCCACCAAATTCTTAGTTTTTATCATATGTCTGAAACTATTTCCTTTATCTTGATTTTATTTTGCAATTTCCCTTTCTCTTTGTTTTCTCCTTTGTATACTTGTCTTTCTTTTTTTTAAGAGAGAGAGAATTTTTTTAATATTTATTTTTCAGTTTTCGGTGAACACAACATCTTTATGTGGTGCTGAGGATCCAACCCAGCACCCCGCGCATGCCAGGCGAGCACATTACCGCTTGAGCCACATCCCCAGCCCTGTATACTTGTCTTAATGGTTAGACCAGGTCAAAGATCAGAGAGATTTCCTTTGTTAGGAATCACTTCATTGTTCTATGATATTTTGCTAACCCAATTCTGCAGCATAGCTCATTACAGAGATGAGAAAATACTCATAACCTGACTAATATGGATTCCTCCTCTTGAGTAAGTCTTACCACTATGTCATGCAAGTGTCCCCCAAAATATTTTCTAAAACTATGTTTTTATTGTCCTTTGAATATCAGAGCCTACTAAGTAAGATAGTGAGGTTTGGAGTGCAATTTGCCTTTGGTATTTTAAACCCAGAGACATGAACACAGCATATTTTAGGAAACTCTGATTAGTTATATTATGGGTTTGTATCACACTCTGTTACAACATTCCAAACACTTTGATTGGAGTATAAATGCTTAGCCTCAAGATTATTTTCCACGTTCTAAAACATTGCCTCAAAATTAAAACTTGTGGATTCTTTCTTTGAGCTTTTCACACCTTTCCAAAAACATCTTAGCCAAGCAAATCCATTAGTACAAATGCCACCACCTTTCAATTTTACCTCTTTTTGACCTCTTCTGCTCTATTGCTCAATAGGTTCTTATTCAGAAAGGTTAAAAAAAAAAAAAAAACTCTTAACTGCTCTCTCAGTCTCCTACCACCTATCACTGGGCTGCATTTCCCTTGGGTTTCTTTACTGTCTCTTGCCCTTCAACATCGACAGCGTCCCATCTTCATTACTGCATTCTTGATTATATAGTCAACATCCATAAGCAGCATTTGCAGTTAGATAAAATCTCTAAAGATAAAATACTGAAGTGTAAATCTCCAGGTGTTTGCCTTTGATTTCTAGTTGTGAAATGAGATACTTTAATTCCTGTGAAAATAATTTTAGATTGTAGTCAGCAAGTAGAAGAAATTTTTGCTTTTGGTGGGGAGTTATCTACTTGCTCCTGAATCAGATTATGACAATGCTGACCCTGAAAGCAAATATCCCTTAGTTACTTTATTAGTGTGTCTGAGATAAAGGAAAGCTTGCTCAAAATGGGTGGTAGAGATTGCCAGTCCATTTAGGCAGCTATTTAAGAAAACTGCAGAGCAAATCGAGGAGAAAAATAAAAACATTCTCTCTTCTCCACTTCTACCATATGTAGAAATTAACTTGATTGGTTATGTAATTCTTGGGTTGACAGTTATCCTAATCTGCAGAGAGATCTAACACAAGGAATCATAAATGTTCTCTAGGATAGTCAAAACTCTAGGATAGTCAAAACTATTCAACCTTGGAATAACCAGAAGAGAATCAAACAACAAATATCTCTCTCACAATTTTAGAGCTCCCCATTCCTTAACAACTGTTTTGAAATGCTATTTCTGCTTTATAAGCCTCATGGTTTGTAATGAGTATTGAATGACATGGTAAGTAGCAGTTGACTAAAGTTGATGAAAGAACAAGTCCTGCATGAGATCAATTGTAATTTCTGATAAAATGATTATCATGGCTCTTAGAGAAGTTTGTTGAGACAGGAAAATATTGGTCTCTGATAAGCAGCCATGTTGGAGATCAAGAGATGATACTTTCAGCCCAGAATTGGGGTTCCACTGTAGCACTTTGTATAATGAAAAACTACTGATAATTTTCCATGCATGACCAATCTTATTCAGGAAAGGAAAAGTCCAGGAAGTATGAAAATAATCTTTCTTTTCTAATAAAAAAAGAGGCTACCCATAAAGTTAATTCAAGTCATGAAAAAATGTAGTATTTCATCTGGAAAAGTCAAATTTGAACCTTCAACATTCAACATGTTCAAGGGGTGGTATATGAGTAAGATTGACATTGGAGGAAGCAGAATTACTTTTCTGTTTCTCTGTCTCTCAGATGTAAAAATGAAGACAAGAAGGCCATATAAAGTGAGATTCCACTGTTATTACATACAATGCATGAGTAAGGCTAGCAACTTGAAGTAATTACATTCTTATGAGATAGGAATAACTGGGAATTTTATTTTTGTTTGGTTGATTCATTCTTGGTAATGAAATAAATGGTAGATGGTGGAATTGCTGTGGTTCTCACAAAATTTTTCTGCTCAGACATTTCAAGCAAATAACTTTTGAAATATATTTTTCCCTAGAATGGCAGGAAGGCACAACACACATAGATATATTTATCTTCATTCATTCACATTGGCATATTTTCAAGGAAATTGAAATGAGGAAAAGGTATGAAATCCATTATGTAAATATACAAATCTAGTTTTTAGTGAAATTGGTATTCTGTCAGGAGATTGTCTAGTGACCAAATGCAAGTGAATGAATAACTTGCTGAAATATCTAATTCTACTTTCATTATGCAGATGACCTTATCAAGTTCTTTGTTACCCCTCAGCCACCCTCCTCCTCCCCAGCTGGGATTAATATCCACAGATTGAAAGATGGTAGACTTTGTAAGTGGTTTCTGCTGCTCTGGTATTAGCTTTTTCTGTATTGGAGATAGTTGAATCCTAAACTTCATGGGAATTTTCTTCATGTTTGGCATCCCTAACATAGCATCAAGATCAGATACTGCTGATTTTGCTTAAGAATTTATGTTATATTTACATGAAAGCTGTGACTTGTTGAGAAACAGCAGCATCAGGGACCACAAGTGGGTAGAAATGTGTGGAAAGTTTTAGTAAAGGCAAACCATGAAGGAGCAAGGAGCAACATATTTTGTATGATCCAAGTTCTGCAAACATAGTTTTCCCTGGGGTGTACATTTGTCCTGTGGGGAAACAAGAGCTGATCACAAGTGAACATTTACAGTCCCAGTTGGGCTCATGCACTCCGGAGGGAGGTAGCAGTAATAGCGGCAGTAGCAGTGGCACTAATATAAATGTGTAGGTTTATATGCTGGTTCCTGCATGTTACATTATTTAAATTTATTGAAGAGATAGATCTCAAGTTGTGTGTGAGGCTTATTCATTTAAGAAAGTGGCATTGTAGGCATGTTTTATCTTTCAATAATCTGTGATCTCCTGATTTTAGAATATTCTGGTGTTCTCAGTAAAGAACTATATTTTCTTGGGGGTAAAAAAGTCAATTTTGCAATGGGACAGTATAAATGAAACAACATGGCAAGTTGAGCAAAAGAAGGGACTGGGTTGATCCATAACTCCTGAAAACATGGAAATCAACATTTTTACCTCTTAAAAGGAAAAGGAAACGATTTTATATATATATTATATATATATTTTATTTCAGCAATGTCTGGGCATTTGCCATTAATTGTAACTTAACCCAGTTGCATATTGAAGAGTGGTTACAGTCGTTCACTTACAGCCGTATGATTTATTTACAAAGAGCTTCTTTGATGTTCTCTTTAAAACAGCCCAGTAACGTCATTTTTCTATCCAAATAATGTCTGATTTGAATTCCAAATTCAGTCATGAAAAGGAATGCAGACAGTCAGGTGCATTTGCCTTAGACATGAGCCATGTGAAAATCCCTGTCAGCTGATTCCTTTGGGCCCAATAAGGCTTCCTGAGGCTGCCTTCTTTATCAGCATGATACCCAGAAGGTAGCCACTGCTGCATATACCATGCATTTCCCTTCCTGGCATCTAGGCATTATTCTGTCAGTGGTGTCTCAGTTTTGCTCTGGAGAATCATCCCACTTTCCCTCTCTGGATACAGGCTGGATGGGTAGAATAGTCAAAATATTCTGTTATCTTTTAGCCTAAGGAAGTGTCCTGCCATTCCTTAGCCTAGTGGGAGTTGATCTAGGACATCAGAGATTCTCTTCTGGGGATTTGACTCTTGAACCAAGATATTTAAAAAGCCTGACTCATTCCAGTGCAAGCCCTTTGAAGAAATTGTCTATTGGTTCTATTTAGGTTCAAGTACCCAGACTTCTCTGGACCCTCTCCTAACTGCATACTCGCTTATTTGAATTTGCAAGTCAATACAATATTGTTCTTTCTCTTTTTTTCCTGATTAAATTAAATATATTAATTAAAAAACATACTGGATGGCAAAGAGTCTGATGAAGAAAAGGATTAAATTAGATATATTTTCTCTTGCTTTCAAAGGCCCCCCAATACCTGAGTTATGCCTCTCAGCCCATAGAGATTTTTCTCTTTGGAATACCTGTCCCCAAGGTCAATCTCCATTTTTTCCATTCTTCTCACAATTTCGACTTGTCTCTTGGTGAGTGGACTGCTAAGTGGAAATTCTTCAGGAGAATATGGTAAGGACAGGTAAAGAGATGAATAAGGTTCTTAATAACAAATATTTAACATTTTAGGTAGCAGTTCCCCTTTTCACTAAGATTGGACTTCCTTATACTTCTGAACCTTGACCAAAATTGGATCTTAACTCATCAGCAATTCAAATCAGAAATTCATCATTAACCATCAGCAATTCAAATAAGCACCTGGCACACCACCAGAGAGTTCTGCATATCCCTGCTGCTTTCAGAAATGATTCCTGCCTATTTCTCTCCAGCAATTGTTCACCAGTCAGATTTAGATAGAAGATTTCATATTAGGAATTTTCTGGACTCCACTGGGGTGAATGCCAAGATATGTCCCTTCAAAGCATTCTCCTTTCCCACCTTCTCTCCTGTATCTTTTTGTTCTTCAAATTCCTTCAGCTCCCAATTTCATACTCACTTTTCTCATCCTATAGAATTGTGGTTTGATGTATAGAAACCTGGTATGAATCTCTTTATCCAGAGACATTGTTTTTTGTTAATTTCTAAGTTCACTTTTATCTTCCTTTTCTTCATCAGACTCTTTGCCATCCAGTATGTTTTTTAGTAGCATTAGAATATGGTAACACTTCATCATATTGAAAACTAAGAATTTATAAATATACTGTGAACCCTAAAGTAATGTTCCTTAAACTATAGATCAAGCGGGGTATGGTGATGTATAGCTGTAATTCCAGCAACTCGGGAGTCTGAGGTAGGAAGATCACAAGCTCAAGGCCATTCTTGGCAATACAGCAAGACCTTGTCTCAAAGTAAAACCAATAAAAAAAGGCTGGAGATGTAGCTAAGTGATAGAGCACCTCTGCATTTAATTTAAGTACCATAAAACAGACAAACAAATAAACAAAATATTATGGATCAAAACCCATTTTGGGGTTTGCAAAATTAATTTAGTAGGTTGTATTCAGGATTTTTTAAATAAAATCATATGGAATAGGGTAGAACTGAATAGAAAATATCAGAATACTTCACTTATAATAAAAGTAAAACTTTTATAAACAAAAGTTTTATTTCAGTAATGTGTAATTCATCGTCTGTTCTCTTTGACTAGGTCAAGACCCAGTGGAGATGACTGATTGACATAATCTCTTCTCATCTTGCACTGCTTGCGAATAGCAGAGTGTGCCACATTCTCCACCTAGCCTTTGGCCTTGTTTAGATGGACTAAATCATCCATATGATGGACAACATTGTGAATTGAGTCCTTCAAGCTTAGTAACAGAGGTGCCAAAGTGGAGAATGGCAAAATGTTTTTTTCAAGATAATAACTTGGCTAGCAAAGCCGTTGTCTTGTTGCCTTATCTTAGTTTATATGTCAGAAGCTAAATCTCACAGTGTTACCATGTTCTTATTCCACCCTCTCTGAACAATGTTCCTAACCTCTTAGACAAACCCTCTGCCTATATTTGAATACCCTGGTCAATGGAATGAAGGTTAAGTACTCAGGAAAGCAGAAGAGAAAATCATATTAATCTAAGAACCATTACAAGGTTACACATACAAATGCTTGATGCTACCAAGATCATGGTGTTTACTAAATTTCTCACAATGAGTTTTGATTTAATGGCCTCTAAATTCCTATTCAACTCAAGATTATGTCATTCTAAGAACATCTGTACCATCTCCTCTTCAAACTTCATATATATATACACATATATATGTATATATATTGCAATATAGCAAGACCTTGTCTCAAAATAAAACCAGTAAAAAAGGCTGGGAGATGTAGCTAGATGTAGTATTAGAGCACCTCTGCATTCAATTTAAGTACCATAAAACAGACAAATAAACAAAATCTTATGGATCAAAATCCATTTGTGGTTTGTAAAATTAATTTAGTAGGTTGTATTCAGGATTTTTTAAAAAAATAAAATTATATGAAATAGGGTAGAGCTGTATAGAGAATATCAGAATACCTCACTTATAATAAAAGTAAACCTTTCCACCCTTCTAAGGGCTCAGTGCAGTTTTGCTGTTCTGTCGGGATCCCCATCGTACTATCTTTGGCTAAGGCCTCACGTACTATTTGTTTTTACTTTTCCCACCTCTCAGGGAAATTGTTCTAAACTATCTTCTGTTCTTAAAAGTGACTTAGATCTCTGCAAAGCCTTGATCTGTGCTTTCAAAGCCTCTGTTAGCTAATGGGATAAATTAATCTATCCTAAACTGTTTAGGATAGAGAACTGTTTAGTTTTCTTGCTTCATTGATTCCCCTTAGCTGTTCTTCATTTTCCTTACCTAACTGGTACCCAACTCTCAACACCCCCAATTCACCAGACAGCCTTGCCTCCTATCTCACCGAAGTCTGTCCCTTCCACCTAAAAATGTTGAAATAGCCAATTCTACTTCCACCATTGTTATTTTTAAAGGCCAAGCTCTCTCTGTGGACTTGAAGGATCCTACAAATAGTTTTCTTTGTATGCTCACTCTTCTCTCTAGATTCTTCTTTCTCCCTGTCTGCAGACATACTAATGATGACTCTCCTAGAAAATTTTCTTTTTTAACTAATCTTTCTTTTCTTCACTCCAATTTCTTGGCATACATTATGTGCATTCTTCTTCATCCATTTCTTAATTTAGAGTGCACTTTTGGTAGTCCTTTCAAGACGCAATTTTGCATTTCAAGGGATCTTCAACAGAAATTTAATAGTGATACTTTTGGTATTTATGGGAGACTGAAGTGGTTTGGGATAGGAGAACATACTGATGTTCCCACCCTTTCTCCATTCCCTGGCATTTATCTCCCAAAGCTTATGTTAGTGGAATAGGCCTGACCTCTAGTGGAAGCAACTTGTTCTTAGCTCTGTTTAGCATCTGTTTACAAGAGAGAGAGCCCAGTGCTTTGCTAAGCAGATATAGAGAACCCATTGATTAACTGATTTGTTAATTGAAAACTCTTAAGTTTATAAGGAAAAAACTAATGTATGTTTTGTTGTACATTTTGAAAAGCTCTCCATTGTTGACTTTATTTCACAAGATATCTTTTAAGAAAAATGTATCCCCAAAATAACTTTTAAGAAGGTAATTATCATATTTTAATATTTATGTGAATCTTTTTTATCTAAATAGACTTGAAAGCATTTTGCAAACAGATTTATTACCTATATAGTGTGTTGAAGTCAATTAAAGTAAAATTCAATTAAAAAGCAACCACCTCCAAAGTAGGACGCAGCAGATGTTTAACAGCTCACAGCAACACCTCACAGCAGTGCAACTTAAGCAGCAGTTGACGAACGAAAATGAAGAATTCCATTTTCTATTTAAGCTACAGGAACAACAGAGAGAAGCAGAATGTAATTATCCAAATTAGAAATTTTCTGTGACACTGAGGTCACCAACTCCGCTTTTCACAGAAGGGCCAAGGGATATTTATTGATCACATGCAGCCAAGAATACTGCTTTATGTCTCTGTTGATGGACAGCCCTGTAGGCACACAGCCTCCAAATGCTCTAGCAGTGAAAATTCACAACAAAGCAAGGGATGCTCCTAGAACTTCAAAAAGGTAGTCCTTTATTCCTTATTCCCTGACCCTGGGCTCACGGAGGGCTTGACCACCAGACTGTTTACCAAATGACACAAGAAGAATGCAGTGTAAATAACATAGTCACAGTGTATCTTGTTTCTTGTGTAGTAGAGATTTTACTGGTATTTAATCCAATCCTGAGTCCAAATGGAGTGGAAAACATTCTTCCCATCTCACTCTGGGATTTTCATGTTCATTGCTATCAAAGACTAAGGGATATTGTGGTGACTCAGGGTTTTCTCTAAGTGTACAGGTGTGATTTGAAAATAGTGAATATACCATATAAAAGCATTCTTACCAAGAGTTAAAAATAAATAAATAAAATAATTACATCATTATACTGAAAATCATCTGGGTGGAGAACTGAGTCTCCCTTGCTTGAGCATGTGAGTTTGTCTCATATCCACAAACTGGCTTGATCATCCTGTAGGTATCAACTTAATGCCTACTAGATTGCTTTTGATTTAAGTGTTGGATAGACCAGGTTTCCAGGTAGAAATTTAAAAGAAAACTTCTTGACTACAGTTTATGTTGAACTGAATGACATTTTGACTCATTTTGCTTTAGTCTAATAGAATTCTAAAATTAGAAACAAGCAGAAACACATTAATGGATTTATCTCTGGGTCAAATTTCTTCATCAGCTTGCCATCACAATGCTACTATTCAATTTATTCTCTTTAGTAATGGCCACTCGTAAACAACTTACAGATACATGTAGAATTAGCAATGATTCTGTACTTGCATGCTGATAAAGGACATATCCACGACCTGAATGAGGAGCAAGAGATTTCTGGTAAAGACATCATTTACCTCTACATCACAGTCTATTTATATGTTGTTTAAACCATTTCACCTAATAAGAAACATAACAAAGGCTGTGTGGATATTTTATGGCCTAATTGCTAGCACATGGATCACAGAGATTAAATACTGACATAGATATTTTCCTCTTCTGTAAGAAAAATAGAGAATTTCCTCAAGAGGATTATATTGACCTGATTTTGTCAGGATCAAGTAGATGCAAATCAACACATTTATTACATACCCACTATATGAACAAAATGGCTGAGTGGTAGGCAGATATATATATATTAAACACAGTGACCTCTTGGATTCTTGCAGTATCTCCAGGACCTAAAGAGATAAGAAGGAACAAAAACTAAGAACAAGGGTCACACAGTATGTTTAGGGTAGAGCCAGAAATTATGAATATTAGAGCTCTTTTTTGTGGTCTGATGCTACCTCTTTAGAGGCAGAGTTTTGAATTGGTTTTAGGGATCTCCAATTCTCTTTTCAAGGACACAAAGAATAAGGGAAACAAGGAGGTCACCTTCAAGATAGCAAAGGAAGAATCATTATTGGTCACATAGAGAAGATACTAAATTTGGAGAATGAGGCAGAAGCTCTCATCTCTTACCAGATTTAGTTTTCTTCTGTCACCTGACAAATTTTACTCCACCAATAATCTCCCTCTCCTGTGTCTAACACCTCTCCCTAGCCACTGAGTTCTTCTCAGTCCAGAAATGGGATCAACTTCCTTATATCCCAAATAATCATACACAAGCAAAATCTTACCCGAGCCCTCAGCATCCTGCATCTATCTTTTTCTTTTCCTTCACAGCTAAACTTTGGGAAGGAGTTGTCCGCACTCATTACCTCTGTTTATTTTTCTAAGTGTTGATTGAGCACTGGCAGTTTAGCATCACACTATTGAGATGGCTACTAAAATCAGTAAGGACCACCCATCTGCTATTTATCCTGGTATAGCAGTAGTTCTGCAGCAGTGGTTCCTTCACCTTGAATGTCTCCCTTTCCATTTCCTATAGCACAACTCCTTCTAATGGCCTCCCTCTCAGACTACTCATCCAGGGTCCACTTCTTTCTCCACCCACCTCTTGGGTATCATCCTTCCCTAGGATTCCATTCTTGGAAGAAGGGGGAAAAATGTTCAGAGGAAATTTTATTCTGATGGTGGAATATGAATTTCTGAAAACCAACAAAAAGGGAGGGAATTAAATAATGCTCAGATATGCAGAACTGCTTAGGACTTAGATTAATGAAGAGATGACCTGTCATTTTGGGGCATCTACTGGTGACTAAAGCAAGCAGGGAAAGAAATCATAACAAAATCAGTCCTGAGATTGACAAGGCAGAGCAGGCTAGAAAAGCTATACTTGAAGATGGGGGGACAGGTGAGGGCACTGCCAGGAAGATTCAGAATGTTGGAGTCTCATTCCCTTTTGCCAAAGTTTTGATACATGTATCCATTGTACAATTTTTAAATGAAGTTAAACATATATATGTCCCCAAATATCTATCACTTCTTTATGGTGATACCTTTTAAAATCCTATCTTAATTTTGTATTTTCAAGGCCTAATACGTTTTGTGACACATAGAAATGTACACTCAATCAAAATTTTGAAACAAATATATGGATGAACTATTAAAACTTCTCTCACCAAGTAACAGTTTGTTAAGCATTACATGGGAGGTCAATTAAAATCAGTTCCTAGAATCAAACAGTGAAAATAATTTGACCTGGGGCTGAGGTTGTAGCTCAGTGGTAGAGCCCTTGCCTAGCATGTGTGAGGCACTGGGTTTGATTCTCAGCACCACATATAAATAAATAAAAAGGTCCATTGACAACTAAAAGAAATATTTTTTAAAAAAGAAAATAATTTGACTTATACAAAACACATGGAACAGAGTTTAGAGAGCCATAGTGTGAAATATGAAGTTTCCTAAACTAAATATAATATGGTGTGGTAAGTATGTTTTTGTATGTATAAACCTCTAACACTTTGTTCCCTTTGGAGAGATAAAATAGTGGAAGAATGGAGAGTGGTAGAGAGAGACAAGTGACAAAGAAGGGAAGAGCACATGGATGCTGAGATTTTTAAATACTGTTTTACCAGAGTAATTAATAAAATAAGAGGCATTTCCTGTCTAGATCAAGCAGATATTTCCCCATACTGAACCCACATGGAAGAATTTAAACTACTGAATATGTTAGAAACATTGCTCTTAGGTTAAAACACAGGTGGTTTTTATGAATGGATAGGATATTAATAGCTTCCATTTTCCAGGGACCATTTCTTCTCTGAAAATCACAAAATCGGGAGTTTATTCGCTGCAATCACCAGGCTCCCTAAAAACTACCAGTTTTCTTAAACTGTTATTAATAGCAATTTTAGACAATCACTACGGCACTTTCAGCTACCAACTTTGAAATATCAAAGCCTGACTTCCCATCTGTTGTGCATTTAACTCATTTACTTAAGCCACTTTAATTCTGTTGAAAATCTGGAATAATTACACTTAAGGAAAAAAAAAACTCCAATTATTTATAAAGAACACAATTATAGGCTCACATTGCCTCTTACAATTTTCCTTTTTTAATTTTATTATTTTAAAAGATAATGTATTTGGTTAATCAATTAAAAGCCAATGGAGGGGGTGGGGTTGAGAGATTTTACGAAAGCTCTACTTAACCCAATCTATAAACCTTTACTGTTGTGACAAAACAAGTTGATCTATGAGCACAGACTGGAAAGGAAATTGACTTGGGTATTTTCCTACTTTCTCACTGGAATCTATCCCAAAATTTGGGTACAGATTACAGAATTGTCACCTCTGGGCATGAAGGAAGATCCCTTCTCATTTTATCAAGGAAATGCTTCCTTCCTGTAGGACATGAGACTTCCAAATAATGGAAATGAGAATAGTCAGTCTATTTATACCCCAAAGTGTTAGATCCTGGACCCGGAATGGAAACCTCCTGGGTGCAAATTCATTTGTCACTTACTAATTATATGGGTCTCATTTTCCTTCTCTGTAAGGTGGGAATTATGACAATTCAAATAGAGTGTGTGTAGTAGAGTTGGTGTTCTTTTCAAATGCATTGACAAAGTGCTTAGAATAGCACCAGAAGTAGGTCTGTCATAAGGGTTAGCCCTTATTGTTATAATATGGCGGTTCCAAAGGACCTAATGATGATTTATGAAAGTTCTCTGTGATTTGCTTAATCAATTATGGAATGTTTGTGCTGGGGAGGAAAAGTCTTAAAAATCACCTGATTCAAGCCCATCAAGTCTTCTTCACAATCTTTTTTTTTTTTTTGGTCACATAGTAGTCAGAGTGATCACATCAAAATGCAAATATGGGGGCTGGGGATGTGGCTCAAGCGGTAGCGTGCTCGCCTGGCATGCGTGTGGCCCGGGTTCGATTCTCAGCACCACATACAAACAAAGATGTTGTGTCCGCCAAGAACTAAAAAATAAATATTAAAATTCTCTCTCTCTCTGAAAAAAAAAATGCAAATGTGATCATGTGATCATTGACTCATGGCCCCTCAAGGTAAGGACTAAACATATGTACCTGCCTTAAGTTAATGCTTCTCTCAGTTGGCAAGCATTGATAATTCAAGTTTTCTGTTTTGAGAAAATCTCCTCCACCTTGGTTTTCTCAGGATGTGCTGATTCTGCCTGAAACCTTTTTCTAAGGTATTTCACCATTTTAATTCCTACTTTCCTTAAGCAAAGACCCCCCACCCCTATATGCTCATAGAGAACTGCTGCCCTTTCTGCATTAGTTCCAACCATATACTACATTGTGCTATTTCTCATATCCAGCTACTTACCCCAGTTCTGTGAGGGGAAGGGACCATCTTTATCTTTTCCACAGCCTTATCCTAGAGATCAAATTGAGGACTGGGGATGTAGCTCTGTGATAGAGCACTCACCTAATGTTTGTGAAGTCATGGGTTCAATCCCCAGTACCACATGCATGCAAATTACCAGTGCATAGAGTAGACACAAGACAAGTATTTGTTTTATGAATAAATCAATTATTTTTTCCACCTGGTTGCTCAGGGCAAAGATAGGCTTAAGAAGTAAGGTCTTTGTAGACATTTGATCAATACTCTGGACAAAATGGAAAGGCTCTGTTCAGCACTCATTGAAATTGCCAGAAGAAATGTTTTTCCAAATACCCAAAACAAACACTTTTATCACAGAATAAAACACCAGAGTTATTTTTAAAAGTCCAGTCATTTTTTCCTATATCTGTTCTTCACCTCAGCTTCTTATAAATATAAACATATTTTAATTTCTTGGTGATTTTAAACTTTTTACTTGGCAGATAATCATTTTTTCTTTGTGTATATGTTTAATAGAACTGAGATGATTCCACAATTTCAATTTCCAAAGCTTCTTATTACAACCAAACATTTTTAACTTGATCCTGTATCAGTGATTAGGAAAGGACCATTTTTATAATAAAAAAGCATTATTTTTATAGTCACTGACTACTATCATTGTGAGAAAGAGAATGAAAGAATTCACTTGCTCTTGGAAATGTGCTGGAAGTTTTAAGTTAAGCAAAGGCTGCTTCTTTCCTACACAAGATTGAAGAGGGAGCTTCAGAGCTAAGATTTCTGATGCTCAGTATAAGACCACTTATCCCAGTTTTCACACTAACTTTGGCAAAAGGAAATAAGACCCCCAACACTTTGAATCTTCCTGGCAATGAGCTCACCTGTCCCCAGAGCTTCTCCAGCCTGCTCTGCCTTGACAATTTCAGTACTAATTTTGTTATGATTTTTATCCCTGGTTGCTTTAGTCACCAGTAGAAGCCCATAATGCCAGTCATCTCTTTTCTTTTTTTTTATTGGTTGTTCAAAACATTACAAAACTCTTGACATATCATATTTCATACATTTGATTCAAGTGGGTTTTGAACTCCCAATTTTACCCCAAATACAGATTGCAGAATCACGTCGGTTACACATCTACATTTTTACATAATGCCCTATTAGTAACTGTTGTATTCTGCTACCTTTCCTATCCTCTACTATCTCCCCTCCCCTCCCCTCCCATCTTCTCTCTCTACCCCATCTACT
>NW_026000142.1:25909810-25919668 GCF_001458135.2 Marmota marmota marmota | reverse complement strand
CCGCAGCCCAGCCAACAATCCCAATCCACAAACTCTCCCTGTATAAAAAATATTCAAAAAAAAAAAAAAAAAGGAAGGTTCTTCTAATAGTACTTACAATCCACTGCTGATTACACATTCACCTTTTCTGCCCGGAGCGAAGCGAAAGAGGAAGCAGATGGGAGCAAAGCGCCCGCGGCTCTGGGTGGCAAAGCGTTCGGGAGCCAAGCGTCTCTTTTTCGATCTCTTTGTTCTTCCTGCTGCTTGGCAAAGTGGTCCGCTACAGATTAACGGTGAAAGGAGCTCTTACACGCTGTGCGAAATCTCGATTAAAGCCGCTGCTCTGAGCACCACGCTCAGCACTTCAGCAATCCCCGTGCGCAGCGGCCATCTTCCCCTCATCTCTTTTCTTCATTAGTCTAATCCCCAAACAGTTCTGTATAACCTCCTGAGCATTATTTAATTCCTTCCCTTTCATTGGTTCTCAGAAACTCATATTCTTCCATCAGAAAAATTTCCTCAACTTTCTCTGAACATTTTTCCACCTTCTTGCCCTCAGTAAACAGTAGAAAACCCCTCAGGACTCCCAAACAAAGGCTGTTTTCTCTCCCATGTTCCTGTACAACTGGCATTGAAAATAATCCTTGCTTCTCACTGCTACTTGTAGATCATTCTTCATCTTTCCTTCCTCCCACAAAATACCAGTTTAGACTCTGAGTCATCAGAATCTGTCACCCACTACCTCTCCTAGCTGATATTACCTTCTGACACCCTCTCATTATCTGATGATGTTACCTTAGACCCATGAAACAGATCATGTGGTGTATTTGCATGCAGGCTTATTGAGGAGTATACTATGAAATAACATCTGTATGGCAGCGAAGAAAGCAGGATTGGATTGAGGAAAAACTGCTATCTGATATGGCCTCACCTCAGCCCATAGGAATGTTGAAGTTGGGATGTTCCTTCAGTGTTGTCCCCTTTTGATGAAAGGAGGTCAGAACTTGGTACTTTATCATTAAACTCTTACTTTCTGGAGTCTGTATATCTTGTCAATGCCTCCAATATATTTATCATTTCTTGTTCAACCGGTCTGATTAGCATGACCTCATTGAAATAGTGGACTAAGAGTGGATTCAAAAGACCTTGTTAACATGATTAGAATCAGGGGATGGAAAAGAGATATCTGTCAAAGGTGATTCTATAACTTTTTCACTGTTGAGTGATGGAAGAATGCTATTCTCTTTCAGGTAATTCAGAATTGGGAGGAGGATGTGGAGAAGAAAAGGAAATGTAGAGGATGTTGAATTTGGTTTGGCCACATTGAATGTGAGCCATGGTAGAAGAGCATATTGGAATTGTCCCTTAACAATTGTAAAATGTGGAATTACAGACCCAGATGAACATTCAACAAAACTATAAAAATTTAAACCTGGAAAGGAAGCCTTTTAAGGGACCAATTAGAACTTGTTCAGGTGCTTCAGTGGAGGATGACAGTGGTGGATTTTTAAGAAGTTGTAGAGTGTTTGTGAAGTTTATGGCTGAATAATATTTGGAGATGTTAGCTCATATCTTTCCCCAAAGCATTTTCCTGTCCATTTCCTTCTATTAACTCAGCAGTAGATTCTGTGCTTCATTGGTTAAGACAGAGTAAAGGACAAGTAAAGGGTCTAAAAGTGTCTTTAGGACCTAATATCTCTAAAGCACAAGCCCATTGGAAGAAGTTTAAGGAAGAAACAATGAACTGGAAGAAGCTAAAAGGAAACAGAAGTTCCCTCAGAGACCCTCATAGGAGATGAGATATCCAGAGACAGTAGAAATTTGTGCTTTTTTTTCCTGATAGCACATGGGGACTTTTAAAAACCTTAGAGAAAATAGCTGCAGGGATTGTCCAAAGCAGTGGAACTTGACCATTTCTGCACATTAGATGATCTGGAGATTGTTTTTTTCATACCAATGTTGAAGTCTACCTTTACAGAGTCTGATTTAAATGGTCTGGTTTGGGACCAGGAATATTTATTTTCCAAAACCTCTCTAGATGATTCTCTTATGGGCAATCATATTCACTGGACTAAGTCCGACTTTCTCAACCTCAGAACTATTAATATTTTGGATGGCTAATTCTTTGTTGTGGGGGAAGTGCTGCTTTTTTTATTGTAGAATTTCAGCAGCATTTCTGGCTTCTATCCACTAGATTCTAGTAGCTTCCCCTCACTTACAGTTATGTCAGTCAAAATTGTCTTAAGATATTGCTATATGTCCCTGGGGGACAAGATTGTTCCAGTTGAGAAACACTTGCCTAGGTAAACCATAGGCTTTGAGTTTCCTGGCGTCAACCATAAATGACAAAGAAGCAGAAGAGAGATTTTTAACCTTGAGGACACAGTGGGTAAATCAGAAAATATCTGAAGAATATAACTATACTTCTGAAACCCTTGACCAAGCATTATTATAGCCTCTGAGGTCTTGGCATCACTTGACAATGAGGGTGGAGGATGGATTAGGGAAGAACTTCAAAATAACTTTGGAATTTCCTGATTGTATGGTGGTATAGGGGCTTAGAATTAAAATTTTAAAATATTAAGAGAGGTGGGAGGAAGAGTGATATTTCTTGCATACTTGATTTTGTGGCCTGATTTTCATAATGTATACAAGTTCAGATCATCTTGCCCTGTTGTTAGTTATGAAATGTACATCACACAAAGCTCTACTGTGCACACATATCCATGCCAATACTGGAGTGGGCTAGAAGGCAAAAGAAGACTGGCTGAAAGAAGAAGGAAGTAGCTACAGTGACTGACTAAAAAGTTCATATGTGGTATTTAAGTTTATGCAGGAGATATCTGAAATGACATTGCAAAGTTGAGTGCTGGAAAAGAAGACATTTGGAAGCTTCTTCAGCAACTAGAGTAACCAGGCACTGCTGGGGCCATTTGAACTCTCCACTGCATGGAGGTGTAATGATCTCAGGTGGACAGGTTGGAAGTGCAAGAAGACGACTGAATAAGGCACCCTTTTTCTTAAGGTGAGAAGACAACTATGCCACACAAGACTGATAGCTCCAAACCCAAATGCCTTGCCCAAATGGCAATTGTCCACCCATTTATTTATTTATTTATTTGTTTTAATAAGTAGATTTGTTATCCCAATTGCACAATGAATCAAAACATTCTTAATATTACCCCAGTAAAATAGCATAATTTAGTAAATAAGAAAACTGAAATCCAAATTAAATGACTGCTCCAAGTTTATACAAGTTTAAGAACACCCAGGCTACGGCTTGGATCTGAGGACAATCAAACTTTCTCACTCACCAGAACATCTCAATTCTAAATATAGATTTTCAAAATATTTTTCTATTTGATACTAGTGATTAACAGAAAGGGCAATGCAAGATAATGCAAGTATATAGACATTGTTAATTATAAGTTTATTTCAGGCAGTAGCCAAGACTTCAATACATATTAAGCAACAGGGACAAGGACAGTTCATATATTTCAGGGAGATTGAAACTCCTAGAAGGTTTGCCATAGGCAGACTTGCCTGCAATAGGTTGTGAATAAGGAACATTTGTCTTTGTTCCCAGAGTAGTCAAGATTCATGTCCAAAAGAGTTGACTCTCGGATGTCTAACACATTCCCCACAAAAAGTTGCTTTTAATTATTTCGTGTCCCTCTTTACTTCTCTATTACCTACTTTTCTTCAAGTTTCAGGGGAAGAACCTCTAGAGAGGGCTTGAGGCTAAAGATCAGGTTGCTTACTTTCTGAGTAAAACACAATCAAAAGGAAGAGATGATGGGGAACAATGAAAATGCGACGGGAGAAAGTGGCCTTCATAATGTAGGAAATCCATCTGATCCAGGCAGCCTGTGTCCTCCTTCAAAGTACAGAGTTGTTTCTGGGGTGGTTTACTATATCCATGGGCACCATGTAATGATTCTTCAAGCTGTGACACCTGAATCCCTTCAAGGACTTATTTCTTTTGAAGTGAAATCTCTAAGGTTCAAAGACTGGGTGGCTTCATGTTTCTTAAAGCCCAATTAACTGTGATGAACTAGACACTAAAAGTGTAGAAAAGCCAGGAACAATACTGGTTGGTAGTTCTGGTACCAGAGCAGAAGTAGAGCTAGAGGTAGGGTCAGCAGGTGGCTTAAGAGACTAAAGTTATGCTGGAGTCATGACCGAAAAGATGATGTAAGAAGGTCACTGGACAGCATAGTACCTGTCCAGTGGAAGTGAGAGCTGGTGTGGCATGGGAGGTAAGAATCACTTTCCTGGTCTGTTTTTTTTTTTTAATGGGGCAAAGGTTTCTATTCTTTACCTTTGTCCCAGCTACCCTACCTAGCTCAGTTTTAGAACATACCAGGAACACAATGAAATCAAACAGAACAATTTAAGTATTCAAAGAGCTCTCCCTTCCAAGCCTATTTGCATTTTATAGTAGACTCTTTGTAGAATTAAACACTGATTCAGACTCACTATTCTAAGACTTGAAAATAAATAAAAATTCAGACTTGAAAACAAACAAAAAACCAATTAAGAAATACTAAAAATGTATCTTTAAACATTAAACAATTGAAAAAACAGTGGAGAACTGCCAGGCCAAATTCTGAGAGAAAGCCTGATCCCAGAGAGGCAAGAAAGGGAACTGAGCAGCAATGTTGGCCAGAGGCGTTTGCCAATGTTGGGCCAGGTAACAGGAAACCTGAGCTTTGCTCAGCAGCCTCAGAGGAAGGAGGGCAGAAATTGAGTCCTTTACCTTAAGTCCACCAAGCATTCAATGTTGGAAAAATTCAGTGATAAAATTAAGCTGGTACAAATTCTTTCAGAGAATAAAAAAACGGACTATTTCCCAACTACTTATTATGAGTTTAGTATATCTTTTGTTCCAAAATTCAGTAAGGATAATATAATTATTAATGAGGCTAATCTCAATATAAGAAAACATTTGCAAAAACACAGGAATGTGTGATTGAGTTAGAATTAAAAATCAGTCAAACTGTAACTCATTACAACAAAAATAGAGAAATTATGGTCAATTCAAAAGATGAAGAAAATTAGAGTGAAAATTTCTATCAGTAGTAGAATACAAGCCAGGCACAGTGGCACATCCCTGTAATGCCAGCAGTTTGGGAGGCTGAGGCAGGAGGATCACAAGTTCAAAGTGGAATATTCAACATCTGTGATAGTGAAGTAACTGTAGTTAAATGCCACAAAAATCAATGAATCTTACAAATATAATGTTGAACCAAATTAAGCAAGAATTAAAAGAATTCCTATAGCATGATTTAATTTATATAAAGTTTTTTTTAAATAGAAAAAGTATAATTATATTGTTTAAGAACTCATATTATAGCTGGAAAAACCATACAGAAAAGAAAGGAAATTATTACTGTAAACATCTGGAATGATGTTTTCTCAAGGAAAGAGGAAAGGGGCTGTGAATTGGATGGAAGGTTTTTGAGGGTGCTGCCCATGTATTATTTCTTCATGTGAGTGGTGGTAACTTAGGTGTTTACTTAATAATTACTGTAATTGTTAAATATTGTTATGGTTGTGCACTTGTAAATTTGTTTCTTATATATCACATCCAAAACAATTTTAAGCAAACCTTTCAGAAGTCATAGAAATAAAGCTCAAGTAGTGGCATTTCAGGCACCAAGTCTTAAAGAAGCAAGAGAGATATCTTTGGGAAAGGTGGATGTTGTGGTCTGAATGTGAGGTGTCCTCCAAAAGCTCACATGTGAGACAATGCAAGATGGTCAGAGGAAAAATGATTGGGTTGTGAGAGTCTTAACTCAATCACTGAATTAATCCCCTGATAGGGATTAACTGATTGGTAAGTGAAGTGGTAGGGTGTGGCTGGAGGTGGGAATTGGGGCATGGCTTTGGGCATATATTCATACACTCTGCCATGATGTTCTGCCTCACTTCAAGCCCTGAGAATGCAGCTGGCCTTCTATAGACTAAGACCTCTGAAACTGTGAGCCCTCAAATGAACTTTTCCTCCTTACAGTTGTTCTGGTCAGATCCTTTAATCCCTGAAGTGAAAAAGCTGACTAAAACAGTGGGTGATAGTACCTTCAACAACTCTACATACCCAAATGTTTACTCTGCTACTCAGATTGGCAACTTGCCCTCCACAAACTACCTTGCTACTTAAGAAAGCTTGATCCTGGTCATTTATGTGCAATCTATTGATTTTGCTCTAATATTTTAGAACCAACCAACATTATGATTCTTCAACCATATGCATCATAAATTAAATTGAAAGCACAGTAATTATTTTTATGTCTTCAAAAAAATCTGAATTGTATAAATGAACATAACTCCAGAGCAACTAAAATGATTATTCATGCCATGTAGCTTGTTGAACCATGGGTCATAAAAAATAAGCAACAAAACACACTGAAGAAAGTCAATGATAGAAAATAAAAATGAAAAACTTACTTTTTTTTTTTGAATGATAGTTACAGCTCACAGAGAAGAGCCTGGAGTTGTCATAGCAACAGTAATAAGGAAAATGAGCCTCTAGCCTCCGAGTCTCCTTTTTTTCTCTTTCCTAGTCTTGGCACTAAATAGTAAAGAACTGTCCCAGATGATGTGTAAAACCCATAATGTTTATAAATTAGTCTCAGTTAACACATACAACAACCTTGAGTTTCTAAACAAATAACATGCTGATGAATGTTAAGAGGGTAGAGACATCTTTGATGAATGTACAATGCATCCAGATCCCATAAAAATAAAATAATATGGCATATGGTTGGTTTTACTGATGGTCTTTCCATATGAAACCTGAATAGTATCATGTGTAGTTTCATTCCTATTGTAACAGTTATGACACTTTACTAAAATATGCCTCATTTCATCCATGATCTCTAATCAGCCTTCTCTTAACTATTGTACAATAATTGGGTAGTCTAATGTACTAGTTAAAGTAGTGGAGTTCGGGACCAGATATACCTAAGTTCAGTGTCCAGCATGGCCATTTCTTTGCTGGGAAATCTTGGGTAAGTTACTTAATATTTCCAAATTTAAAATTTCTTGTCTGTAAAATGGAAATAACTATAATTTTAGTACCATTTATAGAGTGGGTATGAGGGAATGAGATATTGTCTGCAAAAGCATCTGTAATAGTGCCTACCACATCTTAAACACTCCCAATGTTATTAATATTATAAATAACATACTCTCCATGGCCTGTGGTGATAGATATTTCAAACAATTTTTGAAAATCACAGAAAAATTAGAGTTCTCAGAATTATGAATTCTCAGCTACTTTATTCTACTTTGTTTCTGTTCTTGATTTAGTGTGTTTTATTTCTTTTTATTGCTCAGTTAATACTAGAAGCTCTATTCAAATACCACTCTACCAGCCTGCCTTTATTGCTTTATCATGCTTCCATGTGGCCCCACATGGCAATCACAATCAGGAATGGCAAGTTCCGAGAGACAAAGCTCAGCTTAATCTCTATTCTGTCTGTAGTTTGATAAGTGGGACAAATAAAGGGTGTAAGTACTTCATGTCTGGGAATATTTTTAAAAATAGAAGATTGGGTAAGAGTTGGCAAAAAGGACTGAGATGGCAGTCCTAGAGCAAGAATATGTCAAAAGGGCATGCAAAGCTAGAAAGATCTATTGAGTAGGAGTAGGACTATAGTAAGGCCTGCTCCAGAAAGCAAAGAAAGGCCATTACCAGTCTCTTGGAGCTACCTTTGGCCCCTAGTTTCTAGGAATACAATAGAGAAAGATTTGGAAAACCAAGGGTGATTTTCTTGACCCTAATATAAAAACCTTCCCTCTTGGCTAAGAGTGCTGGGTTAGAAACATAGACTTGAGCCAGACTATTTACCCTACTCCCTATTCCCCACTAAGTTGAAGTATAACATATACAGAGAAGTACAAATCTTTTGTGAATATCTTATTGGATTTTCAATAAGCGAACACACTCAAATACCTGCTATCTGGATTAAAAGATAGAATATTATCAATATGACAGAAGATCCTTTCCCAGTTACCATTGCCCTTCAGTGTGAACCCCTTTCCTCTTTATCATTACTAGTTAGTTTTGCCAATTTTTAACTTTATTAAGAGAATCATTATTATATTTTATGGTAACTATGATAACTGTATTTGATTTCTTTTTGTCAACAATATGCTTGTGAGAGTTTTCCTATGTTATATATAATTGTGGCTTGTTTATTCTTGTTGCTAAATAGTACTCCATTGTATGAATATATTACAGTTTTTCTTAAATGTATTTTCTGTTTATAGACAGTTGGGTTGTTTCTACTTTAGGGTTTTTACAAATGCAATAAACATTCTCATACCTGCCTTTTTGTGTACATTTATGCAGAATTCAATGCATTTTTGTTAGTGTATAAATGTACAAGTGAAAATGCCAGATTGTAGAGTATGCAAATATTTAGCTTTCCTAGACAGTGGCAAACCACTATCTCCACTTCTCCAAAGTGGTTCTACCATACTGCACCTCCACCAGCAGTATATGAGATTTCCAGATGCTTCACGTTATTACCAAAACTCGGTATACCTGTCCTTTCAGTTTTAGCATTTCTGGTGGGTGTGTAGTGGTATCATTATTATTTTGATTTTTTGATGAATAATGAGGTTGAGAAGATCTTCATATATTTATTGACCATTTGGTTATCCTCTTATGAAATACCTGTCTAAACCTTTTATGTAATGTCTTTTTCTTGTTGATTGGTGTTGATTTAGAAATGAGGTATTCCCACAAATTTCATGTGGGACAGTGCAAGAAAGTTTAGAAGTGAAATGATTGGGTTATGAGATATTTAACTTAATCAATGCATTAATCCGCTAATATGGATTAACCGATATGGGTTAACTGTAGACGGGTAGGGTGTGGCTGAAGAAGTTGGTCACTGGGATTGTGCCTTTAGAGCTTATAATTTGCCCCTGGTGAGCAGAGCTCTCTTTCTGCTTCTCTCCACCAGGCCCCACATGGCAATCACAATCAGGATTGTGCTTCCTGTTTGCCATGTCCTGAGCTGCTCTCCTCTGCCATGATGCTCTGCCTCACTGTGGGTCCAGAGCTATGGAATTGGCCTCCTATGGACTGAGTCCTCAGAAACCATGAGCCCCAAATAAACTTTTCATCCTCTAATTGTTCTTGTCTTTTGCTCATGGCAATGAAAAAGCTTACTAAAACAATTGGTAAGAATACGTAAAACTATATAAATAAAAATCTCCTGGATATGATTCTTTTGTCAGATAAAGGTATTCCAATTATCTTCTCTAAAACATTGAATTTTAGTTTATACTTTCTCAATAGTGCCTTTTGAAGAACAGACTTATTTTACCTCTCTAAGCCAAGGCTTTCTCATCTACAAAATGGGAATATTAATATCTTCTCTTTTGTGGTCCTGCTATGAAGTTTAAATAGGATCATTTGCATGAAGCCATCAGAACATTATGAGGTACTCAAACTGTTATTATACTACTCTGCAGCATCATCAAAGTATTACTCATTTATTCCCATGTTAAAATATATGTGTGATAAAACTACAGTTTTAATAGGTTCACAACATGGGGTAAAATAATTAATCTGTTCATATTAAATTTACTATAGAAAAATGCTTTTCTAACACTATTTGAGATCATGTTGAAAGCCTGGATCAGGGAATTGAGTTGAAGAGAACTTCTTCTGTGACCAGAATCTATGTGACTGGCAAGTATTTGATTTGTCAGCAGAGTTTATTTTTTTTTTTTTTTAATTTTTTTTTATTGGTTGTTCAAAACATTATAAAGCTCTTGACATATCATATTTCATACATTAGATTCAAGTTGGTTATGAACTCCCAATTTTACCCCAAATACAGATTGCAGAATCACATC
>NW_026000142.1:25893623-25905602 GCF_001458135.2 Marmota marmota marmota | reverse complement strand
ACTGGAGTGAGATGGTATCTTAGGGTGGTTTTGATTTGCATTTCTCTGACTGCTAGAGATGGTGAGCATTTTTTCATGTACTTGTTGATTGATTGTATGTCCTCCTCTGAGAAGTGTCTGTTCAGGTCTTTGGCCCATTTGTTGATTGGGTTATTTGTTTTCTTATTGTTTAATTTTTTGAGTTCTTTGTATACTCTGGATATTAGGGCTCTATCTGAAGTGTGAGGAGTAAAAATTTGTTCCCATGATGCAGAGTTTATTTTGATCTTCAGTGGTCTGAAAATATTTTTATACTTAGTTATAGCAGTTACACCCTAACATAGTGAAATTCCACTGTGCTAAGTAGACGAAGTCATTGAAAGAGGAAACCCTACATTTTTATCTCTTTCACCTCACTGGGAAATCATTCTTATGATCACATTTGAATACTTGTTCATGTAGACTTACCTGAAGCCTTATTAAACAATCCCCTGGAACTAAGGCATGAATTTCTGATAATTTGTTGAAAATATTATGGTATTATTCAGTGTAATATTTTCCTAATTTTCTAAATGACATTATGGTTCCCCAAGTTATTAGAATGAACTGAGTTAACCTGAGCCTGTTGAATTTGTAATAAAGCTGCAATGAACATGAAGATAAGACAGAAGTAGAAAGGGGAATGGTAGACTTAAAATATTGAGAGAGACTTAAAATTATAAACTTGCTTACTTCTTTTGACATTGTCTTACATGTGTACTTTTTTATAAAGGTCATGCAGAAATTTATCCCCATGAATGAAATTGGGAGCAGTGGATTACAAGATGGATGCTGTATAAATCATTATTTGTTGATCATTTTCTGTGGCCACATATCTGCTCAATACTTCATGTAGATTATTTATTTTACTCTCCCCAATAGTCCGCAAGATGTGGTATGATTTTATACACATTGTACAGTTAAAGAAACTGACCCTTGGGAAAGGGGAGGTGCTGTGGAACAAAACCAACTCAATTATATTGTTATCTTGTGTGAGCATACAGATATTTAATAGTGAATTTCACTATTATATATAATTATAATGCACCAATAAAAAAATTAAAAAAGGAAATTGAACTTTGGAAAGAATAAGTAATTTGGCCAAAATGTCACTATTAAAATAGTGATAAACTACAATTTAAACCCAAGCAGCCATACTCAAGATTTTGGCATTCTTTATCTACAACATACTATGCTTCTGTTTGCATCCCATCAGCAGACACTTAACTTTTGTAGGGAGACTGGAATGAGATTTATCAAGCCGTACTCCAGGGAAAGATTAGTGGTATAACTCCCTGCCACAGAAGCTTTATCAGCTTAATCAGCAGCCATGTTTCAGTCAATTCAGAAAGTTCCTCAATTTACATGTATCCAACTAGACACATGCTGTGAAGCATGAGAAAGTAAAATCAAGAACCTAAACCATACAGACATTTTTGTTCAGAAGAAATGTTACTAAAAATTCCTTTGATCAGGATTATCCTTGTAACAGTCCTTTAAGCTGCTTCTTTACCAATCACAAAATTATCATGAGCCCAAACCTTGCATCACAAAGATCAGAAGGAGACAATTTAGTAGATTTAAGTAGCTGAAGAGTGACAAATGAAGATAGGAAAGGACAGCCTGAAGAAGAAAGAATTGGGCAGAAGTAAAGAATAGAGTTATGATTTAGACTGGGTGAAACGCATAAATCTTTTATGTTAATCAGATTTATTGGCGATTCTTTGATGCACTGTTTTGAAGGTTACATTCCCTCTAACTACTGAAATGGTTGATTAAAGAGCTCTTTGAGAGTGAACAAATATTCAATGTGATATGGTGATCCTGACAACCTGATCTGGATATTTCGTCAGTTAAGGATTAATCTCTTTCGCTATATGTTCTAGTTCCTTCTTGTTATATAACAAACCACCCCCCAAACTTCATGGCTTGAAACACTAATAATAACTTATTTGGGGACGGGGCTTAACTGAGACAGCTCATTACTGCTGTATACAGTACTAGTTGGAGTGACTCAGTTGAGGTCTGGAAGATCTGCTTTTAAGATGGCTCATAGAAGAACTGGGGTTGCGGCTTAGTGATGAAGAGCTTGCCTAGCACGTGTGGGGCTCTGGATTCAATCCTCAGCATCACATAAAAATAAATAAATAAAATAAAGGTATTGCATCCATCTACAACTAAAAACTATTTTTAAAAAAGATGGCTCATAGACATCTTGCTGTTATTATCTGAGAATTGAGTAGGGCTGTGGAATGGGGTTCTCAGTTTCTCATCTCATGGGCTACTCTCAGACATCCCCCATGACATAGTGGCTGAGCTCTAAGAGACATGATCTCAAAGAACCACACATAAACTGTTGGTTTTTATAGCTCAGTCCCATAGTCACATAACATCACTGTGTTCACAAGCCTACCTACACTCAAGGGGAGGAAATACAGTCCCCACCTCCCAAAAAGAGAGTCAGTGAAGTCATCCATTAAGAAAAGCATGCTGAGCAGGAGATAGTGGAAAAATCAATCTGCCATGCCATATATGTTCCTTCATCTATTCATTCAACAAATATTTTGCACTTAATTAGTACCAAGTTTTCATTGGTGAGAAACTATATATACTTACTGATATAAATGGAGGGAAAGAGGCATGATACAAATAGTCACATAAATAGATAAATGATTATATTAGTATTAAGTGTGGCAAATGAGAGATCCACGGTACCATGAGGGAGTATAAGGATGTCTAAAAGGTCAATAAAGATTAATTTTCAGGGAAAAATAGAATTAAACTGAGATTTAAACTGAAGGATGAAAGCATTAGTAAGGGTTTTCAGAAAAATAGAACCAGTATAATCTATGTAGGAAAGTATTTATTAATCTGACTCATGATCGGAGGCTGAAAACTCCCACAATAGTCAGTTACAAGAGGGCAAATACTGAACTGCTCCAATCACGTGAGCTATCTGAACCTGTCAAACTCATAGAAACAGGAAGTAAATGATGGTTGTCAAGGACCAAGGAGAAGGGAAAGGGAGATGAGTATGTAATGGGTGTAGAGTTTCAGTTTTGCCACCCAAAAATGCTCTAGAAATTGGTTTCACAACATTGTGACTGTTATTAATGTACTGAACTATTGACTTTAAAATGATTAAAATGATGAATTAAACATTATATGTTTTAAAAATACAATAGAAAGGAAGGAAAAATAGATGTCTTGCATTATTTAAGTTTTTCCTGATACATTGAATTTTGGTTTCTCTAGAGTAATAGGAGGTCAAATCTTAAGCTCTGAATTCATATAACTTAGACAAACATCTGACATTTAACAGATAATTAATGAGTTTCTGATGATGGATAGGACAAATGGATGAGAATAGACATACACCTTGTCTCAATTCCAAGTTCTCTAGTTCTCTCTTACCTTAGTGCCTTTGGTAGTTTTGCTCCCTTTTCTTGAAACATTCTCTTTGCTCTTTTTGTTAAAATTAACTAATTAGTTCTAATTTGTTATACATGACAGAATGATTTTGATTCATAGTACACAAATGGAGCACAATTTTTCATTTCTCTGGTTGTACACAAGGTAGTCATACCATTCATGTCTTTACACATGTACCTAGGGTAATGATGTCCATCTCATTCTACCATCTTTCCTACCTCCATACTCCCTCCCTTCCCCTCCCTCTCCTTTGCCTATCCAAAGTTCTTCCATTCCTCCCATGCCCCCCCCATTATGGATCAGCATCCACTTATCAGTGAAAACATTCAGCTTTTGGCTTTTTGGGGATTGGCTTAGCATGATATTCTTCAACTCGATCCATTTACCTGCAAATGCCATGATTTTATTCTCTTTTAATGCTGCATAATATTCCATTGTGTATATATACCACAGTCTCTTTATCCATTCATCTGTTGAAGGGCATTGAGGTTGGTTCCACAATTTAGCTATTATGAATTGTGCTACTATAAACATTGATGTGGCTGCATGACTGTAGTATGCTGTTTTTAAGTCCATTGGGTATAAACTGAGGAATGGGATAGCTGGGTCAAATGGTGGTTCCATTCCAAGTTTTCTAAGGAATCTCCATACTGCTTTCCATATTGGCTGCACCAATTTGCAGTCCCACCAGCAATTATGAGTGTGACTTTTCCCCCACATCCTTGCTAACACTTATTGTTGTTTATATTCTTAATAATTACCATTCTGACTAGAGTGAGATGAAATCTTAGAGTAGTTTTGATTTACATTTCTCTAATTGCTAGAGACATTGGATATTTTTTCATGTATTTGTTAATCAAATGTATATCATCTTCTGAGAAGTGTCTGTTCAGAAGATGGAAAGATCTCCTTTGTTCTTGGATAGGCAGAATTAATATTGTCAAAATTATCATACTACCAAAAGCACTATACAGATTTAATGCAATTTCAATCAAAATCCTAATGAAATTCTTCATAGAAACAGAATGAGCAATCATGAAATTCATCTGGAAAAATGAGAGACCCAGAATAGCCAAAGCAATCTTAGCAAGAAGAGTGAAGCAAGTGGCATCACAATACCAGATCTTAAACTATACTACAGAGCAATAGTAACAAAAATGGCATGGTATAGACACCAAAATGGACTTGTAGACCAATGGTACAGAATAGAGGACACAGAGACAAACCCACATAAATATAGTTATCTCATATTAGACAGAGGTGCCAAAAACATATGTTGGAGAAAAGATAGCCTCTTCAACAAATGGTGCTAGGAAAACTGGAAATCCATATGCAGCAAAATGAAGTTAAGCCTCTATCTCTCACCATGCACAAATGTCAACTCAAAGTGTATCAAGGACATAGGCATTAGACCAGAGACTCTGTGTCTACTGGAAGAAAACAGTAGGCCCAAATCTTCATCATGATGGATTAGGCTCTGACTTCATTAACAAGACTCCACACAAGAAATAAAATTAAGATTCAATAAATGGGATGGATTCAAATTGAAAAATCTTCTCAGCAAAAGAAACAATCAGGTGAAGAGAGAAGAGAGAGCCTACAGAGTGGGAACAAATTTTTACCACAGGCACATCAGATAGAGCACTAATCTCTTCACTCCTTTCATCTCTATCCTCGCCCTTACCAATCTGTCCCTCATCAAGGGAACTTTTTTGATCACAGGAGTTATATGCTTCCCAGCCTGTACCCTCAGGGGACATCTCAATTGGATGTAAGAACTTAACCACATTGCATCGCAACACTTGATTCCTCTGTCTCAATTACCTGACTGTGAGCTCCTTCAGGCAGAGACTTGATCTCATTCACATCTGTGACTCCAGCAATTAGCACATTATACAGCCTACATAGACTAGGTTCTAGTTTGTAATTATTTATGTCAATGAATGAAGGGGTGCTTTATCGCTAAACTACATTCCTAGCCCTTTTAAATTTTTTCAGGCAGAGTCTTGTTAAGTTTCCCAGACTGTCTTTGAACTTGAGATCCTTCTGTCAGAGATTACAGGTGTTTGCCACCAGCATATTTTTAAAGTGAGATTTTTAGAATAAAATGTTTGCATAATTCCCTGGAAATTTTTCAGTAACAAGGTAAACCTATTTCTGTATTGTTGATTAATCCAAATTCTGTGTGTGCAAGATCCCCAAATTCAGAGCAAACATTCTGAGGAAGAAATTTAGGAGTGTAGCTAGTCTTTCTTCCCTAAAGGGCTCCATCAACTCTGCCTGGGGTGGGCCAAAAGGTTACCAGTAAGCTGCCTTCATTTCCTTCTCTCCCTCCTCAGTGCGCAGCACCCCTAAATAGAAGAATCAGCTTCAGCATTTAAAGAAGTACCTTGCTGAAATTTCAGTTTTCTTTCATGAGATTCAGTAGAAATGAATTAGGTTTGAAAAATACTTAAAAGCAGGTGTTTTCAACAAAAAATTAATAAATAGAATAACCTTCCCCAGTTGAATAATTAGTTGAAGCACTATGTCATGCTTTTAACAAGAATAGTGATGAAAATAATTACTAATAAAACTGAGAAACATTACCAGGTGAAATGCATAAGGATTTAGGCCAATGCTTCTTAAATTAAGATCTACATGATACATTCCTCAGCACTTATGAATTCTCTAGGAGAATTTAAAATTTGAATTTTTAATTAAATGCTAATTTAAAATTAATATAAGTATATTTTAAATTATCAGATACACTCATGTCTGGTGGGGAAACAGACTGGAAAACAGTACTGACAGAGAGTTTTAGAGCACAGGAGGGCACCATATTTATGATTGTATTAACACTGAGTGATCCACCAGAGTTTAATGTGTCAGTAATAAGCATATCCAGCTCCACTACACATCCTAATGACAAAATGATAACAGTCCTCCCACAACTACTATTATGCAACTCTTAGTAATTTCAAAGACAAAGCAAACAAAAAAACTCTTGTTTTTTTGCGATAATAATTTGCTATTGAAAATCATTTTTATGGAATAAGTTGTTAATTTCTCATTCAGTGACTATGATACCATAATTTAGTGGGTCAGAGTGATATTGTGAAGCAATAACACATGTGGTCTTTATACATAAATTCACTCTTTTTTTTAAGGTGTCAAGCAGTATTCTATGCTTTGGGCTTATAGACTGAATAAGAAAAAGTTCTATTGCTATGGAGCTTACATTCTTCTAAAAGCCAAAGTAAAAGTAAAAGCCAAAGCATATTACGGTGTGACTGTGCAAAGCAAAGTTTTCTGGTAATTTGAAGGAAAAATATGGTGAGAGAATTAAGTTATCAAGGAGTACATTGTGGTCTAGACATT
The DNA here is from genome assembly GCF_001458135.2 of Marmota marmota marmota. NCBI lineage: Eukaryota > Metazoa > Chordata > Mammalia > Rodentia > Sciuridae > Marmota > Marmota marmota. The sequence goes on along the minus strand of NW_026000142.1, from coordinate 25,898,792 downwards.
GCAGCCTCTAAAAAATTCTGTGTCAGATCATTTAACAACAAATTAACAGAAAGAAAAGATTTATTTAGTTGGTCTTGTCTTTATGATATTAACTTGCACCATTAATATAAATGAAAAAGTAATAGGCAATAGAAAGATTTTCATTAGATGATATCTTTATCTTTCTCAGTTATACTCTGGAAATGTTAACTTGAGTCTTATTAGTTTAGTAATTTGATTTGTACTTAATTTTTAACTTTCTTTGGGTTGATAATTTTACAAATAAGTTTTATAAGCCATATAAACTTTATTTAAATTTAATTTTGTAAACAGTTTTGATGTATAACTTACATGGCATAAAATTTAATCTTTATAAGTTCAGCTCAATGATTTCTTAGCAAATATACACAATTGTGCAACCATCATCACAAACCAATTTTAGGACATTTTCATTTCCCCTAAAAGTTCTGTTGTGCCCACTGGAATTTAATCTGTGCTCCAACTTTCAGCTGCAGGCATACATTGACCCACTGTCTCTATAGACATTTTTTCCTTTTTTAGAAATTTCTTATAAATGGAATGTCTGGCATCTTTTACTTAGCATAATGCTTTGTTATCACTTTTTCATTACTGATACTAGAGAAATTTCATTGTACAAATTAAACACATTTTTAAATCTATTAAAATCTATAAAATCTATTAAATCTATAAAAAATTCTTGTTGAAAACTGAACATTTTAGATAATAAATGATAGCAACTGTAGATTTTGATTTTCTCTTCTGAAGAATTTTTCAGTAATTTTCATATGCTTTATCTATAGATGGATATTTAGATTGTTTTAATGCCAGTCTCTGGATTCTCTAACAATCTCTGTATTTTAATTGGTGTGTTCAGTCCATTCATACTTTTGTAATGTTACAATGCTTGTTTTTTACATATAATTCTATCACTAAATTTTCTGTCTTGATATAATTATAGATTTGCATGTAATTATTTATGGAAAGATTCCTGTGTATTTTTTTACCCAGCTTCCTGTGTATTATTTACCTAGTTTCCCCCAACTATTAACACTCTACAGAACTATACTATCATAGCATTGATATGTAGAATACTGACATTGATACAGTCAAGATACTAAGTATTTCCATCAAAACAAGGACATCTTACATTTTATCCTTTTATAATCATACCCTCCTGTCCTTACCCACTTCTTAACTCTTGATAGCTGTTAATTCATTTCCCATTTCTTATAATTCTGTCATTTAAACAATGTTTTATAAAAATATCCTACAATATATAACCTTCCAGAATTTTTTTTCTCTCTTAGCAAAATCATCTAGAGATCCATCCAGGTTCTTCCTTGTCAATATAGATTGTTCCTTTTTAAAATTGGCTAATTGATATTCTGTTTTGAAAGATAATTTTCCTGGATATAGAATTTTTAGTTTATAGTTTTTCTTTCAGCACTATGAATATGTCATCCCAGTGCCTTCTGGGCTACACTGTTTGTAATAAGAAGTTAGCTGATAATCATGTTGGTGTTCTGTATTTCTATAAATTGGATTTGTTTTTTATCCCTGCCTTCAAGTTTTTTTCTCCTGATCTTTGGCTATAGGGGTTTAACTATGATATATCTAAGTGTGAGTTTCTTTTGCATATCTGTTGATCTTCTTGTGTTTGTAGATTAATGATTTTTATCAAATGTGGAAAATTTCAGCCATTATTTCTTGAGTTAAACTTTATGGGACTCTCATTATGTGTTCATTGATTGTTGGTATTGTATAATGGGTCTATAAGACTGTTGTTTTTTTTTTTTACTTAACTGTTTTACTAATTGGAAAATTTCAATTATTTATCTTCAAGTTCACTAGTGCTTTATTTTATCATGTAGAATTTTCTATTAAGACCATCTGGTTCATTTTTCATTTCAGCTATTGAATTTTTCAACTCTAGAGTTTCCATTTGGTTCTATTTTGTATTTCCTCTATTGAGATTCTCTATTTGTGAGAGTAACAGTTTTCATGCTTTCTTTCAAGTCTTTAACATAGTTTTCTTTCATTTTGAAAATATATTTTAAATATTGCTTCAAAGTTTTGTCTGGTAAGATGAATGACTGGGCCAATGCAGAATCAATATCCATTGAATCATTTCTTTTTTTCCTGAGTAAGGGTGACAATTTTCTGTTTTCTTTTTTTTTTTTTTGGTTTGGTTTCATATTTGCATGTCTCATAAATTCTTGTTGAAAACTGAACATTTTAGATAATAAATGATAGCAACTGTAGATTTTGATTTTCTCTTCTGAAGAATTTTTCAGTAATTTTCATATGCTTTATCTATAGATTCTATCTTCCTTATTATATGTGGCTGCTAATATCTCTTCTCAAGTTTATTTTTTGAGTTATTACTATTACATTTATATTTATAGCCTGGTTTCCTAATGGTTTTCCCTGAGTCTGCATAGTTTAGAGGTCAGATAATGACTTAGGTAGAGATTTTGCTAAATACATCAAACCTGTAAAGCTTTCATTCTTTGACAATGGATACAGGCATTTCTCATCTTCCTCAGGATTTACTTTGCACTACTCAATCCTTCTTTTTGTCTCCTGAATATGCACTGTCATTTCTCAGTTGTTCAGAGATATGTGGAAAGCTTATCTTGCATTTTTATGGTTTTATCATTTCCAGTGCATCCCCATTACATTTCTGACTAGTTATTACTTGTCTTATCTGAGAACTCAGGATAGCAAAACTTTGGATTTTCCATGCCAATTTGCCATGAGCTTGTTACTTTCATTGAGAATGTTTTGGGGTTGAACCAATCTAAGTTTTCCCTTTCTGACAGAAGCTTCTGGTTTTCACTGCTGCCCAACTAAAACTAATATGCTGATTGAGATTAGGGTAGATATAAAGGGAGTCACTGAAGGCAAAAAACCATAGAGTCCTACTTTTCTTATCTAAACTCCAATAATTCTTCATAAATAAATAGCTCTCAATTTGTTGTTTATTTTTAGTTATTCTTTGGAACCTGAAAATGACAAGTTTTGTCAATTTTATTCATTTTAACTCATTTTAGGGGAGATGATTCACTTAGTTCTTCATGCTGCCATGACTGAAAGTTGATTAAATTAAGTTTTATGTTTTTAATTTTTAGCCCATACATTCAAGTAGCATTGCAATAATAATTTTGTAGGTCATTACTATAGGTTCACTAGATTTTTTTTTCTTTAAAATTACTTATGCTTATGTTTGGAATACACTGTAGGTTAGTGCTAAGAATTTGTAATATGACATCTTTCTCCATTTTGAAATTAAATGCCATTTAAAAAATAATTTACACTTTAACAGGCAGAATCATACATCAAGTCTGAATATTTTAGAGTGAAGAAATGCATTGTGAACTTAACTTCTATTTGGCTTCCCTCCCCACCCAATGCTGTGAATTTTTACATTAAAAAAGGAACACATTCTTCAATAAAAGAATCAGTGGTATATAATAGTTATTCAAATCATAGCCTTAAACAAAAAAATGCATATAGAGTTTTAGGAAATATTTGTAAAGTAAGTTGATATTATAATTTTATCAAGGAGGAAGGTGAATTTTTAAAAGTCATTTCTTAATTTTTACTTCAGTTCTTTCCTGTAAGAGGATTATACATCCCCATCACATTTACTTTTAGCTTCTTCATATGATATGCTTTGGCCAATGTAAAATGATATACCATGCTATATACTATATTTCAACCAAAGTTTTATATAATTTTATAAGTTTTCTGAGCCTTTTACACATCTGTTCTCTGCCATTAAACATTATGACCCAAATAGGAACTTCTTCATCTTGGACCTCAGAATGAGAAGACAAGATCTGCAGTCAGATCTACTGCCTAGAGTAGAGGACCATAGCCAACCAGCAACCATCATATTGTATAGATAAAAGTGAATCATTGATGTTATAAGCCAATGATATAGTCTGAGTTGCTTCTGCAGCAAGATCTGACTGATATAGTCATGAAAATGTTCTTGCACAACAAAAGCACTGAATTATCAACAATATATTTTGGTATGGCAATAAGCAAAAACATCTGGATAGGGTTTCTACATTTAGAGGATGTTAGGATTATAAAACATAAAACATAGCTATGTGAGTTGGGTATATTCTCAAAAAGGCTGAACCTGAAATTTGAGAGACACAAGAGATTGCCAAGTAGGAAAGACAAGTTTTGTAGAAAAAGATGCCCTTAGCAGAGAATCCAAATAATGCCTATATGAAGCCCCAATTGAAGGTCTAAGTGTAGATGTTCCAAATCAAAGGTATCGATTTTCAATCAAGTTGTACCTTCAGTGGGAAACTCCATGAAGCATTTTCTGAATAAGTTATAGATTTTTTTTTAAGATCAGAAAGACCAAATCATGCTAGATTAAAAGAGAATAGAAAATCCTAACCTAAATTTAAGTTGTAATGCAATATGGCTCCATGACAGACTTTGTTTTAGAAAAATCACGTTTCAAGATATTCTATATTATTTTATTTAATAGAAGCCATTACCTATCTTCAGACAGAATCATAATGAAATCAAGGCTTAAAAACATTAAAGTGAAATTGTTCATTTAGTATAAGCTATGGAGGTGTTCAGTCTTATGAGAAAACAACCTTTGCTCTTAATTGGGTTGTGGAAAAATGAAAAACACTTATAAAATGGATTAGTCACAGAGAATCCAATTCAAAGGGGGAGAAAAGAGAAGGAGAATGACTGACATTCCTATTTCCAATATCCCTCTCTGTTTGGAGCTTTACATGTCATTGTAAAGTGATATAGACCAAAGGGCAATGAATTAAAAGTCTTTTGATCAATTCAATCTTGATTTGCATGGAGTGTTGAAACACTCAAGCCATCTGATTACCTCTGCTAATTCAGTGATTGATTTACTAAGAGGTGATTTCTGATTTCTGAAAAGCCCGCAAAGAAAACTAAGGGGGAAGGGAAGCAAAGGGAAACCCTTAGTGAGTGAAAAATCTTCATTATTAGAATCATTGTATTCTTTTTTATCATGCAAATAAAATACTGTGTTTATTAATATTACAATTACATTTAGCAGATTAAATTCTAAAATTGTAATAGGTTAAATATTCTTAGGAACACATTCAAAGAAAGAACTTATAAAAATAAAAGATATATATATATATATATATA
>NW_026000142.1:25889973-25893598 GCF_001458135.2 Marmota marmota marmota | reverse complement strand
GGGAGGGGAGGGGAGGGGGGATAGTAGAGGATAGGAAAGGCAGCAGAACACAACAGACACTAGTATGGCAATATGTAAATCAATGGATGTGTAACTGATGTGATTCTGCAATCTGTATATGGGGTAAAAATGGGAGCTCATAACCCACTTGAATCAAAGTGTGAAATATGATATATCAAGAACTATGTAATGTTTTGAACAACCAACAATAAAAAATTAAAAAAAAAAGAAAGACATGGAGAATCTTTGTATTCTTGAGTGAGATCTAATAGTGACCTTGGTAATACCCCTAAACATCAGTTAAGTAACAGACTTTAGAAATCCTCTTTCTGTTATCAAGGTCACAGCAATGACTCATCTGAAAATTCTAAGCATCCATCGATTGCAAAATTATACCTATGCAATTTCAGAGAAGGTTTTCAATATTAAATAAAAGTCTGTTTTGCCATAGTCTTATATATCTCCTTTAGGTCTTGGTAAAAATGGTCAGGTAAAAATGGTACTGGGTATGAATCCCAAGTCTCTTGCTCTCCAAGGCTTTTGCACCCTCTCATACTGTCTCAGATTAGTTTGGGATTAAACATTAAGCTCTTTTCCTCACCCAGCATCTTTCTTTTCTTTTTAAAGCATGTTACATAGTCCAACTATTCTTTTGTTTCTCTTTTATAGTCCTAACTTAACAATCTGTGAGACACAGTTTGTGAAAGAGTAGATCTCATTACTGACCCATGGTGGCAGCAAGAGAAAATCATTGTCAACAGTAAAGCTTGAGATTTGAGTGTTCAGTGTTTCTAATTCCATGCTGTCGATGACACTGACTTCTATTAGTTATTTAGCACATATGAATCATGGTATAGTTTCAAAATACTTTTCTATCAATAGCAACTTCTTAGCATGAATCAGTCTAGTTTTATTATTTCCTCCTCCCCCAAACAGCTTTCCTGGTCACATAGTTTTGATGAATGTGACGAGTTACCCAGAAGCTCAGCTGTCTGAACTCTAAAGTCTACATGGTGCAAGGCAAAAGTTTTAGATTTAAGGTGGAAGTAGTCTTACCTCTCGGACTCGCGGTTGCTAAGGACAAAGTTTGGATGGTGACAGAGGAATTTGAAAGGTGTGGACAATCTGTACTTCTTGATGGCAAGTCAAGAGTTTGCAGGCATTGAAACTCACCCCTAGTTCCTCAGTAATGAAGGAAACTCACCCCTAGTTCCTCCTTCAACCTGCAAATCTGTTGTGGTGCAGGCAGGGTGGATGTGGAGAGAAAGGCCATTGGCAGAGCAACAACAAATTCCAAGGAAAATCCATTATGAGCACTTTAGATCAGCAAAGCACTGGACACTGGACTGTTCCTAGTTGCTATTGACAAGAGTGGACACCTTGAATATGCCCCTTGGTATAATGATTCTGAGCACAAAACCAGAGGCAATTCCAAACCTGGAATAAGAATAGGACTCTCCTTGGGAATGACTTAAATAGAAAAGCTCTTTGAGTCACAACCTTTGAATCTGAGTCATTCACCAGTCTTTTCTTTGTCCTGTGAAGGCAATTTAAGCATTGAGGTCTAAACCAGGCATTTGATTCTCAGCCTTCCCTTCTCAGTAACCTCCCATCTCAACTACTCTCCTAGGAACAAAAAGAATTTTTTAAGGCATTGATTTTAAAGAAGATCTACTTTATACAAGGAGGTTCAGGGAATTTGAGGGCTTGGGAGAGTCATTAGAAATTACTGCTAGTTCTCGCCTTAAAACCTTCTCTGCCCCTGGGACATATGGCCTGCCAAATGGACCCATAAATCTGATTACCCTAACCTTTTCTCTTCCCCCACCTATGTTAAAAATTTTCTAACTCCTTAGGGGAGTTAAGAAAAATTAAACCTAACAGAAGTTTTGACCCTCCACTGTCACCAATGCATTGATGATACAGCATCACAAATTATATTTTTAAAGACTGCAAGTGTTATATTGGGCTGGCCAAATTTAGGTCATCTTCCTTACCTCCCCCAAATGCCTCTGATATTTTAAAAGATTTTCTGAGCATCTACAACCACACTTCCTAGAAATTCTTATTGGGTCTAAACTTACATGTTCCATGCTCATTCTGTCTGATGGACTTGAATTGTGATACCTGAATTCCTTGCCCGCAGGAAAAGTTGAATACGTTTTGCACACTTACAGTCTCAAATTTTTCCCAGTTGCAGCAGTAGGCCCTTTATTATCTTTTGTGTGTCCCATATCCCAAGTTTCACTCTCTGCCTCTGTCTCCCCATGCAATCTCAAATCTTCAGGTTCTCAAATGAAGAGCATGACGAAACTTGATCATGTATGGTATGACTCTTCTTCCATTGACTAGTCATTTACATAGCCAACTGAGTATAGAATTAGAGATCAAATTCTATCAGAGTTCTCACATTTTTACTTAGAGTATTCAGTGGTCATATGGTTCAAAATGGTTTGTTGCCAAAATCTGGTCCTACTATTGAGGAATCTGGCTTTACTGTTAAACGGGGAGGGGGGGGGGCGGGGTGTTACATGCTTCTTTATATCAGAGTCAGAAGGAACAACAACAACAAAAAAAAATAGCCAAAAAAAAAAAAAAATAGAGAAGTGAAGGGACTAAAAAGAGCAATTGAAAGCCTGGAAAACGCAGGGGGCCTGAAATAAGCAAAGGAAATAGCACAAGGCACAGACATAAAACAGCAATGCTCCATGGATGTAAAGTCATATATGGATAATTCAGGGGAAAGTGCCCTGAAAAACAACTCTCTGGTTAACTGAAGCTTTGGGTTGTGGGTGAAGTGGGAATACCTAGACAATTAAAACATCATCTGTTGGCCATCCTTATTATATCCTTAGCACATTACAACTGTCAATGAATGTTTGGGTAATAAATGGAACACTGGCCAAACTACCCGATGTTTTCACTTCCGTGCCCACACAAGCCCCATCTACGGGAAGGTTTTGAGGTAAAGACAATCTATATCATCAATTGGCCATAATTCATTTGGCTGCATAAGATAAGGAAACCACCTTGAGGTTTGTCTTTTTACGTGATTGATTATCGGACTCCTGCTCAACTTCTGTCTCTACCTGTGTACCTGAAGTACTGAGGAGTTAGCACGGGTGGGGGAGTGGTGTGGGCAGTTCTGTGGTAGTAACAGGGAGGTCTCTGGGGGGCAGTATGTCTCCTTTCCCTTGACATTTTTCGCTTGCACCTGCCGCGTTGCCCCTAGCTAAAAGAAGCAGAGGTCTAAGCACGTTGCTGTGCGGCGATGAAATGTTCCCAGAATCAGTCTCCTGAGCCCAGCCCCTAACACCAGCCGGGATCCCGGAGGTGTCTCTGGGATTCCCGTGGGTGCTCCGGTCCCCATCATTAGATTACGCCCGCTCCCCAAACTCCAGGCCCGCTTCTCTGGTTTGCGCCCACTTAAGGGGCGTTCTAGGGTCCCCGCGGTTCTCTGCGCCCTGGGCACTGGCAGCGTGGGCCCAGCCAGAGACTGGGAACCAAGAGGGGGGCGTGCGGGATTTGCCGCCTTCAGCTGCTGCAGCTGCAGCGGCAGCGGCGGGAAGAAGGGTGGAGAGTGGTGAGGAGGGCTGGAGCCCGGGCCAGGAGGGAGGGAGGGAGG
>NW_026000142.1:25843772-25889803 GCF_001458135.2 Marmota marmota marmota | reverse complement strand
CTCCGAGCTCCCCCGCCCTCCTTCCGGGAGCGAGGATGCAGACTCTGGAACTGGTGCTGTTGGGCTGAGGCGGAGGCAGGGGAGTTGCAGAGAGCGCGGCTCCGTGAGTGTGTCTCCTGCGCGCCGAGAGGCGGGGGGAGGCGGAGGACCGGGAGGCGGAGGACCGGGAGGCGGAGGAGGAGGAGGGGGAGAATGCCCGGAGCCGCCGCCGCTGCCGCCGCCGCCGCCGCGATGCTCCCGGCTCAGGAGGCTGCCAAGCTGTACCACACCAACTATGTGCGGAACTCGCGGGCCATCGGCGTGCTGTGGGCCATCTTCACCATCTGCTTTGCCATCGTCAACGTGGTGTGCTTCATCCAGCCCTACTGGATCGGTGACGGCGTGGACACCCCGCAAGCCGGCTATTTCGGGCTCTTCCACTACTGCATCGGCAACGGCTTCTCCCGGGAGCTGACCTGCAGGGGCAGCTTCACGGACTTCTCCACGTTGCCCTCGGGCGCCTTCAAAGCCGCCTCCTTCTTCATCGGCCTCTCCATGATGCTCATCATCGCATGCATCGTTTGCTTTACCCTCTTCTTCTTCTGCAACACGGCCACCGTGTACAAGATATGTGCCTGGATGCAGCTCACCTCTGGTGAGTGCACGCTCACCTCCGCGGAGGCAAGGGACCCCTGGGCGTTCAAGCCCGGGAGGGGCTGGACTGGGAGGGGTGGGGGCTGTGCGCGCTGTGGGATGCCAGACAACTTAATCCTCTCGGGCTGAGGAGTGTAGGGAAGGAGCCCTAAAAGGCCGGAACCCCCGGGGTTCCCCAGCCTGGGCACTAGCACCAGTCCGGAGGCTTTCGAGAACCTCCCAAGTGCGAGGGACGCCACCCAGAGGGACGCGCTGGAGGCAGAGTGGTTGCTGGGCTGCTCAGAACTAAAGATTACGGGACAGGGGGGGAGAGGGGGTGCGGCGAAGTGGCAGCTTAGAGAGGTTGGGCTAGATGGTGGTGGTGGGGCGCGCGCGGAGGAACTGGCACAGGGAGGTGAAAAGCGGCTCTGGAGACCTTGTAGAGGAAGGAGCAAGCTCTGACCCTCTCTGTGACTATTTGTGCTTCATTGTGTGTGTGTGTGTGTGTGTGTGTTTTGTGGGGAGTTGGAGTGAAATTGTTTTTCTGTCCTGGGCAATTATAAATATTTTATCATCCATCTGGAGATGAGTAAATCCTAATTGTCTTGGGCTTCATCCTTTTAAGAAAAATGTAGCTTAGAGTGTTCCTTAGCAATTCCCCAATGCTAAGTCTTCAGTTTGCCTCCTTGTCAGAGCAAAGGTCCTTCCATTTCATCTTTAAACAGACGTCTTGCGGGAATCAAGATTTCTCAAAATCTCATTTTGAGAAAGTGGTGTTATGGAAGTGGGCAAATAGAAAACCTGTTTCATTAGCATCTCTGATCACTCTGCTTGTAGATAGGTTGTTGCCAGCTGGTGAATATGAAAGTACTTCTTTTTTTTTTTTTTTGCATCTGAGCATCAAAGTTACTTTTAAACCATAAAGAAGAAGAAATGAATTTCCTGATGGCTTTGAAGAGTCCTGAAACAAAACTGACTGCTATTGTAGCTCCCCTGATGCCATTCTCTGTCAGCTACCTTGTGTGTCCTTCCTTCTAAAGTCAAGGGTCCTTGGATCCTTGACACCTTAGTGTTCCGACATTGTTGAGGTCCTTTTGTTTTTATGAGTGATTTGGTTGTGAAGGAATATTGAACGCCTCAGGCAGCCAAAATTTCTCATTTGTTTTTAGTTTTATTTTATTATTCTAATTCTTTAAGGATCTTAGTTCAATATTTTGTTGTTTATTTCTGAGAAGATTTTTCTGGGAAGTAGGGATTTAATTCCCGAGTTTATCAGAATGTCATAAGTTGATTAAATCCTTAAAGGTGGTGGATAACATTAAGTTTCATGATCATATATCGTTAGTTTGATATAAGAAAAGCTTGTGGAAGACTAAACTTGCATGGAAATGTTTGTTTTGTTTTATATGTGTCTTGACTGATTTTGACTTGCATTTACTGTGAAAGTATATATGTGGAAAACAAGAAATGAGCACCAGCTGAGGCCTATCCCCCTCCCACATGCTATCACCTTCCTGAAATACAAGAGTTCACCTTCTCCTTCTGTCCCTCTACCCCAACTTCTTGAAGAACTCCCTCATTTTGGTTCCCCCCTATATATAATATTAACTTTTATAGATATTTCTGGAACAGATTAACTCTGAGATTTGGAATAAATTTGTATATTATGGTTGTTCTTGACAGCTCTGGTTTGACTTTGAATAGGACAAACAGGATGCAGATGTTTTAGGAAAAGAATTGACCCTGCACAGCTAATTTTAATTTTTCTAAGTTAAATGACCTATTTAGACTGGTGATTCAAATTAGATTGTTTTCAAATTACTCTGAAAGTAATTTGTAGGTGATTTCCCAATAATACATTATTAAGTATTTTATTTTTATGAGGCTTAATATTCTAAACCCATATATTTAAATAAAAGGAAAGAAAGAAGATGGTCTTTGGGAATGAAATTAGTACAAACTGTAACCATTATCATTTTTTCTTTCCTTCTCCTGAAATAGTGCATATAAAAATCATTTATGCTGGATACTGAAATATAATGTCTTGTTTTCAGATACTTGAAATCAATATGCTATTCTAGTTTCCATGTCATATAAAACATGATGAGAGGCTTTGTATCACAGAAGATATAAGGATATTCACTGACTTTTTGAGAAGTCCATATCTTTAAGTAGCATACTTCTTAAAAATGTTTATTTGCAATTTATTTAGTGTTTACTTGTAGTTATTTATTAATGAAGTACATTAATAAAAGAAGAATGGATTATGATAATGGGTCAAATGCAAATCAAAGTCAATTATATGCACAGATTTTTTAAAAATGAGGTATATGTGACATTTCTGAAGAATTTCATGTTTAATATGATTTCAGGTTTTAAAATTTTTCATGTCATAACACTAATAATAAACTTGACATAATGTCCTGAAGTTTCTTTGAAAATTGAGCCTCTAACCTTTAGACTATATCTCTTTAATATTACATAGGCTTCTCATGCTTATAGTTTACCTAGGTTAATCTCAAGTTAATTTACTACATATGAAAGATGAGACCTAATGTACCATATTCTTACTAGAGACTATTGAATCCTCATTAGAAGTCGAGTAATTAACTTATATATTTAGTTACCTAAGCATTTTAATGTGGTAATATCATAAATCAGAGTCAAGTAAAATAAAATCTTATAGGAAATGATACATTTAAATGCTGCAGAGACCTTCTTATGACAATATAGCATCAAAAATTATTCTTTTTTATGACTCTGAATGATGAAACAGAAAAATTACTTAATTTATTGGACCTGGAAGTGATGTTGCTTATCTATCTAGATATGTGATACAAATATAATTATTGCCACCATTAAGAACACATTGCCCTCTCCCTTGCCTCTTTAAATCATTATCAACCTCAGAAGAGAGACCCTTGGAAACACAGAACTAAGAGCAAATATGTCACACTACCTTTGGGTAAAATCCTGTCCTTTGAGACCATGCCTGATTTAAGGACAGAAGACATAAAAATAATACATGAAATAAATCATGACAATCAGAGATACAGAACTATCCCAAGTCTATCAGATAGATAGTCAGATAACTCTTAAGAAAAACTTTTGTTTTTGTTTTCTGCATGATTTGACACTGTAAGAAAGAAGTAGATCTGTAATTGGTCAAGTAAAGTAATAAAGTCTAGGGTTATTTTGGTGGTGGGGAGTGTTATTGTTAAATCAAGATAAAGAGAGAATTTTGTCCTTCTGGGAACTTGATCCTTTGTTTCTATGCTCCTGTTTTCTTTAAAACATATTTCAGTCTGTTTCAAGTCTATTCATTGCCAAATAACAGAGATGTTTTGCTTGTTTTTCTAACAGTAAGCAATACCTTGAATTGTTCTGAGGAGCCTGTGTATTCAAGATTTTAGACCAAAGAAATCCCTCCACCTCCCTCTCTCTATGTATACATATATACATATGTATGATATCATCATATATTTTATATGATAATATTCAGGTAGACTTTAAGGGTTTTGAATACACCATGGATTTCCTGGTGGAAGGCAGCAGATGAGGAGATAGTTACTCCCATTTATGAAGAATAGATTTTCTCAGAGAGATAGGAACAGAAATGGGTTCCATTTTCCAGATTCCTCATCATTCTGAGTATATAAAAAAAAAGGACCATCAAGATGGCAGGGCTTTATAGCAAGGCTTAAGGGCCAAATTGTTTAGTAAATTCCTCCCAGTCTTTGTTTCCCCCAATTTTTTTTTAGCTAGTTTACTTTCTTAAATTTATAATGTTGTCATTTAGGTGAAGTGAGAGTCACTAAAGATCATCACTGCATTGCTTAGCCTGCAATAAGAGCCTCTGCAGTGTTATGCCATCCTCACACATAGTACCCTCCTCTTATTGATCTCATCAACATTTGAGATTACAGGCTGTTTGTGTGTTTGTTTAATGTCTTTCTTACCCAGTACCCGGAAAGTTCCCTAAGTCCTCGTTTTTCTTTATATGGCATGGAGGTCAAGAGCATAGACAATGGAGTTTAAAAGATACAGGTTTGAAGCCTGGATCTGACACTGACTAGGCAACCTGGGAATTAATCTTTCTGCATGTACGTTGTTCATCTGAAAATAGGCTTGTAACTTTACCTACTTCAGGAGATTAGTGCAAGGATTAAGTGAGCTGATATGTATATTTAGTGCCTGGCTCATAGCAAGCAAGCTCTGTGTGAATGTAGGTATGGTTGCTGTTGTCTTGTTATTATTGCTCTATCCTGGCACATCGTAGTGTATGTGTGTGTCTGGCACACACTAGATATCCAGTACACTTTTGTTGAGTTAATGAATGAAAAAGAGAATGACTAATGGGGCAAAGAAAAAAGGTAGGAAGGAGTGATCTTAAATTTCCTACATACTATAGTGAGAAGACAGTGCTGTATACCTTGAAAACCATGATACTTATCTTTCACAGTGGCATCAGCAATGACCGCAGTGAAAGAACTCTTCCCTATTTATTGGCAATGGGTGTGACATGAGAGCCTAATTTATGAGGAGCTTTTCCCCAAATAGAGGCTTTCCTTATGTATAGGTAATAACCTTTATTATAATATTGAAAGATAACCATATCTCAGACTTTAGGCAAATTTCCCTTATCACTTAGTTTCTTATGAAAAAAATTACAGCATTCAAAATGGTGGTTTTATGTAAGAACCAAGAGATTAGGCTTTCTTTCATGCAGAGCAGGAACCTGTTCCAGGTTGGATTTCCTTATGTACTTCAGGAGCAATCAGAACCGGAGAAGAGTGTGTCTTTTCTTCACTTTATTATTTCTTTTTTATTGAACATTAGTGTGGATGTGCTCTTGGAGTAGCAGGGAGCCTGCCCCAGCTGCTCAGATGGAGTGTGCTATGTGAGGAGAGCTGATGGAGGTGCTCTGAAGAGGGTACAAGCTTGGGATTTACTCAAGTGAGGACTTAGTGTTCAGGACAAGCCCCAGGCCTTACCATCTGACTAGTGTTGAGCAGTGTGAGAAATAAATTCATACCTCAGAAAGCTGCTAATCCATCCTGAATTCAGTGCTGTAGAATGTCCTGAAAGAAGCTTTTTACCTTGCAAGAACATTGTAAACATTCTCTCAGGTACAGAGGGAAGAATGTATTCTGCTATCGAGGGAAGTTTTTATTATCTAACAACACATTCCACTTATGGTGTATATAATTTTATCTGTTGATTTAAATTTTAATTTAAATAATAACTTTCTCTTTACCAAGACAAACTTGCAAGCAAATGAGTTGAAATAATTTTAGAAACTGTTTCTTTTTCTTATATGTTGTGTGTCAGGGAATTTGACAATTGAGGAAATGTTGGAAAATATATAAATGTTAATGTCAAAACAAACAATTTTGATAACAGCTAAATTTTAAGTGAAGATCTGTGAAAAATAACAGGTCCCATATAACCCATATCATACATTATTAGGAGTGTTTTCCCTAGTTGTATATCTGAATAGAAGCCTCTTTTCACTGTAAAAATGTTAACAAGATGCTTACTTGTCTGTAAATAAATAATAAATATAATAAAAGCCTACCCAAAGTGAGGAATATCAAATGCTTAACACCTATTTGTTAATTATTGCTTTTCTCTGGATTGATGCTATGACCCAGCAAAGAGTGCAGATGGCCAGGTCATATATTGCACTTACCTCAGAAACCTTTCAAAGTGAGCAAAATTTTAAATGGGGGCGGGGGAACAGCAGAGCATATAGTTAGAGTTGCAATGTGTGGCTCAGTGCACTTCCCTGTGTGGTGTGAGGAGATAAACTGTGGGAGACAAGTAGAGAGAATTTTGGCTCACCCTGGCGTGAAACAAAGAATTCCAGAAGAATTCTAATTTGGGGGCTTAATAGCATGACAGCTGAGCTAGTTTTAAAATGTAATTTTCATAATATATTTGAACTTTGGGGGTCATCACCAGATTTAATTAATGGGAATTTTACTTATAATGAATCAACTGGCATTTTTATTTAATACAGGGAAAGACCAAGAAGCTGACCTTTATTCTTAATAATAACAAGATATTAATGACAGTAAGAGACTCCTTCATATAGCATAGTAGATAAATTATTTGATTACTTAAGCATAGTGCTATTATGAAAAGTCACTGGAGCATTTCAAAGAAAGAAATAAACAACCTCTCTCAGCACCCTGAATGTTGACACAATTAACATCATAATTAAAGACACAAGCTCTCAAATTATGACTATGGTAAAGGGTCCTGGTACTATTCAGAATTTCAATTGTCCTAAGTGTAATTGTGATTGAGCATCTTTGCCATCTCCTCTGTTATAGTAGAAATATGAGTAGCTTGTAAGAGGAAGGGACATATTTTTTTATTAATATAGATATGAACCATGTTTGACTACTATTGGAAAGAGTGAAAGAAGAAATCAAAACTTTCTGAAGTAGATTTGCTGGCATGGAATTGCAATATCTGAGTTTTGACATCTTTCTCAGCCTAACTAAACCAACGTCTGCAGCATGGTAGGGGCTACTTTTGTGTGGTCAACAAGAGGAAAGATCTTAAATGATAATCTGAGTGAAGTTAACTTTTCTGACTGTCCAAAATATTGAGATTAGGACCTATCAATGAAAGACCTAGTGGAAGAGTAGTGAAAGGTAATGGAAATGAATAATAAATAGTTGTAGATCTGAAAAGCAGCCTTAATTTGGAAGCAGACATGCAGAACATAACTAATCAGCATTCTCCATGGTCTTTGCCAGACCATGTTTTGTTAGAAAACAATGGAAGAGATGATTTTGAAGAGAACTCAACGTTAGATTTAGTAAGCAGGGCATCATAGGGCAATTCATTTAAGTGTGTGGAGACTGATTTTGGAAATACTGGGGGTGGGGAGGAAGGAATGTTTTGCAAGGTCCTTGGGTAGTTTCAATGAAGATCAAGAGTGAGGTGCTGCTGGGCACAGTGGCACATGCCTGTAATCACTATCATTTCAGGAGGCTGAGGCAGGAGGATGGGAAGTTTGAGACCAACCTCAGCATCTTAGCAAGACTCTGTCTCAAAATAAAAAATTGAAAGGGCTGGGGGTATACCTCAGTGGTAAATCACCCCTAGAATCAATCCCCAGGAACGAACAAACAAACAAATTTTAAAAAGTGATATGCCACAGAATTGAAATGGGAAATGTGTATCATCACTGATTTAAAGCTCAGTATTTGATAAACAGGAAAACAGATCCAGCTGTGAAGAATGATAGGGACATAGAATAGTGACATCAAAAATAAATGAATTATGAATAGAAAATAGACAATGAAATTCAAGGTTGAAAAGCCTGTGGAATTTGATAACATCAAAAGCCTGTTGAATTTGACATCATCAATGTCTTAAAGCATATTGACACAGGAAAAGTAGTGAATGGGAATATGTGTTTATGATGCATAGGTATGTGCAAACCTTTTACCAAGAAAGAAAAACTGGCTCTCACCTCCATTCAGAAAATTAATATAGACTCTAAGATCAAGTTATTCAAAGGCAGAGATGATCAAACTTCTTGTATGGCAGATAAAAATATTGAGAAGAATTAAAATAAGCCAACCTAAGAAAGAAAATGTCATTGTAAAATTTAAAGAAGAATTGTTGTACAGTTTCTCTTTAAAAAATGTAGCTGCAGACCAAGAGGCTAAATTGATTTCTATAATGCCTTCATTGGGGAAAGGAGATTTACAATGAACATTTGGGTGAATATATTTACAGAGCATTTTAAGAACATAGAGAGCCACACTAGATTAATTCATCTAAATTTTAGATTGTTAATAATCAGTGATATTGTGGACTTGAGTGATGCCAAATATTATTTAACAGAATATCTACATTTTAATCAATTGATGGGACATGGCTAGTACTGACCACCTGGTATGTTACAAAAACCTTCACAGGGAAGGGAATTGTAATGTAGTGTTTTAAAAGCTGTAGTTTGTGACCCTTTAATGGTTATGATATCAGCTTAGTAGATAATAATTAACATTAGAATTTGGATTAAAATAGAATAGAAAATAGGAATGCAATGCAGATAATAAGGATTTTATAAACTTATTTTTACATACTTGCACATATGTTTGCATATACTAGCTTGTAATGTGAAATGCATTACTTATTGTTGGCCTAATCAAAATGTTTGAAAGACTCTTCCAGAGAAAAGATGATTTAGTATAAATTAAGAAAAGTAATTATCTCTTCTTGGAAATTTTTGAAAGATTTATACCATTCATAAGTAATTTTGTATTAGAAGGTAGATAAAATATACTTGACCTAAGCAATTTGAAACATTTCCTTTGTTTTTTTTCTTGCCTCATATATTACTTTTATTGCTAATGTGTATCAATTAGATTGTGACTGAAAATTAGAATTATTATATGTGATTTGATTGTTCCTCTGTGCTATAAAAAATGATATGGTTCACTTATGAGAAACAATAGCTAAAAACAAAACCCCCATTTGAACAAATATACTTCACTTAGTGCCAAATAAGATTCATAGGCATTTGGAAGTTGGAGAGCTACTAAAAATCATTTAATACAATCTCCTATTTTCTTGATGAAGAAATAATAATGGTAGATAACAACTATTCAGCAACTAACATTTGGGAAATCTTTACTTTATTTAGCTCTTATAACCACCTATAAGGTAAGAATTATGCCTACTTTGCAAATGAAGAAATTGAAGCTTAAAAATTGTTCAAGGTCACAGAGCTAATAAGTGGTCTGAGGCAAAATTGGAACTCCCTTCCCTACAGTAAGAGAAGTTAAGAATCTTGCCAAAATAACACTTTGGTTAAGCTAAGATTAACATATATCTAATTCTCAGTGCAGTGTCATGTCTTCCACTTTCTTTTGCCTCCCAACCCAATGTACATTTCTGGTACAAATCTTTAATATGCATTTTCACTGTTCTGTGTTATCACAAAGGGAAGGAGCTACTACTTACAAGAAAATGATTATCTACCTGTTTACTAAACTTCCCTTTTCTCAGGAGTGATGAGGTATCCCTCATGGCATCTTCTTCATTTCTCTAAATTATAGCCTGTGGTGGTTGTTCTCCCATAGTATCTCCATGGCTACAACTCTAATATCATTGGCATTAATCTTAAGACTGTGAATTGTACAAGACAGTGTTAATTCCTGATTACTGGCTGTGGGTCATCCATATCTTCCCTGCAAAATGCAGAAATGTTTCCAGTAGAGTTGCTTATTGAAAGTTGTAGTGAAAGTGGAGAAGGATAACAGGATTGTTAAGTCACAAAGACAATTTCATAGAAATTGGGCACTTCTGAAGGCGTTAGGGTGGGGAAAGGGAATTGAGAGTATGGTCAGTATATTTACATCTTGACTTGGCAATTTATTGGCTGGATGACTTGGGGGAAGTCATCTAACTATTTCTGACTTTCCTTTTTATTTGACTATATAATATATATAATTTTATGAGAGAGAGAAGTGGGGGAGAGAAGGAGAAGGGTGGGGAGAATGAGCAAAACATGGACAATAAAACTATATCATTTAGCCAGGAGTGGTGGCACACACCTCTAGTCCCAGATGCTAGGGAGGCTGAGGGGAGAGAATTGTTTGAGTTCACAAATTCAAGACCAACCTGGGCAACATAGTAGGACCCCATCTCAAAAAAAGCAAAACAAAGCAAGAAAAGACACTGCCCCCTATATCATCTGCTAACCAAGTATTGCTGTGCATTTACCAAGAGGGCAAATATTAGGGAATCATCAAAGGTAGTATGAAATTAAAGCAGAAAGAAAACAGGGAACAATCCTAGACAGATATGTGTTCAGAGTTAGATTTTCTCAATCCAATGAGACTCTAAATAGAAGTATCTATCTTCTGTATTCTTAGGATTATTGAATTAATGCACATAAAACACTTAAAACTGAAGCTACCACATAGTTAGCACTCAAAATATATTAGCTGTAATCACTATTGTTACAGCTACACTGAAGGGATCAGAGTTGAAAGAGTGGCTAGTATTCACAACATTTTAGAAGGCAGAAAAATTGAACTTACAATGTGCAACCTAATGAAAGATAGTTGAGTATCATAACTGATCTACCTTGCTCTGAGGACAAGGAAGGAAATGGCTGTGAATACCTTTTATAAACTGCAGTGTTACAAAACTGCCATTGTGATTCCTATAATGGATTTTGTACCTTACTAACAAATTGCTATATTCAATTAAGATTTTAATTTTGTGTTAATAGTTCTTGCCCTTTCCATTTTATTTGGGTGGAATAGTGACTCAAAGTAACAGGAATGTATTTTGAATATTATTTTTAAACTTTTTTTTAACTTCATCTGAACCAGCTTGAAAAAAGCAAGCCACATTTTGAAAACTGTATGGACCAGTTTTTTGATGGTGTCAAGACTCAAGCACTTAGATAGTCTTAAGTTCCCCCCAATATAGAGAAAAATTATCAAGGTTGACCTAAATTATTTCTTCTTCACAGTTATCAAAACAAAAATGAATATTTCTGATCTCTTTTAACATCATGTAACAATTTAGAAGTAACCTTTTTTCCATGCTATTTTGAATGTAGTTAGAATAGATTAAAACTAGGTTTCTCAATATTTTATTTGTGAATCCGTTTTTCCCTAGGCACAAAAGGAAATATGCTGAAATTATGATTGCATTGCTCAGTTTTTCATTGACATGGTGATTCTTTGCATTTCTTTCATTTCTAAAATAAGTTAAAAATTGTTTATATTACTGTTTTCATTTTATGTTTAGAGCCATCAGGTTGTTATAATATTACAGTATCAATTTGCAATGACTGTATCTATGACTGTGATCCAAACCACTGGATTGAACGATGAGCAAATGAACATTCTCTGCTCTACATGTTATCAAGATCCCCTTTGTGGTGAATGTCTGTCCAGTGTTGATGTTGACAAGAGAACTTATTGGATAAGCATGCCTGATCAGACTCTGTTTCTGGAGACTTGATGAGCACTGCCGAGCAGTCCTGTAGATCATAGTCAATAGCTCTGCTCTTCCTGACCTCTTTGTCTTTTGGAAATGGTTCTCTCCAGTGAAATGAGCTGGACTTGGGAAAAGGGCAGGATCCACCCAGCCTTCATTCATTTTACTGAAGACCCCTCCATTGATGGCAGGATGGGCTCTAGAGGGAGCTCCAGTCCTGTCATCTGGTACTTCTCAGAACCTAGCCTTTTACAGGGTCAGATCCAGAGTCATTTTCTCACTGATATTACTTTGTATAATAACATTTTAGGGGAGGGTGGGTGGAGGATAAATTATGAAGACTGAGAAAGAATAAGAAAAAGGATTCATCAGAATGCACGTGGTAGAAAGGAAAGTTCCTTTCCCTACAAGAAAAAGCCGTCTCTCTCTGGGTATTTCTGCACTCTCTTGTCATGATATAAAAGCCTTTGAAATCACTTCCTTAAAATTTTTCTTAACTTTGAAGAAGCTGTCGTGACTTCTAATGGTCTTCTTTTTTAGAGGACCGATTGGCATGGTCTTCCTCAATCAGGATATTTTGACTATTGGTAATACTTGGGCAGGTCATTGGAGATTTGAAAAGAAGTTGAGGAAGTCAGGACCTCACGATTCTAAATGGCCTTTTGGTCTTGGTAGTATACAGTATGCATTATGGTTTGGTCTCTTTAGTACCCTTGACCATGTTTTAAGAACTAAAACCAAAACAAAATAGGATGGGAAATTCCATTTCTTGGGAAACTTTAGGGACATTTTAAAATTTAAGAATAATATTTAAGGTAACTCAGAACATGAACAATTGATATAGGCAAATAATGCTTCATATTTAGAATGAAAAACTGAAAATGGGCACCTAATTTAATTACCAGCTCCTTCCCACATATTCCAGTCTCCATTTTCTTAAAATGAAGGAACTAGTGCCTGCTTTCTCTACTGGATGCCACACAAAGGATACACAAATTCCATTTCTATAACACCCTCCCAGATGGACATGAACTAATCTGGTTCCTATATATTTTTTGGAACCCAAAATGCAGAGACTTCTTTAGAGGAAAACCATCAAAAAGCACCCTTGCTGGGTGTGGTGGTGCAGGCCTGTAATCCCAGCAGCTTGGGGAGGCTGGGGCAGAAGGATCTTGAGTTCAAAGCCAGCCTCAGCAACAGCAAGGCACTAAGCAACTCAGTGAGAACCCGTCTCTAAATAAAATAAAAAATAGGGCTGGGGATGTGGCTCGGTGGTTGAGTGCTGCTGAGTTCAGTCCTCAATGCAAAACAAATAAAAACACTCTTTCTGTGCAATATCAAGCCTTTTTTTTTTTCATCGAATACTCAGAATTCTGCTTGATTTTCACCAGAATTTTCCTGTATTAGCCCCAATGCCCTACTAGGGTCCAGTCTTCATAATTTATCCTCCACCCACGCTCCTGTAAAATGTTGTCATACGAAGTAATATCAGGGCTTGTGCCTGAACAAGGCCATCACAAAATCTGAAACTAATGACACTACTGCTCAGTGTACAACACTAGCATCACTGGAGGACCACTTAGTTTTTTTTTTCCGCTGTGCATGGAACTAAGAGGGGGAAAGTTCTGTGATCAAATGAGTTTATTTGACAAGGGCTTCCCCCCTTCCTTCACTTACTACTAAAGAATTGCTTTTTTTTTTTTTTAAATAAAAGATCTCTAAAAAAAACCAATCATGATTGTGAGGGGTGGTCCCCAAACACTAAAATTTAATTATGATAGTTTTATTCAGGAAATACAATGAATCTCACATATAATTCTACTGTTAGTCTCATGATTATATGAACAATTTATTTGGAAGTTATTCCCCAAATGTGTTAAAGTATTACCTAAGTTTAGTGTAGAAATGTTTTTAAAATTTCCATTGTAGTTATTATATAGTTTAGCTATTATTTTGGTTTTGTTTAACACTTGCAAAATAAATCATTTTAGCTTATCTGTAAACATGTTATTAATGCATTTTGCATTTGTGTGTATGTGCCCATGTGTATGTGTTTGTGTTTTTTAAAGAATAATAAAGTGACCATTTGTGTGCTTGCTACCTGTCCTGATTATATCTTCCTCCCACCCAGAAGTAGTCACTTTCTTGAGTTTTGTGTTATTTTACATTTCTTTAGTTTTATCACTAATGTATATATTCCTAACACATTATTTAATTTTGTCTGTTTCCATTTTTAAATAAAATGTTTTTAATATTTTAGCACTTAGTTTGACATATGCTTTAGGTTTTTATTGTTTATAAATACTGTTTATTAAGTTAAAGAAGTTCCTTTATATTTCCTCCATTGACAAGAAGTTTTAAAATTCCTAATGTATGCTGAATTTTATTGGATGCATTTTCTACTTCTGGTGAGATGATCAAATTACTTTTCTGAATTAATATACGCTGATGAGATTAATAATACTGCATTTTTAATGCTGAAGTTCTCATGTACTTAAAAGATAATACCAACCTTGCCATCTGTTATGAGACTCAGATGCTAATATTTTATTATTTTTAAAAGAATTTTCAAAGGGCAAGGTTGGTCTTTTACTTTTCTTTTC
Source organism: Marmota marmota marmota (assembly GCF_001458135.2). Taxonomy (NCBI): domain Eukaryota; kingdom Metazoa; phylum Chordata; class Mammalia; order Rodentia; family Sciuridae; genus Marmota; species Marmota marmota. Next base: position 25,875,602 of record NW_026000142.1, on the reverse strand, counting down.
TTTCCCATTTGTCATACTGTCTTTATTGAGTTTGGGTATCATGGTTATGTAAGATTCATAAAAGTTGAGATGTATCTCTCTTTTCCTGTTCTTTGAAAGAATTTGTGTGTGATTGGAATGATCTGTTCCTTGAATGTTTAATAGAGTTATCTTGTAAAACTGTCTGAGTCTCTGTTTCTGTGTAGAAAGATTTTAAATGACTGATTATATTTCTTTCATTGTAACTGAATCATTCAATTTTTTCTTTTTTTCTTGGTGCATATAAATTATACAAAATTATGGGTTTCATTGTGTATATTCACATATACATAAAAATATAATTTGATCAATTTCACCCACGAGTACCTCCTACACCTTCCTCTCCTCCATTCCCCATCCCCTTCCTCTGCCCTAATGGTCTTCTATTTTTAGGTGTCCCCTTTTTTCCTCTCTAGCTTCCACATATGAGAAAAAGCATTATATGGTATTTTTCTATCTGACTCTGATTCATTTCATTCAACATTATGATCTCCAGTCCATCCATTTTCCTTCAAATGACATAATTTCATTCTTCTTTATGGCTATATAAAACTCCATTGTGTGTGTGCGTGTGTATTACTTTTTCCTTATCCATTCTGTGGAGATACCTAGGCTGATTCCATAACTTGGCTCTTGTGGATTGTGCTGCAATAAACGTGGGCATTCATGTATCTCTAAAGTATGCCAACTTTAATTCTTTTGGATAAATACCAAGGAATGCCATAGGTGGATTATAAGGCAGTTCTATTTTTAGCTTTTTAAAGAGCCTCCATACTGATTTCCATAGTGGTTGTACCAACTTACTTTCCCACCAACAGTGTATAAGAGTTCTTTTTCCCTTGCACCCTCATAAGTATTTATTGTTATCTGCATTCTTGATGATTGCCATTCTAAGTAGAGTTAGATGAAATATCAGTGTAATTTTGTTTTGCATTTCCACGATTGATAAAGATGTTGAAAATTTTTCACATAATTCTTGGCCATTTGTACGTCTTTCCTCGAGAAGTGTTTGTTCAGACAGAGGAAACAATCCCAAAATTCATATGGAAGAACGAAAGACTCAGAATAGCCAAAGCAATCCTGAGCAAAAAACAAAACAAAACAAAACAAAAACAACCAATGCGGGAGGCTTCACAAAAACTGGTTTCAAATTATACTACAAAGTCAGAATAAGACAAACAGCATGGTGCTGGCATAAAAAAGACATGTAGACCAATGGAATAGAATAGAATACACATAGACAAATTTACACGGCTACAGACATCTGATTCTTGCTAAAAAGTACTAAAAATATATACTGGAGATAAGAGAACCTTTTTGATAATTGGTGTGGGGACCCTGGATATCTGCATGTAGAAGAATGAAACCAGATCCCTATATCTCACCCTGTACAATGCAAAATGCATAAAAGATCTAAGTATAAGAACATAAACTTTGCAACTATTTGGAAAAAAATAAGGGAAACACATCAACAGAGGTATAGGCAAAGATTTCCTGAATTACACCTTATAACTCAGGAAATAAGAGAAATAATCAATAGATGGGAGGGCATCAAAATAAAAAGCTTCTTCACAGCAAGAGAAGTTGATGGAGTGAATAGACAACCTACAGAATAGGAGAAAGTCTTTGCCAGCTATTCTTTCAATAGTGGGTTACTATCCAATATATATATACACACACACACACACACACACACACACACACACACACACCCTTAACAGTAAAACATCATTCTGTTTTTCATTTCACCTTGAGTCAGTTTGTAAAGATATTTTTCTAGAATTTTTCCATGACATCTCTATTTTCAAATTTATTGGCCTAAAGTTGTTCACAATACCCTCTAAAAGTATGAGTTCTGTCTTCTCTATTTTTTCAATTCAATATTTCCAAAGATTTGTTAGCTGTATTAGCCTTCTTAAGCAAATTCAACTTTATTGTTCTTTTCCATTACAATATTCTTCTGTTCTGTATCAATATATATATAACCTTTCCTTCTATTTTCTTTCCATATTTTCTCTTATAATTTTTAGCAACATTATTAACTTTTTAGCTACTATAAACTTTTATGGAAAAAAAACCCCTACTTATTATCATAGTAAGACTTTTGAAGAGGGCATCATTAGAAGTTTTGATCAGGAATTACATTCAGCCATCTCAACATAAATGTTAAAGGAAAAAATGTTCTTGAAAGAAAGCTTATGATATTGTAAAAAATATTTACAAGTATTTAATGGTATAATTTATACAAATTAAGTATATTTAATATTTAGTTTATATTCAATATATTTAATGTTTAATATATTTTCTTATGTCATGAAATTAATAAAATGAATGTTTTTATGAGGTTACATATGGATGCTCTCAAATATCTTCCCACTTATTCTGGCACTTGCTATCATTTCCTGTGATAAGAAAAAGATGAGAACAAACTCTTAACAATGAGTTGATGCCCCTAAAGTTCATGTCAGCTTTCGTGCTTGATTACATCTCTGAATTTTTACTGTCTTTTTTTCTTACCCCCAAGTATTTCTCATATTTTGACATCAACTCAGCCATGCATATTTTTAAAAAAGTTTATATTTTAAAAACTTTTTCATCTAGCAATATTAGGTGTTGCATTTGACTGGGCATTTTAGGTCATCTGGCCTGCCATGCTGCCCCAAATTTAAGTCCAGTGAGTACCATTCAGTTGACTTTGCTTAGTTCTGTGGCTACATGGCTTCCAAACATCAAAGTACCAACTTACTAATTTGTGCCATTGCTGAAAGCTGGAGAGGATCAGAGAAGTGTGGAGTAAAGTATATAAACTAATTATAATTTTGAACTATCTACTTAAAATCTGTGAAACTCCCACAGTGAATTAGCATCATCTTTTTAAAGATAAACTATATATTAGGAACAAAGGAGTGAAGGTCTCTATTTCAAATGACATTTGCATGCTATTGTAAAAAATTAAAATCTATTTATTAAAATATAACAAATGAAATCACAAAAATACTCTAATTGGGTTCTCAGTTCTGTTATTCTTTTATTCATTTATTTATCCTTCCCTATTGTATGCCTCCTATGTGTCATTAGGAAAGATTTGAAGATTAAAACACTAAGGTTGGCCATGTCTTCATGTTTAGTTTTCTTCCTAGTATTGGAAATTGTTTTGCATTACTAAGAAGAAAAATGTGGAGGCATCAATACCATACTAGATAAGTACACAAACTTTGGGACCAGAGCATATGATTTCTGTGGTGACTGCTTCATTTACAAGGTCATTATATGTCCTTGGACCAGTTCTTTATCTGTACATCAGTTTCTTCATCTGCAAAACAGTGTCTGTCTCATTCCTGATACATAGAAAACATTCATAAGTGTTAGACCTTAGGATCAGCATTATCACTGTCATCTTCATCACTGCTCTAGAAAGGCAATCCAGGTAGGACCTGGTAGGTTGCTGTTCTGTAAAAATTCCAGATTACCTCAATATTTTCTTTCTTTTTAATCTAGGAAACGAGTTGTGCCTTTTGGCCCTGTCTGTTCATTGCTACTCCATTTTGTTAATGAGTGAGGTCATTCTAGTCTTAAGTGGGGATTTGGAGATAGAATAGAAGAAGGGATAGAGCTTTCCTGTGGTGGTGCCCTTTTGGCATTCTCTCTGGAGTAGGTATCTGTAGGACAATATCACTGGGGCTCAGGCAGGGAGTATGGGAATTAGCATCTGCAGCTCCTTGTGACTTCATACTTCCTGAGGACAGGTATCCTGGCTGTTGTTGTTGTTTTTTTTTTTTTCCCTCCTCATCAGGGATTGAACTCAGGGGCACTTAACCACTTAACCAAATCCCCACCCCCACCTCCTTTTAAATTTTATTTAGAAGGTTTCACTGAGTTACTCAGGGCCTTGCTAAATTGCTGAAGTTGGTTTTGAACTCATGATCCTCCCGCTTCAGCCTCCTGAGATGCTGGGATTATAGGTGTGCACCACCCATGCCTGGCTTGGCTGTTTTATTCACCATCTTAGCATTTAGTGCCCAGGAGGCTTGTTCGTGTTGAAAATTTACCTTATCTTCCTATGTACTGAACTGATGCCACAACTCTAAGCTCTACCCCAAGAACTGCTATATAGATAATTTCTCAGCTCTTTTCAGAGAAAGGGTTATCTCTGAGCCTTTTCCTGTGGACTCAGTGCCAGAGATCTCATCATTTCTATATGAGTTCAATTTGATTTAGGAAAACATGTCCTATTTTTATTTCAGTTTTCAAAGTGATGGGCTATGAAGCAAACTCAGTTATGCTTTACTTGTGTATAAATATTTGGAATGACACATATGTCAAATAGCTTACCTTGGCCAGAAAAAAATTTGGCACTGAAAAACATTTTGTTTAAATCAGATATGTGGATCCTATTGTCTGTAACTTTTGGCCTTAACAGAAAGAAGAAAAGCATTATGGAAACACTATCACATTTGAGTACAAACCTTGTTTTCAAGCAGATTATTTTCCAAAAGAAATCCTTTTCATTCTCAGCTTTTTCATTCTCAGAATCTTTTTCTCCTTCTTCTTCCTTCCCCTTCTTTTCCTTTTCATCCTTTTTCTCTTCCTTCCCTCCCTCTCCTTCCTCTCCTCTCTCCTTTTCCCTTCCTTCCTTCCTTCCCCTTCTTCCCCACCTCACCTTTCTTGTTCTTCTACTTCTGTTCTTCACAAATTTGGCTTGAATTTCAAATACTCTGCAAAGACAACAAAACAAAACAAACAAAAACCAAAGACACATAAAGTTATCAATGAAAGAAAAAACCCATAGGTAAGGAAAGAACATTTTATTTGAAAGCTAACAAAAAGACAATGGAAAATAATAAAAAAACCCTCAAGACACCTTCAAAGTATAATAACATTAGTTTGCTGCTTCCCAGGGCAATAATAAAGACAAGTCATAAGAGATACTTCATAATCATTTTTTCTTATAAAATAATTGTTTTACCTTTTTCCTTGTTATGAGTTTTTTTTAAGAAACACATAAATAAACTTTTAGAAAGTAAGAAAATGTGTAGACTCCTGGGTGTGAAGTAGATACTGAAGGCTAGAGAAATGTGGGGGGCGGGGGGAATGAATTCTCTGTGATATACCAGAGACATACAAGGGAGCCGTTCATGGTATCACACAAATACCTTTCACAAAGTTTCTTCAAGAAGATGCTTATTGTATTTGATTTTGAAATGACTTTGTGATGTCTGGATGCTATGGTAACTGCTATTGTATCGAAGAGTGGCATTTATAGTCAACTGAAATTTTTACCTTGTTAACATACCATTCTAAACTCCCCTTCTATTTATCCTATTATTCAACTTATCACATATTTGATGTAATCTCACTTTTTGAAGTGCTTTCTTTACATATTAGCTTAATATTATTCCCATGTCTGAGTCAGGCTTTAGTGTTATTGCAAATTAGCTCCTTTTGCCCACCATAGTACTATTTTCTGAGAGTTCACCTTATGCCAAAGACTGTTCTAGTGTTCTGAATGTTATCTTCTCTAACCTCCATAACAATACTATCAGGTGTTAATTATGATTCCAGTTTCACTGATGTGGAAATGGAGGCATAGAGAGATGAAGAAATGTTGCCTAGGATCATATAGATAGAACTGTGCTATCCAATAGAGTAGCCTGTAGCCATATGTGGCTGCTTAAATTTATATGCAATTATGTTAGAAATTCAGTTCCTCAGCTACACTATCCATACTCATGTCCTCAAATGGTCCATATGGCTGGTATTAAACAATGTAGAATAGAAAAATATCTGTATTTGCTGAAAGTTCCACTAGATATTGTTATCAAAGAAGCAATGAATCCAGTGTTGAACCCAGGTGGTGTGGTGACTTCATGGTCCAGACTTGGAACTACTGCCTTGAATTCTCTCTACTACTAATAATAAAGGTACTAGTATGGAGAGTCTATGAGTTGATGTTAACCTTTAGGATAAAGGACAAGACAGTTGAATAGACACTAAAATGGGAGACTCATTTTTTTTCTTCCCACAAATAAATCCATTGAATGACAGGTACTATTCTGGATGCTGTTGGTATAGCTGCAAACCAAACAGATGGATTTTCTTACCCCACGGAGTTTATATTTTATCTGGAGCAGACAGACACAGGCAAATAACTAACTACATAACCTATCAGATGATGATAAGTGCCATGAAGAGAAGTGGTCAGGGTAAGGATGGTGATGGGGGTACTGATGAAAAGGTCTCTTTGATAAAACACCAATTAAGAAAAGACCCAAGGAAAGACACAGAGAAGTGATGAGCATGCCAGGCAATGGAAACCCAAAGTAAAAAGGCTCTAAAGCAGATATCAATGGATTTAGTTAACTTTTAGCACCCCATAAATGACAGACATCCGAAGAAATCCCCTCTCTTTCTGATTGTCAGACTTCATCTGTGTAGTCTTCATCACCCTTGGTCTAATGTCAACTTTCTTTTCCAATTCTGATACATCTTCCTTTGAGTCATCAGAGCCCATTTATATTATATATATATAAAATATATATTGGATTTCGTAGTTTGCAAACTTGGGAACACAGAGGAAATCTTAGCACCCTTTGGTGATCACCCTTGACTTGAATAAATTAGAGGATCGTATTTGTTTGAAAATTCTTTGTCCTTCATGATTCTTCCCTCCCCTATCCAATAAACAGAGGTGAACCTACCAGTTCAGAAGTTACTATATGTAAAGCCAAGCTGATAAATTTTTAGAAGAAAATTAATATAAAATAAACCACATAGCACTGTCTAAACTTTTGCTTCTCGAGTCATTCTTATGAATTTAATTTTTGATTATTAATAGTTTGGCTAAATGTAGAATCTCAAATCTTTGAGCAAATTTAAAATTTTCAAGAGGTAACAATACATTGACATTCTATAAAGATGATTTCAGCTTCTCATTTGCAAAGTATTAGGAAAGATTTGATTCTATGGCAATACCCAGAAATTTTTATGGCACCCTGCCTTTCTGATCACCATCACACTGTCCCTCTCTTGTCTTTACATCCTGTTAGGTATGCATCTCTCTGCATCTCTCTGTTAAGATATAGTGCAACTAGATGACTATTCCCTTCTCTTAATTGCAAGGAGAAAATGATTTAATACATGTAAAGTATTGCTTTTATATTCATATTCCAAACATTTTACACATAAAGTACTTCTACATATAAATATCTTAGAATAGAACCAAGTACTTGATAAGAACTCTGTACATATTAGTTCTTATTATTCTCAACATGCTTTACCTAAGCATGTCTTTTCTCATTGCCTTGTATTCTGCCTTACTGCAGGCTGCCTCTGTTTTCCAGCCCCACCCCTATATCTTAGATAGCTTACCTTTGGTGAGCCCTGCTCCTTCCTTTAGTGCTTATAATTTGTCTTGCAAATGGAGTTCTTGACCCCTGAAAACCTCTTAAAACACTGTACTGGACATTGTTGAAATCACACAATAATCCTGTTTCTCCCAGGGTAGAAGTTTCACCATAACTTTCCCTCAGTGTGGGACAGATTATGTGGCCCTAGCCCGAAGTCTCCAGTCAAATGTTCTGGCCAGTGAGTATGGGTAGGATCCAGGTAGATCCAGCCATGAGTTTTTGGCCACTCTTCCAGTAACAGTCAGGGCATCTCAACTCCATTTAAAACAGTCCAGAAAAATTCAGAAGTTGGCAGCTGAGATTGAGTGAGTTTCCAACTGCACTGGGTAAGTGCCTGATTTCAGTGGGGAGCCTATGATGGCTACCCAGAAAGGCTATTTTCCCTCCGCAGGTCTGGATGGCTCACAGAAGCTCCAAAGAGGTTGAAATTTACTGATTTTTGTTTGCAATGTATTTGTGAGGGAACATTAAGTCCCTGACTGGCTATTAAAAAAAAAACAGCCAGTATGCTATGGACTAGCTTCTGGGGAAGTGTAAGAAATTTATCAGTAACTAATGTTGGACAAATTTACATTTCAACACTCCCTGTGCTTATAGGCAGCTGCACAGAACAGGAATAAATTAGGTGCACTGTGCTGCCATGGTGTGATGTCAGATGAGACCAAATGTAAATGAGGGTAATGTATGCAAGGGATCACAATTTTCTCAAACTTATTAATATTCTGTTATTGAATCACATAAGTCTTTTTAACTTATGTTTCCTCAGCCTTTAGTTTGGGTCTGCGTTCCTGAAAGATGTACTGATCTTCATTTGTATATAAATAAAGACAGCAGATTCTGGATGGAAGAAGTATTTGCAGTGAGAATAATTTGTATAAGAGGGTAATGCTTTGTAACTACCTTCATCAATGCCCTATTAACCTGGAGTTAAATAAGCTTTGAGCATCAGTGCCTAATAAGGCAGAAAGGATGTGCTTCAAAGGATGAGCAAACCTGCATTAACCCCAAGTGCTATTAGCTATTTCTGTTTTAGGAATCCTGGAATATACCAGCAGAGTGTTGGTTACTTTATACATAGCACCTTTAGTTTTCTTAACACTCCTTCAGTGTTGCCATTTGCTAATGATGTAACTATAGCTCAGAGATGGTGTGTAACTTGGTATGAGAGCCACCTACCCAGTAAGTGGAAAAGCAAGACTTGATTCTGTTTCTCTCTACTTGTTTCCTTTTATCCTTATTTTCTCATCTCTGTTTCATTGGCTTTCTCATCTACTGCCAAACCATTGTGTATCCTTCTGTTTATATGGATTCTTGTAAAAAAAAAAAAAAAAAAAACTTTCGGGTTATTTTGTATTTTAATAAATGGTATTCTGTTATAGATTTTTAAAAATTTTTGTTATCTACTTATTTTTTAAAATGTCTCCATGCAGCACTGGGTTTTGAAGATCCATTGATATGGCTGTATGTCCCTGTGATCTGTAGTTGCTGATGGCTGCACAGTACTCCAAGGTTACATCTACCACATTTCATCTGTCCACCATCTGGTACAGATGCCTAGATTGCCTCTGGATCTCCACCACACCCAGCAGCCCCGCAGTGAACATCCTGTACACATCCTTTGATGAATCTGGTGGGACTGTTTGGAAATTGATAGCTCATAGGGCATACATATGCTAACTTGGACTGTGTTGGGCCTGTTTGCTGCTGTCCAGCCTGGTTGGTCCAGTCCACACATTCACCAGCAGCGCATGAGTACTTTTATATCCCTTCATCTCCACTGGCACTTCCAATTTTCTCATTTTTCTAATTTTGGCCAATCTAATGTGTAAGTTTGTTTTAATTTGAATTTTTTCAAAAATTATTAATGGTTTTTATAACTCACCTCTTTATATGTTTGTTAACTGAACTTTTCCATTGCTACTCAGATCCCCAGTTCAGGGGATTAAATTCATGAACAGGCCCTGCCCTTCTCTCTAGACCAGCACTTTTGATGTATTTGATATATTTCAGTTTGAAAATACAGTCTGATGTATTTCCAACTGAATAGAGTATAAGTCCTGTGTACAAATTCAGAATTTCTTGTGGTTACTTTTTAAAAAGATTTAAAAAAGATAAGTGAAATTAATTTTAATAATACTCTTACATATTAAGTAAGAAATGAAAACTCATTTCAACTCTAAATTGTTTTTTAAAATTTGATACATAAAATTATACATGTTCATGGAGTACAGTGTAATATTTTAGTATGTATATTAGTTGTTCAAATGAGGGTGAACATATATATCTCCTCATACATTTTTCATTTCTTTATGGTAAAAGCATTAAAAATCTTTTTTCTAGATTTTTTTGAAATGTACAGTACATTATCAAATATACAGTACTCTATTGGGCAATATAACACCAGAACTTATTTCTCCCACCTAACTATAACTTAATGCCTATCTATCAACCTTTCCCATCTCTCCCTTTCTCTATTTTCCCTTGCCTCTGATAACCACCTTTATATGCTCAACGAGGTCCCATTTTTAAAATCCACAGATGAGTAAGATCATGTGGTACTTGCCTTTCTGTACCTGGCTTATCTCACTTAACATAATGACCTCCTGTTCCATCTATATTGACTCAAGTGATGGGATTTCATCCTTTAATGACTTACTAGTGTTTCTTTTTATATGTGTATGATTTTCTTTATCTATTCATCAATTGATGAACATTATGTTGTTTCCATTTCTTGGCTACCATGAATCCTGCTTCAATAAACATGGGAGTACACATGTCTCTTTGACATACTGATTTCATTTCCTTTGGAAATATACCCATCAGTGGAATTGTTGGACCATATGGTCATTCTATTTTTAATTTTTTGAGGACCCACCATATGGTTTTCCATGATTATTCTAATCAGTGGATTATATTACAATGATTATACTAATTTTCATTCCTACCAAAGGTGAGCAAAGATTTCCTTTTCTCTACATACTCACCAGCATTTGTTATCTTTTATCTTTTTGATGATAGCCATTCTTACTGGAGTATGGTAATATCTCATTGTGGTTTTGATTTGTATTTTCCTGATCACTAGTTGAACATTTTTCATATACCTGCTGGCCATCTTTATGTCTTCTTTTGAAAAATGTCTATTTATAGCTATTGCTTGTTTTTCATCAGGTTATTGGGGTTTTTCCTTATTTTTAGTCTCATATATATTCTTGATATTAACTCCTTTTCAGATGCATAGCTTGCAAATATTTTTTCCCATTTTGTTGGCTGTCTTTTCACTCTATTGTTTCTTTTGCTGTGCAGAAACTTTTTAGTTTGATGTAATTCCACTTGTCAATTTTTGCTTTTGTTTCCTATGCTTTGGGGATCTTGTCCAAACAAAATCCTTGCCCATTTCAGTGTCCTGAATCATTCACCTATGTTTTTATTTCTAATAGTCTCACATCTTACATTTACATCTGCATCTTACATTTAAGTCTTTAATTCATTTCCAGTCAATTTTTATAATTGGTGAGAGAGAGAGCAGTTTCATCCTTCTGCATGTGGATATTCATTTTAATTATCATTGTTTATTGAAGAGATTGTCCTTTCTTCAATGCTTATTCATATCACCTCTGTGGAAGATCAGTTGGCTATAGATTCATGCATTTACTTTTGGAGTCTCTATTCTGTTTCATCGGTCTGTATTTCTACTTATGCCAATATCATGCTGTATCATTAGAGTATAAAGTCTTTGTGAAATAGAGTTACTTTATACAAGTGAAATTTTGTTTGACAGAAAAATATTTCACATTGTTTATAAAACTTTGAATGTTCTTGAGTATTTGAAATCTCTTCTTATATTGAGCCAAAATCTGTCTCTAATTTCCTACTCATCATTGTACTGCTTTCCATGGCCACGTATTAAGTAAGTGATCTGTCTTTATGAGTAGTCATTCCGAAAAGCCTTGGATTCTTGAGTTCTTAAGTTTCTCTATCCCCTAATGTCTTCTCTTCTTTGTCCTCAGTATTCCCATTTCCTGTGGTCATGTGACATATTCTTTCACTTTATTATGCTGGGCTCTTGGATTTTATGCATTTCAGATTATCTGTGTCTCCCTTAAAATGGGATATGAGAACCAGCATGGTTCTGTAGCTGTAGTCAATGAATGGGGAAGTGCCCAGATGAATTCTGGCTTCCTCTGACCCAGACCCTTAGCTACCACCAGAGTTAGTTGAAACTGTTAGCTTTCAGCAGTCACGTATAGACTCAGTTAATGAACACTTATTGTCTGGTTATTCATCTGTTGATGCTTTTAAGTGCCCACTTTATGTTTAGTGTATCTATGACAGTATAGGTCATCTTCCTATTTGCAGCAATTTCTAAACAAAGGGAATCAAGCTTTTAAAAGATAAGATTATCTGTTTTAAAAATTAAGCTCCCTCCCTTGTAAACCCTGCCCCACCCCCTGACAATAAAAGCCTTTGACAGACTCATCCTCAGAAACACCTGTAGTATGTTTTAAATAAGTGTAAGACATTTCTTGGGCCTGAAATTAGTAGCAAAGCCTCTTTCTTTGGTAGCATCTACCTAAGACAAATTAGTAAAACAATCTGAATCTGTTGATAATCTGACATAAGAATTAATTAGTGTATTTAACTGGAAAGGAAAAGTTAGCCTACACTCTCATTTTGGAAAGTGTAAGATATAGGAAAGTAAATTTTCATCTTGATATTATCTAAATAGTACATTAGACAAATGTACCAAATTATGAGATGATGATATGAAGTGTGGTATGTAGTAATAACAAAGATAGGGTGAAAGATTACAGAACAAGTACAGCATCTGTAAAATGATGATGTTAGGATATAGCTTTTGTAAGAGAAGGAAACATGCTGTAACAAATACATGAAAAATGTGTTGCTTGCCACTTACAGTCACATTTCCAGGATTGCTCAGCCCAGGGGAGGTAATAAGAAAGGGACAGAATTTAGACTCCAGGCAACTAGAAGACTAGACCAAAGAACCTTCTTCCTTGTTTTCTCCACTCCTTGGTGTTCACTACAGGCTGCCCCTGAATATATGACCAGGTAAAGGGGTTGCCCTTAAATTTAGATTAGGTGAGGACCTTTAGATTAGGTGAGGAACAGTTTGAGAAATACATAATGGAGAGGAATAATCTAGACTCTGGAAAGGTAAGACATGTAGTCCTGGAGTCATCCTTATTTCACCTTCTGAATTTCTCCATTTTATGTCATGTCCAGAAATAGTTTATCCTGACCATGGCAGCTACAGTATGCAAGTATTTTCCCTTAGCTTTAATAGCTCTGGAAACAGGAGAGTATAAAAAACACAGTGTTATACTTCATGGGAGGCCTTCACAATTTGGGAACTTGGGGTGAACTACTGAGTAAATACTTTGAGCTGAACTTTTAAGGATGAGTTGGCTTTCCACAGGCATAAATGACCAGGAAAAAAATTATGCTAGGCTATTCCTTCATGGGGAAGACCCAAGTGGCTTTATACAGACAATTCCTTATGTACTGAACTAAGCATAAAGGGATAAATAGTAAATTCATATCCATATCCTTGCTCCAGGGTCTGATAGCATTGTGAAGATCAGAGTAGCCTCAGAGCTGTGAGAGGGTCCTTGCCTCCTTGATATGCCCTGTGTGGTATAGGCAGCCGCCGCAGGTTAGCAAATATGGCTGAATCCAGGACACAGCCAAGTCATTTTCCTACTCTTAATGGCAGCTTATAGTTTACTTGGAGTATCTAGGAAAATGATTATTTAAAGTATCAGTTTAAGACTAGAATATTTTTACACCCTGTAAGCAATAATTTTGGGGGTAGACAACTTTAATAGGCTAGAAAAATTGAAATATTATGTATGTAAGCCTCTCTTTCCTTTCTTTATCAGTGTTCAACCAGAGATACAATACCAACAGAAGATATATATTAGGAGATGTAGTCCAAGGAATCAGCTTACACTATTGTGGAGACTGGCTAGAAAAGTGTGAAATCCATAGAGCAGGCTGTCAGAAAGGCATACTGGCACTCTCAGGCATGAGCAGAAGCTACTGTCCACAGGCAGAATTTCTTGTTCATCTTTGGTGGAGCCTTAGTTCTGCCTTGAGACTTTAAACTGATTATAGACTTGGATAATATCTATGAATTACCTACATTTTGCACCACCTGAATTAATGTTTGATTGAACAACTGAGGCTATTGCCTAGCTATGTTGACCCCACAAAGTAGACCCTCACGTGCCCATAGACAGCTCCTGTGTTGAGAGAGCAAGGGCAGGTAATATATGCAATGGGACTAGACAACTCTCAGCAATGACGTAGGAGAATTAATCAAAGACACAAAAATTCAAAAGTTGTAGGAATCTATTTATATGAAAAAATCTAGAATAGACAAACCCACAGCAGATTTGTGGTTTCCAGGGGTTGGGGAAGGGAGAATACAAAGTGACCACTTAATGAGCATAAGGTTTCTATTTAAGGATGATGAAAAAGTTCTGGAACTGGATAGTGTTTATGGCTGCACAATATTATGAATGTAGATAATGCCATCTAATTACACACTTTAAAATGGTTAAAATATAAATTTTTATGTGATGTCTATTTTTGTCACAATGAAAGAATCACATTTTTATTTGGTTTGACTGTAGTGGGTCCCAAAATGGAGCATATTTCTCATTGCAGGTAGGTAGGGTATAATTTAAAACTGCCAAATTAGCATGTTTACTTTTTTTTTTAAGCAAGGGATTCTGCTGCTTCTTGACAAGTGTCCACCTCAGTCCCTTTCATAGTTGAGATGGGCATTGTTCAAGCCTGTTGTTCTGAATGTCCAGCTTATAATGTGAGGCCACAGGCAAGTTTGACTTAAGCAGCTTGACAGCATATCAAGGAATAAGGGTAAGGCAGGACCGGATGGCTTCCACAGAGCTGGTGATAGAGATCTTCAGATACAAGAGGCTTTTGTTCAAAGCATGCCAATTGGGAGGATGATCATGAATCTCTTGTCTGTCAGAAAGGAAACTAAGATTTAGCTGGCTGTTGTACTTGGGTTCCTGGGAATATTTTACTGGCATGTCTGTTTTCTTCGCAATAAATTCTTTTTCAGTCTTGCTCTTTATTGAGAGCTGTGATATGTGGATCCTTTCCTTTGTGGATAGCACAAGCTCTTGCTCTGCGTATGGTGATGTCAGCACAATGATCCTTTTGCAATGGTGACAGTTTGGAGAAATGTTTTTCAAATTTGTTGCTACTGACACACAGATGAATTCCCAGGTAGAGTTATGGATCACCAAGAAAACAGGTTCTGACAGTGCCCTGGAGGCAGGGAATGTAATGGACCTAACCCTGAAAAAGGCTGCACAGGGCAGATGTGCAGAGCTGCACGGAGAGAGGCAGTCTCTGAATGTCCTGTTTGTGCCAATTCTTCCTTTTTCCAACTGGAAACAACACATTGAACATTTAATGCCTTCAGTAAGAGATTTATCCTTGGGAATATTTTTGTCTCCTTTAGAAGCCATGCTAAATATTTGAAGCCACTAAGCAGAACTTTGTTTACTGGCATAAGTGGAACTTTAGATAACAAAAAGAACTTTCAGAATGTCCTAGTTGGGCTTCATCTATGTCAATTTCCAAGTTAAAAATGAAACTTAAAAATTATTATTAATCATCATATATGTCCTTGTTAGCTGATTTCAGCCATTAAAAAACAGGATCTAATAAAATTATTTCTTTTTTTTTGGAGGCATGAATGTTCCAATCCCAAATGAGTTAATAAAAATGTAGAATGTTAAATACAATTTAGTGTGGTCCTTTCCACAAAGCTGACTCAGTCAACTCATCATCTTGGTTATCCTTTGGCTTATTCATATCCTTGAGTTCTACACAGGGACCCATGAGAAGCTTTAATTTTTGTATGGGAAGAAGAATTCTGCTCAGCTTCATCTACCAGTGGCCTAGCAGAGTATTAAAAGGCCACCTTTACAGCCTTCAATTCAGGTTGGATTGTGTTTTAGGGACACATATTGAAAAACAATTATTTATGAGAATGATATAGTATGTTGAACATATAAGGTATGTCAGGAACTCCATATATATGATGTTATTTTTTCCAACAATTTTATGCAGTATGTGTCATATCATAAAGCCAACCCTGAGAAGGGAGAGCAACTTTCCAAACAGGGTGGCTTTAAACCCATGACAATCTGATCCTCAAACCCTGCTGATTTTCACTGTACCACACTGACAAGAACTTGCAGAATGGTTAGCCACAGGGTTAGTCACCAGAAAGTGGGCCATAGGACACCTAAAGTTTTAAAGGGACTGGGTGAGTGATCCTGGGAAGCTGGTCAATAGAAAGTAGTTCTCCTGGAGAGCTCCCATGTTCTCTGAAAACCTCCTGTTTGGAACTTTGCATTCCAGCTTATCAGGTTCTGCAGTTGCCTACACTTCCCCTGTGATGCTGTGCACCTGCCATATGTCTGTGGTCAGTCTTGCTGTGCTTTATTATGCCTGATCACAGGCATAGAGTAAGACCTTAATGAGTCCTTAATGAATTAATTGGGTAAAGACATCCAGGTACATCT
This sequence comes from Marmota marmota marmota, assembly GCF_001458135.2. Taxonomy (NCBI): domain Eukaryota; kingdom Metazoa; phylum Chordata; class Mammalia; order Rodentia; family Sciuridae; genus Marmota; species Marmota marmota. Next base: position 25,859,590 of record NW_026000142.1, on the reverse strand, counting down.
CAGAGAATCAGAGGACCAGAGGGAGAAGTCTGGGCAGGTGAAATAAGAGGCCAGGGAGGAGCTGATTGTACTTGAAGATGAGTTTCCTATTTCTGTGTTTGCCTTAGGGTGAGCGAGCCAGCACCTGAAATATACATAGAGAGACAGACATATTGATGAAAAACCCCAGGCTCTCTAGCCATTATCTCTAGCTTAAGGAGGTGTTGATTTCAACAGTGATGGGTTAGTTTTTGGTGTTCCACTTTCTAAGTAAGTGTTTCGGGCTGTGTGTGTGTGTGTGTGTGTGTGTGTACACGCACGCGCGCATGCACTCACACATGCACTCACGCACCAAGAATTTGGAGAAAGACTTAAAAGGAGAGTGGAAATAGGGAGATTGCTACTCTGAAGAATAAAAATCCCCAGTGTGGTCTCTACACCAGGGATCAGCAAACTATAGCTGACAGGCTAGATGCCTTTTTGACCTGCTTTTGTATGAGTCTATAAAAACTGAGCTAAGAACGATTTTTACATACTTAATGGTCAAAATACATAAGAATAATTCATAGCATATTAAAATGATATAAAATTCAAATTTAGTGTTCATAAATAAAGTTTCATTGGACTCAGCCACACCCATTTATTTATGCATTTGTCTTTGACTGATTTTGTGTTACAAGGACAGAGTCCTGTGGTTGCCTCAAGAACTTTATGCCCACAAAGCCTAAAATATTTACTATCTCATTCTGTGCAGAAAAAGTTTGCCAACCACTGCTCTAAGCCATAGTAGTGTCATCCCCTTTTAAGACTGGTGAGAAAACAGAATAACATTGTTTCAGGAGCCTTCAAGCAAGGTATATTGATTATATTTATAGATTCCTATCGATTTTTGTTTTTACTTTAATCCGTGTTGGTGTGAAGGGCCTGGAATAATTCTTGTATACTGTGAAGGTACATTCTAAAAAGCATCTGGAAAATCTCTCATGATTGATTTTGGTAAAGAAGCTTTAATTTTTAAATTGCTTTTGAACTTTTCCATCTCAGAGTGGGACTGAAGGGGAAAGATGGGGTAGGTGCTAGCAGCTCTTACTTCTGTGTTACTGCAAAGACTGCTCTGAGGATTAGCAAGATAATGTATAGGCAGCATTTAGTGTTTCTTCAGGAAGGGCATTACATAAATATAAGACATTAGTATTAACAATACATCTTTGATCTCTCACAAAATAACAGGTTTATATAAAAATAATTTAGACTTGATGGTTAAGTGCATGTTTGTAATGGGGCCAAAGCAGTAAGAGGTTAGGAACAAGGTAATTGAGGAATAAAGGAGAGACCATTGTGATTCAAGATATGTAAATCTGTCTCTATTAAAAAAGGGAAATTTTCTTTTTTCTTAAGATTTGATGCTGCAGGAATAACTATGATCATTGGTCAGAAATAATTTTGGGACCCTCTCTTTTAAAGGACTAGCTTTATGCCACACAACCAGACTAACACCTGGGCTCTCCAGGAATTGAGGAGTATGAACATAAGTGATGCAGGAATGGCCCTGAGCTTTGCCCTCTGTCTTGTCAAGTTTTCTTATTCCCAGAGATGCTATTGGGTTCCATTGTAGGTGTCGTTCAGAATAGAGGCTGAGACAAGGACTTGAGTGCAGGTAGTTTATTTAGAGGGTGCTCTCCAGAACCAGAAGTGAGAAAGTAGGCAGAGTAGAAGAGCAAAGAGGAAACACCAGGAAAGGGCATATTCCCGGGCTCGGTAACCTGAGGGCAACTAGGGCTCCATCTGCTGGGAACCCATGAGGCACTGCGTGGAATAAGTCTCAGATGGTCCTTGCTAAGGAGGCTGGAGTTAGTTAACTCATTATATAACAAAAATAGCCACTGACAGGTTTTGAGATCACTCGTTGTGCCAGGAGCTCTGCCTAAGTACTTGCATTTAATTCTGAAAGCAATCAAGAAAGGTATCTTTAGTTACATTATACAGACAGGAGTCTGAGGATTTGAGTATAAATTATATAAAGTAACTTAGCTAGTAAGTGTTGGGCCTCAGCTGTAGATCCAGATCCACCTGACAGCAAAGGCCATGCTGTGCTATGTAAGAATACCTCTTTCTCAGTCAGTGGTTTCTACATTTTTAAATTTTAACTAATTTTTAATGTTGGGAATATAGGTATATGTTAGGAGGTTCTGTTGCAGTAACAAGTAACCCATCAGGTCTTAGTGGTTTAATCATAACTTCTCTCCATGTAGGGGCCATGTGATTGACAGAGTGGCTCTGTGTAAGTATGATGCTCACCTGGAGATCTAGGCTAATGGCACAGACACAGTCTGGTGTGCTGGCTCCAGGTTGAGATAAGTAAGGAACCTTTGGCATTACTCTTAGTGTTGTGTAAAAGCCAACCTTGAATTTACATGACCTTGGGAGTGAATACTTCACTTACTTAGTTCAAGCCCTATCATCTGGAGCATTGTAACTTGACATGGCAGAGTGAAGAAGGCCTAGCAAAACCTTTGCCCAGGGATGAATTGCTATTTCTGTTCACATTTCATTGAAAAAGCAGGAAGGACACTGAGTATTGGTGAATAGTAATAGAGTCTCCCAAAATAGGCTTGATTTAATTCATTTTTACAAGCTTCCTCCTTTTCTTGTTAATAGGTTAACAAGTTTAAGCTATTAAGCAGATCACTATGGCTTGGAATATATTTAATTCAAATGTTGACTTTCTTATGTGGCCTCATGAAAATTCAGAGTGGCTAAGTGCTGCAGCTGCACCTTCCTATATTTGAATATTAGAAAGGGAATAATATGGAGGGTGCACAGTAAAAATTCCCACCCCATAATCAGCTATCCAAAGTTATTCTTTTGATTTAGCCATTTCCTAGATGGCATGAAAGACAGAGGAGAAAAAATATACAGTTATTACCCTAAGATTTCATCTTGAACATATAATGGGAACCTTTGGCTATGGGCACAGTTTGATGACATTGCAGTGGTTGTGGAGGGGGACTTGTATATAAGTAGTTCTCCTTTTGAGCATGTGCTCCAGCAACTTTTTTTTGTTGTTGTTGTAGTTACATTTTCTCCATGAGCTGAAAACACAGAGTAAATATAAAAGGAACATTGACCATTAGCACGTGCACATACACATACATTTGAAAAAGGCACTTTGAGAAGAAAAATGGCTTTGATCAAATAGCTGCAAAGCTGGAAGTAGATAATAGACTTTCATGTCTGCTTACCCTGTTCATAAGTTCAAAGAACCCACCTTTTCTAACAAAATTCTACTCTTGCCTTGGAAGCAAGTTTGAAGTGTGGAGGATTGGTGTGGAATAGTCAGGATTAGATTTAGGTGTTGGAGAAAATGACAGGTTGTTAGGAGGAAGGGCAGTATACTGGGGTGAAAACCTGCTGCATCCTTGTGTTTTTGTCCATTCTGCCATGAACCAAGTGTGCAACCATGATGAGGGCATTTAACTTTGCTTTCTTTACCTGAAGTAAGATGAAACTGGAGATTTTAGCTATTAAAATGGTGATGAGGGGTGGGGTTGTGGCTCAGCAGTAGAGTGCTTGCCTAGCATGTGTCAGATCCTGGGTTCAACTCTAAGCACCACATAAAAATAAATAAAAAAAATAAAGGCATTGTGTCTATCTACAACTGAAAAAAAATTTTAAAAATAGTGATGAGAGGAAAAAAAGGGAGAGGGTTGTCAAATAGCAGGATGGAAAATTTCTTTTTTAGACTATAAGAGACTTCAGAATATTTGGACTTTGAGAGAAGGAGTCATTTGTGAAAGACACTGAAGGTGCAGGAGAAAGGGTTTCTGACATAACAAGGTTGAGACAGAGGTAGGGCATGAGGAGACCATGTGGAAGACACCATCCTAAAGGGCGGGGATGCTTTTCCTTCTAGGAAAGAGTAAAATGAGGACACAGAGTTAGAGATACTTTTAAGGTAGTGAGAAGGAGGATGTAATGTCAAGAAGATGAAAAGCTTCGCATAGCTTGGTCATCTGCCTAGCATGTGTGGGCAGGGAGGGCATATCAAGAGATGGAGGAAAGATTTAGAACCAGCCTTTGTAGAGTGTGATAAAAGGATTTGGTTACCAAAGGGGAATACAAACTTTTTTTTTTTTTGGAGCCCAGTGAGGACTCATATGAAGTTGAACAGCAGGGATTGTAGTGGAATATTTGGCATGGCACATTTTTATAATTTGACACACCAGAATCAGGAATGAGGGAGACAAAACATAAAAGCAAGCCCTCTTAGAGTAATTTTGCCCTTCCTCTTCCATGGCAACTTGGCTTGGGAGGAAAACAGAAGAGTTTGAGGTGCTCTGTGATTTTTGTGAAGGAACAGAAAAGGTTCCCTTGGTATAAGGACATGGGAAAGCTGGAAGGAAAGGAAGTTTGGGACATCCAGGGAACACTGAAAGCAAAAATGTGCTCAATAAAGATGTAGCCCCAGAGCTGCTAAGACTTGAAATGAAGCAGGAATTAACTTTTGCTTTTTAAGGAAGTTGAAGAAGGCAACAAAGTGCTAAACTGTGGGCACCTTAGGGACAGGGCCAACATCCTCTTTGTTTTGGTATTCCAGCCATCAGCATGTGGCACACAGTGGATGTTGAATAACTCCTGCAAATTAAACTGAACATTATCCAGGATGATGGCAAAAGAGAGTCAGGAAGGAAACTCTGAAATGATCAGGCTGTAAACAAGTTTAGTACGTGCAAAGTCTTGTCTAAATCAGAGCAGGGGACCTTATTTTCTTTTGCTGAGCACTCTATCAAGGGCATCCCCTTCCTCTGTCAATGTCCAACTCCACAAATAAGGGGTAATTTCCCAAGTAATAGCCAGCTGTGCCTCCTACTTCTCCAGGAAGGGGCTTCTTCCATTATCCTAACACAAAATTCTGTCCTCCTGCTTGCCTGCATGAATAAATTTTATGGTCATGGCTTTGACTACTTTCTTGATAAAGGGTCATTCTTAGAGGTTAAATAAAATATGGAGAAAATGAAACAGAAATGAGGAACCAGCTAATTTGTACGAGAGAAGGGGTATTCCATTTGTGTGTGGATTGCTGAATTTTGAATGACACACAGTAAAAAACAAATATCAGCCAGCCAGCATGGCTGAATGTAGGTTTTTCCCCCATTTATTTTGCCGGTGTAGATGGTTGTTAATTACATATTTATGCAAATACTCCAGAGCTTACTTATGAATGTCCTGAAGCATCTTTCCTAAGCCTAATGAAGTCTAGACTTCATGGGGGCCCTCTTGCTCCATTATCCTGCCACTAAGTCTTATCTGAGATATGATTTAGTTTGCTATGGAAGTTTGCAGATGAATTATATTAGGGTGTATTTAGCAAGGTTCTGATGACTAAAATACTAGGGAGATATTCCTAACTTTTGAGAGGTTCTATAAAGTGTCTACCATCACTGCATGCATATGAATAATGCATTTGATCATCAGAGAGAACTGATGATCCGAAACTCAATCCCACTTAGGGATTGAGTTCCGAAAACTTTATGGACCATAAATTCCAGGGCAGCCTTCTATTTCCAGACTGGGAATCCAATGTTCTGTGTTTAACTTGTAACCTTCTTTTTTGTTCTCCAATTTCAAAATTAGAAAATCAGTATGTTCCATTAGAAAATTGGTATGTGGTATACTCACAAAGAGGATTCAGCTTTATCCATTAGCTGGTATTACTGTTAGTCAAATAAAATGGAGTGTTTACTACTTTAGGATGCAGATTATCAGATGTTAAGTAAATGGAATGGAGAGACTGCTGCCTTGTTGATGACCGCAGCTGAAAAGACTGAATTTGGAAAGTTTCAGCATAATGGATGTGTTTTCCAACTCAGAAACTCTGGAGCTATTCATACAGTGCTGTGAGGTGGGGGAATGCATGTGTGTTTTGGTTTGTTTGGTTTTGGCTGCCCAGACAAAATTTTGAGTTTTCATGCCTTGTGGATAAAAATGGCTATTGCCAAAGATTTGCTGGGAATTTAGAAGGGAGCAGTAGTTCACAGTAAATTTTCAAAAATTATTTCATCTGAAGACACAAGGAGAAAATTTCATCTCTGTACTGGTTCATTTCCCAGAGTTAGCTATTTTTCCCAGGCTACCTTTCCCCCTTGAACTTTAAACCTTTAGCCCAGAAACACTTAGAAATTTGTCATTATAATTCTTTGGCTATCACTTCTTGCACATAAACTCGGCTCTGCTCTCATTGGACATTCAGAGCTCTTGCTAGTTGTTTATCCATAGAGAATAGTATTGAGTGAAGCTGTCAGCTCATTAGCAGTGGTGTGTGTGATTTAACTTGATAGGTGTACCTGGAATTCAGGAGGGCTCAATTAGAAGCCCTCACCAGGCAGTCTTTGCTATGGATCCTGCACTTTATTTTCCCAGCAGGACAGTTTGGGTTTGAATAACACTTTCCTTGTGGTTAAAACCTTCTGTCCAATCTCTGTTGTGTTGTTTTTGTGGTTTGAACAGGAGCATGAGATCTACCTTCTTAACAAAGTTTTTGAAAGGAGGAGTGAGAGAATAAGGGAGGTTCAGTCTGGGACTTTTTTTTTTTTTTTAAAGAGAGATAGAGAGAGAGAGAGAGAGAGAGAGAGAGAGAGAATTTTAATATTTATTTTTTAGTTTTCGGCGGTCACAACATCTTTGTTTGTATGTGGTGCTGAGGATCGAACCTGGGCTGCACACATGCCAGGCAAGCGCGCTACCGCTTGAGCCACATCCCCAGCCCCAGTCTGGGACTTTTAAGACTGATTTTAGTTTAGTAAGAAAAATCTACTACAGGGACACAGCCACATCAATGTTTATAGCAGCACAATTCACAATACCTAAACTGTGGAACCAACCTAGATGCCCTTCAGTAGACGAATGGTTAAAAAACAATGTGGCATATATACACAATGGAATATTACTCAGCAGTAAAAGAGAATAAAATCATGGCATCTGCAGGTAAACGGTTGGTGTTGGAGAAGATAATACTAAGTGAAGTTAGCCAGTCCCCAAAAAAAACAAATGCTGAATGTTTTCTCTGATATAAGGAGCCTATTCATAGTGGGATAGGGAGGGGGAGCACTGGAGGAATAGAGGAACTCTAGATAGGGCAGAGGGGTGAGAGGGGAAAGGAGGGGACATGGGGTTATTAATGATGGTGGAATATGATGGACATCATTATCTAAAGTACATGTATGAAGACATGAATTGGTGTGAATATACTTTGTATATAACCAGAGATATGAAAAATTTGTGCTGTATATGTGTAATATGAATTGTAATGCATTCCACTATCATATATATAATATATATATATATATATATATATATATATATAAAATATATTATATATAAATAAAAATTACAATGTATATAAATAAAAAATATTAATAAAAAAGAAAATATAGGACTTAGGTCAAGGCAGAATGGTCATGAACATCCACCATCTGATTCATTGGTTGATTTAAGTCTACTTCTCTAGCTTGTGATCTGTTCCTTTATGTTCCCAAGTACTTCTTAACTCATTTCTTTCTTTGTTTCTGACTCTAAGTAAATTTTCCTCTCCTTTATGCCCCTCATTGCCAATCCCAGCATGTCTGTCTGATTTCTGGGCATGGTATACATGGATATGGTGTGCATGTGGGTATGTGTTTTGTTTTGTTTTGTTTTGTTTTGATGTAACATTCTCACAGAACATCAGCAGTTTTATGGTTTCTATACCATGCGTAGAACTATGGCTCTTATACCTCATTATGGATGTACCAGCCTCCTACAAAGCCATGGCCAGCTTGTTCTATACTAGTACTGATTGTTATCAAGCACCTTTTAAGTGCTAACTATTGTGCCAAGTACAACATAACATAATATTCAATTTGTGGTAGGACAAAGTAATAATAAGAACACATATAGCACTTACTACATTCCAGGGAATGTTTTACACACTTGCTGTATATTCTTTTACATCCAGAGCAACTCTATAAGGCTTGTCTTAGTCAGGGTCCCTACAGAACACAGAAACCACATCATTTTTTTGGCTTGCTACTTTCTTGAAGTTTAATTTATATGCCACAATTTTTTTCATTGTAGGTAGATAACAATAACTTTTATTTTTATTTTTTATTTTTATTTTTTTGAGAGAGACAGAGAGAGAGAGAGAGAGAGAGAGAGAGAGAAAGAGAGAATTTTTTAATATTTATTTTTTAGTTTTCGGTGGACACATCTTTATTTTTTTATTTTTATGTGGTGCTTAGGATTGAACCCAGCACCCAGGCGAGCACATTACCACTTGAGCTACATCCCCAGCCCAACAATAACTTTTAATAAATTTAGAGTTGTGCAATCATGACCATGATTTTTAGACTATGTCCATCACCATAAAAACAAAATACTCCCTTAAAAAGGAAAAAAAAAAAAAACAACTTCCTTGAGTCTATTCACAGTCCTTATTTTCTTCCACCTCTAAGACTCATGTAACTACTGACCTGATTTATATCCCTATGAATTCACATATTTGGGGCATTTCATATAAATGTAACGATACATTATACGTGGTCTTTTGCATGTGGTGTCTTTCACTACCTTAATGCTTTGATCATCATGCATGTTGTTACATGTATCTGAAGTTCACTTATTTTTATTGCTGAATAGAATTTTATTGTATAGATATACCACATTGCATTTATGAATATTCCAGTTGGTGGACATGTGAATTTTTTCCAGTTTTGGTTGTTATCAATAAAGCTTTGACATATTTTTTTCCATTTCTTTTATATTTTTTAGGATTAGAATCACTGGATTGTAATGATAAGTTTATGTTTAAAAAAACTTTTTTGGTGGTACTAGGGATGGAAGCCAGGCATACTCTGTAACCCCAAACCATTTTATTTTGAGATAGGGTCTTCTTGCTAATTTGCTCAGGCTGGATTTGGACTTGGAATCTTCTGCCTCAGCCTTCTAAGTAGCTGGGATTATGGTTATGTATAGGCCTGGCTTTATGTTTAACTTTTAAAGAAACTGCCATACTGTTTCCAGGGTGGATATACCATTTTACATTCCCATGAGCAATGTATGAGAGTTCAATTTCTCTACACTCTTGCTCACACTTCGTATGTCATCTGTTCTTTTGATTGTAGTCATACTAATAAGTATGTAAAAATATCTTATTGTGATTGTAATTTGCAAATATCAAGTGAATAATAATATAGAGCACATTTTCATGTCATTAATTTAGTAATCATCATGTGCCTCATTTGGTAAATTGTCTATGCTAGGCATTTTCTTATTATAATATAATTATATGAGTTATAAGTGTTCTTTATGTATTCTGAATACAAGTTCTTTATCAGAAATATAATTTACAAAAGATTTCTCCCAAATTGTAGCTATTCTTTTCGTTGATTATTATTTTTGGGGAGGTGTACCAGAGATTAAACTCGGGGGTGCTTGACCACTGAGCCATATCCCCAGCCTATTTTATATTTTATTTAGAGACAGGGTCTCACTGAGTTGCTTAGTGCTTCACCGTTGCTGAAGCTGGCTTTGAAATCGCAATCCTCCTGTCTCAGCCTCCCAAGCTTCTGGGATTACAGGCATGCGCCACCATGCCATTCTTCATTGATTATTTTAATAGAGAGAATTCAGTATGAAGAAGTATTAACCATGATGATATACATGCTAATCATGTATTGAAGAACTGAAAGGCCAGAAAAGAACCCAAAATGTCAGGGAGGTAACCACTACAGGAGATAGCTAACACATTTTAAGGATGGAGGAACAGAGGGAAGAGATTGAAATTACAAAACTCAGAAGGCTGGAGAAGGAGCTAACAGTCCCTTGAAGACACTGCCCAGCTGGTGCTGGTATAGGGGCGGACAGTGAGTCTGGTTCTGGGAACTCAGGAAGAGCTGAGAACTGAAATCAGCTGCGGCTTCTGGCATTAACTACCACTGGTGGCACAAAGAAGAGAGGCTAGGGTGACTGATGCAAAAGATCAAGGAGTTCTTTTTTCCTTTCCCAACCTTTCAGGCTTCTTCTCCCAATCCCTGTTGGCAAAGTTCTACAGGAAGCAGAATGGCAAAGCAGAAATATGGCTTTCAGCCCCAACTCTAGCATTGAAAAATAGGGTACAGAAGAGTGGTTAATGAAGTGAGAGACAGAACTTAATAACAGCACTGGTAGGTGCCACTACTTCCCCATTTTAAAGATGAGGAAATTGAGGCACAGCAAAGTTATGCAACTTTTCCAAGACATTGAAGCTAGTGAGTAACAGAGCTGAGATCTGAACTTGTATGCCTGGCTCTAGAGCCCATTTTCTTAACTTCTACAGCATTCTGCCTCTCTAATTCAACATATATTGTAATAAAACATAATTCGCCAATAATACTTTTTCTTGCTCTTAACTTTTGGATGTCCGTCCTGTAGTCTTATTAAATAAGGAAAATCTTCTGTTGTTCTGATTTTTTTTTTGTTTGCTTTTTGGATTTCTTGAATGCATGGGAGAAGTTAGAATTCTAAACCCTATTTAGAGAGATCTCAAACTGTGAGTTTTAGCACAAGTCTTCAAAAAGAGTCAACGGAGCTGGTTTAATCTGTTTTTGTTTTTTTTATAACTGTTTCCCATTTTTATCTCTCCATTTCCTACATTAAAATTGTTTGCTGACAAGGGCATTTTTTTTTTCTCCCAGTGTTTCCCATGGGGGACTGAGAGCAGTTGGCATTATAAAGGAATCCTTTGCATATGGTTCTCTATTAGCGTAAGAGGCTAATTCACTATTAGCGTAAGAGGCTAATTCACATGCAATCACGTGATTCTGGTTTTTCTAGTTAATTATGTCTTTATTTAGTTGCTTTCTAGTTCTCTGAGTTTCAGAATAGTTCACTGTTTTCACTTTGGACTTGAACTTGATGCTTTTATTGCTTAACTTGCAAATTCTGGTATAGTGACATTACCATGACTTTCCACAACTAAAAAATCAGGCAAATTTTCTTCTTTTCAGATGAGTCATAATAACAATGCTACATTCAGGAGGCTATGTGGTACTCTTATGCTTAGAATTTGAAAGTGACATTTTAGAATACTTATAACAGCATAGTACAGAATTTTGCATGGAGCATTGGAGTGTTTTTCCATTCTGCAAATACACACACATGAGATATGTATCCCCAACAGATGTATCCAGTCCAACAGTTTGGACCAAAATTATCTCACTTCAAATGAGACTATCACAGAGGATAAAACTTTTTTTTGGTGGATGAATTGTTAACAATCTATTAATTAGTATTTCTTTTCAGTGAAAGCTATGGTTCATTCAAGAATAACCTAATCCTTTCAGAACCTGTGCCTCTTTGGTGAAAATTTGTTGCTATTCCAAACAGCCATTAAACCAGCATAGGTACCTTATAAATATACACAGTTTTCATGTGCCAATAAAAATAAGACAACATAAATGCAGTCATACTGGTCAGAACCTAAACATGACTTTTATCTTGCATGTCTACCCACGGCATAAAAATCTGGGCTCTAGCAGCCTGGATGGTGGTGAAGAAGCTACTTTCTCACATGTACTTTGACTTTTAGACTCTTGTCCTTTTTCTGGTAAGGGAGCTTGCGGAATGGAAATTCAAGGTTACGGTTCTAAATGTATGATGTTGATTTTGGACCAAGAGGCGCAATAAATCTAATTCTTTCTTTTACATATTAGCATAGTTCTTGATTCATCTGTGACTTCTGCTTCCAGAATGCTGTTTACATCCTATTATATCTAGGATCAACCTGTTGTGATTGGTATTTAGGCAGTTGTTGCTCTACAAACTTGGAGAAATTTTTTTTTTTTTTTTGATACACTGAAGTGGCAATGTGCTTTGGAGAAAATTTTGGATTTGGAGACTGAGATCTAGTAGTTAATGTTCCAGCTCTGTGTGTTCAGTGCCTGATCTTGGGCAAGTAACTTCATGTCACAGAGTTTCAGATTCCTCATTTGTAAAACAGGAATGATAATACAATTTTTTGAGATCCAGGTGAAATAACCTGACAGTAGGATATAAATTCTGAAGAACTACATAAGATGTAGTTATAAATATCTTTGCATGGTGATTTATAAATGTTAGGGAGAAGGACAATACACAGTTGCTGCATTCTTTGTTGGTTTACTCTTGGAAAATTCTTTTGATTTTATTATGCATTGTCCAGTGAATGGTTGAATCACAAATTAATCCAAATAAAGCATGGTGTCTGTTTTTGACATACTTTTGAGTAAAGGAAAATGATTCATAAAGCATATAAACATATTAAGGTTCCAAGAAGTCACACAATAAATACATTTTTAGTAGGATGAACTTGGAACATATTTGATTCAAAATATTATGCTTTAACTATTTTAAAGTTAATTTTACTTTCTATTTATTGATGGCCATGTGTTACAGCCTGTCATTTCTTCAACTTCCAGACTGATTTGGAACAAAATTCTGTTATCTATGAATGGATGCTAGGAATGAGGCATCATTGGGAAACACACAAAAAAAGTTGAAATAATACTTGGGGGTTGCATAGAAAAACAGAGAAGCTTACCTTGAACTAATGGAATAGTTTTAGAAACAAATTCCCTATGGATAGGATCAGAGGGACCGATTTATTTCTGAATAATTTTGGTTCCTCCATCAGACTCTAAGCCTCTTAAGGTGGACTTCATGTAGTTTTTGCATCTGTGGGACCTAACATAGTACTAAGCACATGGTAAGCAAGAAAATATTTTTTGAATGTTCAATGAACTAGAAGAATTGCAAGTAGGTTGTTTTAAACTTATCTGTCATTCAGATTATTTCTTTGTTTTATCTGTAGAAATAAGAATGCAAAGAAATGAAAATAACAACTACATGTGGTAAAATTTGGTATGTTTGGCAAAGTAGTTGTAAAATTGAATCTCTGTAAAAATGGATCTGGGAAAATTGGACTAAATGAAAAATAATCAAAATAGCACAAAACTCACAAAGATAAAATTTTCTCATAGTAAATTTCTTATCGGCCTTATGGAAGCTTGAAATCTTAGCTTATGGAAGAATGAAATCTTGGCAGCATTTAGATTTGTAAATTTTGACCCTAGAAAAATAAATGAACTTGGTAAAAACAATGTCTGCAAAGAAAACCTCAGATACTATCCTTACATGATCTTCCACTTAAATAATGGGTTTCTGAAGACAACCCCATATGAATTAGTATTTCTCTGCCTTTATTTCCTAGGGAAGGCATTATTGTAGCTCTCTTGCATCATGTATTGCCTTATCTGCTCATCATAGCTGCCTTCCTTTATCTTCTATATTAAACTGTTTCACCTTCACATTTTTCCCATTTTACTGTTTTTCTAAAGTACTTCAACATCATCTAGAATAATTGCTAAAAATCTAGGTTCCTGAGTGCTACCCTTAAGCTACTAAATTTTAATCTATAGGTTGGGGGGGTAGGCATCTACATCCTTAAAGTATGTCAAGTTATCCTCATGCAGGTTAGGTTTGGGAACTACTGGTTAATATATGGTATTCATACCTGCTAAAATATAATCTAATATGATCTACTGATATTAGATGTGGGGAAGAACATGAACAATATCATTGGTGGCAGGATGTCAGAATAACACAATGTTATTCATTCATTTGTTCATTCATTCATTCATTCATTCATTCATCTAATAATTTAATTCACTTTGTGGGCATTTTAATATGCCAGGTTCTGTCCTAGGGACTGGAGTATATGGTGATATGATCAAGATCAAGAGCCTATCCTCATTATGTTTATATTTAATAGTGACTCACTAAAAACAAGTAAAAATTATGTATTTTCAGGTAATAATTGTGATGGCAAAATTTAAGGAAATTTTTACATACAACTTTTCAGTGCATCATAAAATGCCAAGAGCCCAAAATAAAGGAGATACTAGATAAGATCTCTCAGGTCATTCCTCTCAATAGGGGCAAGGGTGTCATTGCAGACTTTCTCCTTTCTATTCTCCTGATAACATTTCTGCTACTTTTCATGCTGTGTTGGTTTTCATGGTGGCAGGAGGTTAGGAAAAGTTGCATTGTGAGAGGGAATTTTGCTCTATGAAAGCTTTTGTCAAAATATATTCCTTGTGTGGACACCAAGAAGCCAGTAAAGCTGGTGAAGTGTTTGTAGGCTCTGTGCTGGGAGGGAAGTCCTGGCTACACTTTCCTCATCCTTGCCAGAATACATTGATAAATGACATTAGCAGTAATATTTATACATCTAAAATTGACAATATAAAGCTCTTTGTTGAAAGTTAACTAGCAGTCTTGCAAAGCAAGTTGGCATTGTTGTTGGTATGTGATGTTCCTGGGTTATGACTTTAAAATTTTGATGCATGATATACTATGAAGCTTAGTTTTCTTGTTGAAAAAAATGTGCTTGGTAAGGACAAAAAGGTAGCATCACAAATTGGATATGTTTTCCCAAAGATCTGGACAGTTTCCAGTTCCCAACTAACTCTATTATGACTGCAAGAAGGTCAAAACCAGCCCTATCGTGGGTGGCAGGGGACTAGATGCATTCTGACATCCTGTAAAGTTCCATGCCTTGTTTAATCACAAGTAGAAGGAAAGAATTTGCTGATTCACTTGTCATCCTCTCAAGTGCTTGGTTTAAACCATTCCTAGGAAAGGTGACAGAGAGATCTTCAGGATGCTATAAAACACTGAATTCCTCTTGCAAAACACACTTCCCTGTTAAAATGTTGTATTTCCCTGTTTGTTCATTACCGAGGAATACTTCTTTTCTTTATAGGGAAAGGAGGGAAACTGGGTTTTGATGTGTCACAAAAACCCACAAAAGCCAAAGAAAAAGGAAGAGTTTAAGGAAAGGAGCATTTCAAATAGAATGCTTGGAAAAACATCTTCATTATAATATCTCTCTATTCTTTAGAATCCACTTTTAAGTAAATGACAGAACCTTCACTGCTTAGAGTACTTAAGACCATCTAGAACACATAAGAATATATTTGCATCTGTGAAAACCTGGGTCAATTAACATAAGATGACTCTCACCATTTTCTGTAGCTGTTGGAAAAAGAGTATCTGCTTCACTTTTCACCCCCACCCCAACCTCAAATCAAGGTAACTTATCAGCATTACATAGCTCCTGGGAAGGACAAAGCTGCATATTATAAAAACGAATAATTCTTCCTAAATTTTCCTTTGTCTTCTCAATAACACCTAAATTTTTATTTGTCTTTAAACTAGAAACCTGGAGTTCACTTGCCTGTGGTTTCTACAATTCTTGTAAAAATCTCACTTTGTGAAAATGAAGTAATAGTAGTACTGCACTAGAATTTGAAGCTATCCCTATCCCAATTGACATTTCCTTTCAGCCTATTTTTAAAAAATCAGCACTATTGAGGTATATAATTTGTACTCAAGAAGATGCACCCATTTCAAGTATATAGAGAATTTTGACAGACCTATACCACCTGCATAATCACCATCACAATCAAAATATAGAATATTTGTAGCACCCCCAAAACTTCCCTCCTGCTCCTTTGCAGTTATCCCTCACCATTAATGCCAGGCTACTTCTTGTCATAGATTAGTTTGCCTTTTCTAGAATTTCATAGAAATGGAATATGCAGTATATAGTCTCAAGCTTCTTTTATAAATCATGCTTTTCAGATTTATTATTGTGTTTATTAGTAGTTTATTTATCTTCTTTGCTCAATAGTATTCCATTGTGTGGATGTACCATATTCAGTCTTTTGATGGACATTTTTGTATTTCTTTTTTTTTTTTTGTTTTTTTTTTTTTTTTTTTTTTTT
>NW_026000142.1:25765875-25840488 GCF_001458135.2 Marmota marmota marmota | reverse complement strand
GAACTCGGGCGCCCCGCGCTCGGCGTTCGCTCCGATAGGCTCAGGTTCTTAGAAGCACCCAGGCGCAGAACCCTAGCAATCTGTTTGCAAGCCACAGGCGAATTGTAGCCTGGAATTACCTGATCTATGGCTGAATGAGTTGCGGTCAGTCGAAAACAGGGGACGTGACGTCAGTTTACCAAGATGGTGGCTGCTGGCCTCCTCTGTGGACTGACCGGTGTGTAGAACCAAGCAGGACCGCTTCCTTACCCCGTCTGGAACCCAGAATTCAGCCCTGAGTACGGTGCTTGCGCGGCTGGCAGAAACTGCAGCGCTGTAACCCTGCGTCTCTATCCCAGCGCACACTGCAGACTCTAGCCGCGGGGCGATTTGCTGAATAAGCAGTTACCCTCCGTGCGACAAACCTCTCGCGTTTGAGTCCCCGTAGCCGATCCTCGTGCGATGGAAATCCTTCCTCCAGGTTCCGGAGCACCCCACTATTGCTGGAAATTCCTAACAAGATATCCTTTAGCCGTCCTGACTTGTCATACTCCCACACAGTGAAGCAGCACACGGGGGTAATGCACTCCCCTCGCCGCCATCTTCCAAATCCGACATTTTTGTATTTCCAGATTTAAGTTATTATGAATAAAGCCGCTGTGAGCATGCATTGTGCAAATCTTTGAGTTGACGCATGTTTTCACTTTTCTTGGGTAAATATGTAGAAGTAGAATTTTCTGGCCATATGGTAAGTACATGTTTAGCTTTGAAGAAACTGCCAGTAGATGTAGCCTTTTAACATCCCTACTAACAATGTCTGAGATTCCACTTTCTCTGCATTTTTTAACATGCTTGGTATAGTCTGTCTTTTGATGTTAGCTATTCAGTGGGTTTATACTAGTATCTCATTGTTTTAATTCACATTTATTAATGACTAGTGATAATGTTGAACATCTTTTCATATGCTTATTGACACTAGTTTATCTTCTTCAGTGAAGTGTCCTTTAAAATATTTTATAAGAGTTTGTTGTAAGAGTTTTTTATGTGTCTTTGATACCTGTCTTTTGATATATATGTAGATGTGGAATATTTTCTCCTAGTCAATGTTCCTTTCTTTTTAAATTTTTTTCTAAGTGAAGGCTTTCAAAAAATTCAGTTTATCATTTTTTTCTTTTGTTCTTTGGGTTCACTTTCTTCTTATGTTTCCTAACATATCACCCAAAATATTGCTTCTACATTCTGAAACCAGGAACCAATCATATAAGGTAAGAGTGCTTTCATTTTATAAATGACACAGAAGTTTTGAAAGAAGTAGTGCCAGATGGCCTGATATACAAACCTGGCTGTTTTCTGCCAATGTCAGTCCAATGAGGCCCACTTCTAAGGCAGGTTTGGAAATCTAGATTGGCAGATCCCTGGACAGAGTCAAATCTACAAATTAGCTTCCCAAGGAATTAGAGGTAATTAGGGGGAAGAGTCCATATTTCCTGGACCTTGCTCAGTGCAGGTGAGCTTAACCAGACTAAATAACTCATGGGGAGCTTCCCTATTAAGTTTCTAAGTCTGTCTCTTTGTTTCTAGTGAATTCTTGAACACAAAAAGTGGAATTTTTCCTTTATCAAGAGAGGCTATTTCTTAAGGATAATGGTGCATCTGAGAAAAGTAATGTCTTAAAATAATAAAGTGCTTCTTTTAAACCTATCTTGGGCAAGTTATTTATTTTAACTGTTCCAACATGACAGTAAAGAACTAGGATATCTCAGGAGCAAGGTGGTATTATAGACATTGACCAATGGAGTTTTTTTTGTAGGTATATCATTTAATTCTTCTAGGCAAGATCTAATGAAGCCATAGCCCCCATACTATCTGAGAGGAAGTCATAAAGTTTCATGGAAATGTGTAGACCTGATTTGACCTGTTTGTTTATGTTGTGACGTCTCTTCTGTTTCAGTATTGCTATTTATCATGTTCTTATTAGTTAGTGGTTAAGAGCACAGGATCTAAAATCAAACTGTTTCCATTATGACTTCACCACTTATAGCTGTGCAACCTTGAACATTTAATATCAAGTTTCTAAGCTGCAAAGTGGAGACATAACACAACCTATCTCCTAGAGTCATCTGATGAAGGTTCATTGAGATAATCCATGTGCCTGTGCCTTAATAGATATTAAATATTATTTTAATTAAAAATACTTAATATCTAGAGATATATATGTGTGTATATATACATGAATATATATATATATATATATATATATATATATATATGTGTGTGTGTGTGTGTGTGTGTGTGTGTGTGTGTGTGTATTTCAATAATTCAACACCTCCTGGTAACTGGTGTTTTTGTAGAAGACACAAGAATGAATGGTGGTCAAACAGTATTCATAAATATAAATAGAAAAAAATTTTTCAGGGCTCACTAGAGACCTGAATCTGCAGATGGCAAGAATTTACTATGTTTTAGTAAACATTAATAAAAATAGCTATAATCTAAATATATCCCATGTGATATTTTTGAATTTCAAGGGTAAAGAAAAATTCTGGTGAACATTCAGTATGCGGGAAAAAAGTTCCTATAAAGAATGAGTCAAGTTAGTCTTAGACATTTCCACAAGATGAAGATCAGAAGTGAACAGAATTTTAGGTGAAACAATTGATACGGGAAAAAAATCCTAAACCATAAATGCCTGAAGGAATTAGGCCTTCTCAGATTTGGAAGGACTTAGAAAATATGTCATTCATATCCAGTACTGAAAACTTTAGTTACAGATATTCTCAAGACTGAAAGGAATGAAAGCAAAATAAAGCAGTAAAATGAAATTTAAGGTATAAAAGGAATTATTGTGAATGATGAAATCAGTGGAGTAGATTTAATCCTTAACTTGAAAATTTGTTTACCAAAGTAGAATGTAATCATAATAAGTAATTCTTAAGAGAGAAGATAATACTAGTTTAGTTTTTATAAACTTGGTAGAAAATCCTGGATTATTTTTAAAAATAGCAAGTGAAAGAGGGGCAGGGAGCAAAATAGTAAATATGTTAATTTTTTAACCTCATGAGAGGGAGTTAATAAGTACTGTTCCACTCTCCCACTGATAATTATTGTCATAGGCTCAATATTATTTTTCTTTTGCTTTGTTTTTGTTGTTTTAAGTTGAGAAGTCTAAGTAGAATTTGAAATAGAACTATACCTTCCAAATTGAATGGGGATGGTGGATGAGCATGTCTAATGGGTGGCTTTTAAGGAATATAAATTATACCTTAATAAAAGTATTTTCTTATAATATCAAAGGATAAAATATAACTCATGTTGCAAAAGATAGACTGCAAAGGAAATATCAAAATAGAAAGCATAAAACCCAATGACAAGATAAAAACCTGATGTTCACTGTGACTTTTTCACTTACAACTATTTCACTTAGGATTATAAATTAAGGAGGGTGCTGTTCCTCTATGTACTAACCACAATTTACAAACCAAGTAGATGAATGACAGTGCAGAAGGTTGATGTATATTTGAGCAGATATTAAATAGGGTGACTCAAAAGGTCTCTTAATGTGGAGCTTCTGGCATTTTCACCTTATATACTTAAAAGTTTTTCTTTTTTATATTTCCAAGTCATGTTATTCAAAATGTAATGATCCATAACTATTATTTCTTTATTGTGAACACAATCCTTTATAATATAAGTAATCCTTTTTTGCCACATTTATTGTCTCCCGCCTCCACCTGTGTTCTGGTCTGATTCCTTCTGTTGCCGTGCACAGGCTTGAGATCTGCCACCTGAAGGAAGCCAGTTAGCCCAGAGGCAAGGCATTAGTGGAGAAAGAATTTTATTTCCTTGAGCTAGCTGACTGGAAGATGGCAGAATCTCATCCTAAAGGGCCACATTTCCCAGAGGTTGATTTAAGACTGGTTTGTGTAGGAGATGGGCTGTTGTAGTCTGGGCACCTTTTCACAGGTAAAGTTTTGTAGCCAAGTGACAACAACATCTGATCCTAATCGCCTAGTCACCAGATGCTTTTCAGTTCGCTCAACAAAAAAGGTCATTATTTCCTTGGGCTGATTTTTTTTTTTTTTAATCACTGATTAGTTGCTCAGTGCAGTTCCTGAACTATTACACAATGGACAGAGTAGAGGGGGCAGCTGCCGTAAGGCCCTCTTGTGAATCATCAAACTCACAGTAATGAAAGAAAACATACTTTTCCTGACTATAGTGAGAAAAAAGGGTCAATTGAAGTTAAATGGGTGTCAGGCATGAGACCTGGTCTCAATACTCAGGCTGCCTTCTTTTTTCTTTCCCCAAAAGCAGTTTTGAATGTTCACTATGTATCCGGCCCTGCTCTTGTTCTGAATATAAAGTTGTAAGTAAAACAGATATGATCCCTGCTTTCATGGAATGTAAAATCAAGTGGCAAATTAAGGTTGTGACTCCTGTTTTCATTATTTACCTGATGAATCTCTGATCATACATTTGCATTTTACATAAAACATTTTTGTAAATTAATAATGGTAAGTCAGTTTTGACTTTAAAAAATTCTTTTTCATTGAAAACTTAATTTGGGGTGAAATATTACAGCTTACATTTGAACAAATGCGTAGGAATGATGAGAAACACTAATTTGATTTGAAGCTGTCAAATAATAGTCAGAAATGCATACCCTCATTCATTATTTGAATTAGATTTATAAAAAACTTTCGAGGAGGATAGAAGGATGCTTTATTCCCTAGTCCCTCTGGGTGCTGGGCTTCTAAGCTGGATGTCTTACTGTTCAGTTCTATTATTACTGTTCAGTTCTCTGGTACTTTGCTGTGTGATGGTCAGCAGGTCATTTCACCTCCTCATAATCAGTTTTATCATCTACAAACTAATAATCAAAATACATGTTGCAAACTTACTATGTGCTAATCAGTCTCAAAGGCATCTTCTCTACATTAACTAATGCACAGTCCTTGACTTACCATGGTTCAACTCACAATTTTTCAATTAATGATAGTGTAGAAGTATGTTTATACAACCATTGTGTTTTTCTCTTTCAGTAGTCAATAAATTACATGAGACATCCAGCCCTTCATTATAAAATAGACTTTGTGTTAGATGACTTTGCCCAGCCATAAGCTAATGTGAGTGTTCTGAGCATATTTAAAGTAGGCTAGGCTAATCTATGTTTGATAGGTTAGTCTATTTAGAACTTGTGATGGGCTTATCTGGATGTAACCCTGTCCCAAGTTGAAGAGCATCTGTAGTCTTTTAAGTACCCTATTTGCTTCCTTTAATGGATGAGGAAACTGAGGCATAGTGAGGTGCTAGTATATGATGAGCCAGCATTCAGGTCTAGGTTGTGTATCCTATAACCCACGTTCCTGACCCCAGTCATGATGCATTTTCATACTGATACTAAATGATAAGACTTTATGAGAGACTTTTGAATCATGTGAAAATTCTTAGTAGTAGTTTAACATCTATATTTTTTCCTACTGGTGAATTATTCTTGTTTTATTATCAGTTCATAAGAAGGCTCCTGTGTAATACCCTTACTCTGATATGGAGATTTTAGGGACTATAGGTAAAAACTACAGGTAGGGTCTTGGGCTGCAAGAATGTCACTGTCCCTCACAAATTAACAGCTTTCTCCTTTGTTTAAACATAGACTGGCCGTTTTGATCATCATTAAACTGAGTTTCAAATAAGGTCTGTGTTAATTGGCCCCTATGAATATATTTCCTATAACCAGATATTTGGATGAACTAGCATTTCAAGATCTTCAGCCTAACAACTTTTGCCTCAAGATATTAGCATTTCATTAGCATTTACTGATTGAATACCTAACACCTGACTTCACTTGCAAGGTGTTGCTATAAAGGAGCTGGTCTTCTCTCCTGGGGAGCATCATTTTTAATTCATTTGATTTCTAGGTAGAAAAAGGTTGCTTTTAGTAAGGATCTTGCTGCAAGTCTGTTACTGTTTTTAACAGTATTTAAAGTCCAAAGGTTAAGATTGCAGGAATCGATTGTCCTTTCTTAAAAAGAAGGGGGGAGGGAAAAGCTACAAATTAGTAAGAAAGTAGTGGTGTGGTTTTTCCCCCCTTTGTCTGTTGTCAGAGGGAGTGGAGAAGGTCTTATGAACCCTCATTAAGGGTTATTTTTGAATCTTGAATGTCAGTGGAGCTTGCTTCTTGTATGCCTTGTGGAATTATTCTAAAGTACATTATCCATTTTCTAGTTGTCTGACCTCTAGCAATGGTCTTCTTTCGGCTTTTATGTGAATATTTTGTGAGTCCTGGAATTTGCTGCACCTGAGTATTGTTTCCTGACTTTATATATTTTTTTATCTGCAACTTATATAGGTAGAAGAAATGGAAATGAGAAATTTTGAATAATTGAAGCAGAGTGAGTAGAAAAAAGAATTAGTTAAAAACAATTAATTCAATAATATTGACTGAGGAAATGAAATGACATCAACAACTAAAGAGTGTTGAGAGTGGGAGAAATAGAAAGAGCTAGTGAATAAGGATATCAGAAAATGTTATTAATTCCATAAATTGAGAGAGAAAGAATAAAAGATTTAAGAGTGAAAGGGAGTTAGAAGACTATTTAAAGGGAAAGTTAAAAAAGAGAAGGATCAGGAGTCTTTTTAGCAGTTATGTGAACACAAATGTCACATTATATGTTCAACCCAGGTAGAATAAATACAAAAGAAGGTGATAGAGGAAGAGGTGGTAGCAATACTGAGATGCTGAGTCCAAATAACTATCTGTAAAGATGATTTAAGGGGTTTGGATAAAGCCAAAGACTAAAGAATGAATGTATCAAAAGAAGGTTGTCCAGAAAAGGCACATATAAATAGGGGCATCAGCAAGGAGAACCTTGACAAGAACTATCCAAATCTTGCCTAAGGAAGGGAAGTCTTTGGCACCAAAGTTAAAGGGCAGTTGGGAAATGAAATCTTAGTTTTGTTTTGTAGTGAGATTCTCTAATTCAGAGAAATCGAGCCTCTGGTTTTTAGTCTGCTTTTTTTTTTAAAAAAATATTGTTTTTATTTATGTATGACAGTGGAATGCATTCAATTCTTATTACACATATAGAACATGATTTTTCATATCTCTGGTTGTATAAAAAGTATATGCACACCAATTCATGTCTTCATACATGTACTTTGGATAATAATGTCCATCACATTCCATCATCATTAATTACCCCATGCCCCCTCCCTTCCCCTCCAACCCCTTTGACCTATCTAGAGTTCATCTATTCCTTCCTTGCTCCCTCTCCCTATCTCACTATGAATCAGCCTCCTTATATCAGAGAAAACATTTGGCATTTGGTTTTTTGGGATTGGCTAACTTCACTTAGCATCCTATTCCAAGAAGAGGAAATGAAAAACAATGATGAATATCAGCAGAGAGAGGTATTATACTTAAGGAAAATCTAATCAGAGGAGAAACCAAGTCACGTTAAATACCAAAAATGGCTGGGAATACAAATCATGTCTTAATAATAATAATAACCCTGAATGTTAATGCCCTAAACTCACCAATCAAAAGACATAAACTAACAGATTGGATCAAAAAAAAAAAAAAAAAGACCCAACAATACTCTGCCTCCAAGAGACTCATCTCATAGAAAAAGACATCCACAGACTTTAGTCTGCTTTTACCTTTCCTCTCATAGCTGGAATGGTCCATTGGAAAAGCTGGCACCTATGAGCAGACAGGTACTAAGTGTTCTGCTTTCTGAAAGGGAGTCTGTAGGCTTGTGCCTTCTGTGGAACCACTCTCCAAAACCCTGTCCTCTTCCTCTCCCTCCTTCTCAACCTCAGGTCAAGCTGCTTTCTCTTCTTGCTAAGCATCAGACTCCCCCTCATCAGTTGGAGCCATGCCAGATTAGCTTCTAGCAAGGCTTGATCTTCCAAAGAAAGGCCCAGAGTGGCACACACACACAAAAAGGCACAAAGAAGGTGCCCATTCTTTCCCTATCTTTCACCTTCCCTTCTTCTTCTAGGTAGGAAGAGCCTTAGATCTTACATGGTTAAATTACCTTTTTATTGTTTCCAGTCTCCTAAATCAATGGGAATGTGGTAGAAGTTAAGAGCCTACCAAAATGCCACTGAATATTTAAATTTTAAAACAATTCTTCTTGTTCTGTTTCTGTACTTGCCCTGAGAACTTCTCAAAAGGATTTGTCTCAAAAGATTAACTACAGGGAAAAAATGCACTAGACCTGCTGATACAATGATTATGCTCCTTATGGCATTTATAGTTCTTATTGTAAATTAATAAGTTGGCATTCTGATCTCTGTGAGCTGGATAATGAGAAGCCTTCCCAGAGATATGGCCCCACTTTCATGCTGACAGACTGATTTTAAGCTGAGTCTGCAAAGCTGAAGGCCAGACTTGGCACCAGAGTAAAATCACCAAGATAATGATTGCCTCTTTAGAAGGAATCTTGGTAGGTAGCCAGCCTGCCTCCTCTGGTGACACCTGAGTTCCCTGAAAGCATGGATATTCACCATTTATACATGTATTTGCTTACTCACTCATATGACAATTTACTCATTTATTCAAGAAATAGAGTGAATTTTACTTTAATGTTATGATGCATGAAGGTAACTGTAATTTCTTATTTACTTTATAATGTATTTTTATTTTTTATTGATGTATTCTAGTTATACATAATAGTGGGATTCATTATGCCATATTCATACATGTACATAACATGATTTGATCAATCCTATTCCCTAGTACCTTCTCTTTTCTTCATCTCCTCCATTCCTCATCTATTGATCTTCCTATCATTATTATTTTAATAAGTAATATTAAATAATATTATTTTAATAAGTGCTATAGAGTAATCATATATATGTATGAATATATATATATATATTCATATATATGTTATTAATATATACCAAAATGGAGTTTTTACATTTTTTTCATATTATCCGTTGTGGTATATTTGCACATAGATGTAGCCATAGCAAAATTTGGTAGATTTTATTCCTCAGTAATTCTCTATGCCTTCCCCTTCTCTCTCCCTCTCTATTCCCTTCCTCTACTCTATTGGTTTTCTATTTTCATGAGATCCCATTATTTTTGTATTCCTTTCTTTCCGTCTTTCTCTCCCTAGCTTCTACACATGAGAGAAAACATTTGTCCCTCGATTTTGGTTTGGCATAGTTTACTTGGCATGATATACTCTAGTTTCATTTATTTACCTGCAGATGACATATTTCATTCTTATTTTTGGCTGAGTAATACTCCAGTGTGTGTGTGTGTGTGTGTGTGTGTGTGTGTGTGTGTGTGTGTGACATTTTCTTTATCCATTTATCTGTTGACCAATACCTAGGCTGGTTCCATAACTTGGCTATTGTGAATCATTCTGCTATAAATATTGTTATGCATGTATGCATGTATCTCTATAGTAAACTGACTTTAGATTTTTGGGGGTAAAGACCAAGAAGTGGGATAGATGGATTTTATGGTCTACATATGAGATGTCCCCCCAAAGCTCCTGTGTTAATGCAGGACTATTTAGAAGTGAAATGATTGGATTGTAAGAGCGGTAACCTAATCCCTCCAAGTTTGAATGAACTGGGTGGTATAGGTAGTGAGGTGGGATTAGGCTAGAGGAGTGGGTCACTAGGGACATGCACTGGAAGGGTTCATCTCCCCTGCAGCCAGTTTCCTTACTCCCTTCTCTCTTCTTCCCGGCCATTGTGTCCTGAGCAGGTTCTCTTCACCACACCTTTCTCCATGATATTCTGTTTCACCTTGAGACCAGAGCAATGAAGTAGACCTATCATGGATGAAATATCTGCAAATGTGAGCCAAAATAAACTATTCTCCCCTAAGTTTTTATTGTCAGGTATATTGGTACAACAATGAAAAGCTAACACACTGAGTCATATGGTGGTTCAATTCCTGGTCTTTTGAGGAATACCCATACTGCTTTCCAAGGAGATTGTACTAATTTACAGTTCCACTAATAATGTGTAAGTGTACTTTTTTCTCCAAATTCTCACAAGCAGTTACTGTTATTTGTATTCTTGATGATTGCCATTCTAATTGGAGTGAAGTGAAATTTCAGTGTAGTTTTGATTTGCATTTTCCTGGCTGCTAAAGATGTTGAATATTTTTTCATATATTTGTTTGCCATTTGTGTATCATTTGAAAAATGTCTATTTAGATCCTTTGAGCATTTATTGATTGGGTTATTAGTTTTCTGGTGTTGGCTTTTTAAAAGTTCTTTATATAGTCTGGATATTAACCCGCTGTTGGAAGAGCAGATGGTAAAGATTTTCTCCTATTCTGTAGGATCTCTCTTAACATTCTTGATAGTTTCCTTTGCAGTGAAAAACCTTATAAATTTGATGCCATCTCACTTTATTGATTCTTGATTTTATTTCTTGAGCTTTAAGAGTTTTATTAAGAAAGTCAGTGCCTGCACCAATAAGTTGGAGTGTTGCTCCTGTGTTTTTTTCTAGCAGTTTCAGGGTTTCTCATCTAATTCCCAGGTCTTTGATTCACTTTGAAGTGATTTTTGTGCAGAGAGAGAGAGATAGGGACCTAGTTCTATTCTTCTACATATGGATATCTAGTTTTCCTAGCAACACTTATTTAAAAGGCTATATTTTCTCTAAAATATGTTTTTGGCAGACGACTGCATTTATGTGTATTTGTTTCTGTGTCTTCTACTGTATTCTATTGGTCTTCATGTCTGCTTTTATACCAATACCATGCTCTTTTTGTTACTGAGCTCTGTTGTATAATTTGAGATCAGGTATTATGATGCCTCCAGCATTTCTGTTACTACTAACTCAGGATCGCATTGGTTATTCTGGGCTTTTTATTCTTTAATATGAATTTTTTGATTTTTTTCTAGTTCTGTGAAGAATGTCATTGGTATTTTGATGGGGATTACATTGAATAAGAAGATCGCTTTTGGCAATATGGCTATTTTGACAATACTGATGCTGCCTATCCATGAACATGGAGGTGTTTTTATCTTCTCAAGTCTTTTTTAATCATCAGCATTCTATGGTTTTCATTGTGGAGGTCTTTTACCTCCTTGGTTAGAATTATTCCCAAATTTTGAGACTTTTGTAAATGTGAAATAGTTTTCTTGATTTCTTTCTTAGCCAATACATTATTGGAGTATAGGAAAGCTATTGATTTTCATGTGTTGATCTTATATCTTGCAACTTTGTTGAATTTTTTATCAGTTCTAGAAGTCTTCTGGTAGAGTTTTTTTTTTCTTCTAAATATAAAATCATATCATTAGAAAACAGAAGACAATTGACTTCTTCTTTTTCTATTTGTATCCCTTTAGTTTCCTTCTCTTGCCTGATTGTTCTGGCTAGAATTTTAATTATTATATTGAAGGGGAGTGGTGAGGGTGGACATCCTTGTCTTATTGCTGATTTTAGAGGAAATGCTTTCAGTTTTTCTTCATTCATATGATTTGGCTTTGGGTTGGTCATTATACAGTCTTTATAACGTCAAGATAAGTTCCTTTTATACCCAGTTTCTTCAGTATTTTTAACATGAATGGGTACTTGATTTTGTCAAAGACTTTTCCTGCATCTAATGAGATCATCATGTAATTTTTGTCCTTGATTCTACTTATCTGATAAACTACATTGATCAATTTATGTATATTGAACTGACCTTGCATCCCTGGGATGAAGCCAACTTGATCATGGTGTGCAATCTTCTTAATTATTTTTGTAGGTGATTATTAATATTTCATTAAGGATTTTTACATCTGTGTTCATCATGGATATTGGTCTGTGGTTTTCTTTCCTGGATGTGTCCTTGTCTGATTTTGGTATCAGGGTGATACTGGCTTCATAGAATGAATTTGGGCGTGTTCCCTTCTTTATATTTCATGGAATAATTTCAGGAGTAGTGGCATTAGTTTTTTTCTTTTTTAATGTATTTTTTATTTATACATAACAGCAGAATGCATTACAATTCTTATTATATATATAGAGCACAATTTTTCATATCTCTGGTTGTATACATACTATATTCACACCAATTTGTGTCTTCCAACATGTACTTTGGATAGCAATGATCATCACATTCCACCATCATTAATTACCCCATGTGCCCTCCCTTCCCCTCCAACCCCTCTGTCCTATCTAGAGTTATAGCAGCATAATTCACAATAGCTAAACTGTGGAACCAACTGAAGATGCCCTTCAATAGATGAATGGGTAACAAAAAGTGGCATATATACACAGTGGAATATTACTCAGCAATAGAAGAGAATAAAATCATGGCTTTGCAGGTAAATTGATGGAGTTAGAGAAGATAATGCTAAGTGAAGTTAACCAATCCCAAAAAAACAAATGCCGAATGTTTTCTTTGATATAAGGAGGCTGATTCATAATGGGATAGGGAGCGGGAGCATGTGAGGAATAGACGAACTCTAGATAGGGCATTAGTTCTTTTCTAAGGGTCTGGTAGGACACAGCTGAGAATCCATCTGATCCTGGACTTTTCTTTGTTGGAAGGCATTTTATTACTGCTTCAGTTTTGTTGCTTGGTATTGGTCTGATAAGTCTTGTATATCGTCTTGCTTCAATTTGGGTAGGTCATATGTACCTAGAAATTTTTCATTTTTTTTTTTTTTTAGATTTTCCAATATGTTAGAACTTAGGTTTTCAAAATGATTCCTAATGATCCTCCAGATTTCAGAAGTGTCTGTAGTAATATCTTCTTTCTCTCTGTAATTCTATTGATCTGGGTCTTCTCTCTCTTTTATTTTGATTAGTTTGTTTAAGGGATTATCAATTTTATTTATCTTTTAAAAGAACCAACTGTTTGTTGCATTGTCCTTTGTATTTTTTTTTATTCTCTACTTTAAAATTCAGCTCTGATCTTAATTATCTCTTGTCTTCTACTGGTTTTGAAATCAGTTTGTTCCTGCTTTTCTAGGGCCTCAAGATATAGCATTTGATTATTTATTTGGGATCTTTTTTTTTTTAATGTTGGCACTTAATGCTATAAACTTTCCTCTTAGAACCACCTTCATAGTGTTCTTGAGATTTTGATATGTTGCATCATTTTTTAATTTGATCTAGAAAATTTTAAATTTCTCCTCTCATTTCTTCTATGATTCATTCTTTGGTTTTTTTTTAAAGAATATTGTTCAATTTCCAGGTGTTTATGTGGTTTCTACATTTTTTCTTACTGTTGACTTCTAATTTTTTTCCATTAAAATCTGAGAAGATGCATGGAATAATATTGTTTTTTTTTAATTTGCTAAGACTTGCTTTGTTACCTAAGATATGGTCTCTTTTGAAGAGGCACTATGAGCTCTTCAAAAGTAAGAAGAAAGTAACTTCAGCTATTCCTGGATAAAATATCTATAGATGTTTGTTAGTTCCAATTCACTTACAATATAATATTTCATGGACTATAAGTGGTTCTATATGGAAGATAAATGAGTCATATGCCACATTTTGTTTGATTTGTATAGAAGTACGTTTTTTAAATACTTATTTTTAAAAATCTGAATGGAGGGAAACACTTTCATAATGGTGAAGCAAGAACCTCCAAAAATTGTTCCTCTATAAGAGCAATGAAAATGCTGGAAGAAAATGGTCAAAATAAGCTTTTTCAGAGCTCTGGAAATAACCAAAGGCTTGGATAAGCCCTAAAAGCATTTACTCAAGAAAAAAAGCTGAATATCAGTGAGACAGTGAGCTTTACAAAGGTTTTTTTTTTTTTTCCTTCTCCCTTTTCTCTCTCCCTAGTTCCATGGTAGCCTTTGAATACTAGTAGACTCACAACCATGGAATTGTGTAAAACAGCAGCATATCAGCCACTGGAGTGAACATAACAGGTTTGGAACTCTTCAAAAAGTCCCCTCTTCAGAGCATTGCCATTTTTTTTGATATGTCTCACAGATCCCTGGAAAATCTCCATTCACAGGGCATTGTCATTATTTGACCAGACTTGGTGCTCACTCTATAGGAAAGCACTGTATCCAGGGAGTTTGTTGACAGTAATCATTGGCAATTGTTTAATATCACAGTTGTCTGAGAATGCAGTAACAACTGGGACAAAAAAGAGCCTGGCAAAAATCTTTCTAGGAAGGTATGAAGAGTAAGATGTCCATAAGGGTTTCTAAAAAGCTATTCTATATTCCTGGGGATCTGGGAAGTCATGTACATGTGCAAGGCTATGATGGTGCCCGGGAAACACCAGAAAATAACCTAATTTCTCACCTCCAACTGATCTTGATTCTTTGTACAAGTAGGAAGTGAAAGCACTAAGGCAGAGTTGTAAACTGCTGGAACATTGCAAATGTGCCACAATACACATGCAGAGTCCCTTGGCAAAGAGAGGGAGACTGTCGTTTCAAGGTAGTTACGACAATTGCTGTCCAATCATTAGTTGACAAGCTAAATGAACATGGCTGCACATAACCTAGAATTTTACAGATTTATTTCAGAATGTCATTAAACAAGCAAATAACAACAACAAAAACAAACAAAAAAGAGTAGCAACAACCACAAAACATGGGTGGGAATGGGAGGGTATGATTTCAAGTCTCCACACTTTATTACCTAAATTTTCTGGGTTTTTTGATAGAAAAATTACAAGACATAAAAAGAAAGCTGTAAGTATGGCCCATACACAGGAAAAAAATATATCACTAAATGGAAACTATCCTCAAGAAAGCCAAGATGTTAGGGGCTGGGTTGTGGCTCATCAGTAGAGCGCTTTCCTGGCACATGCAGGGTGCTGGGTTCAATCTCAGCACCACATAAAAATAAAATAAAGGTATTGTGTCCAACTACAACTGAAAAAACAAAATGTTGAAGGGAAAATAAAAGAAAGCCAAGATGTTAGATTTATTAGACAAATACTTTAAATTAGCTATAACAGATATGTTTAAAGAACTAAAGAAAGAACCAAAAACACTGAGGAAAGCTTAAGTGAGATTATCCAATATGAGGAATTGAAAGGAAAACATTTTATCAATCTTAGAGATCTATACATATCATCAAGCATATTAATATATACATAATGGTTATTTCAGAATGAAAGGAGTTAGGGAAGAGGGGAAAAACGGACAGCCAGAATATTTGAAGAAATGTTAGCCACAATTTTTCCAAATTTGATGAAAAAACAAAAAAGACTGAATCCTTTACTCTTAGTATCAGGAACCAGATAAGAATCAAGGAAGAAGTAAAACTATGTGCAGATGAAATGATTTTCATTTATAGAATATCACTAGGATGGTTGTAATTTTTTTAAAAAAAGCAGATAATAACAAGTGATGTCAAGGATGTGGAGAAATTGGAGTTCTTACACACTGCTGTGGGTGATGTAAGATGGTGCAGCCAGTTTGTAAAATACTCTGATATTTTCCTCAAACAAAAAAATGTAGAATTAATGTATGACCTAAAAATTCCACTCCTAGGTACATACCAAAGATAGATGAAAATTTATGTCCACACAAAAAGTTGTACATGAAGATTCACAATAACCCAAAAGTAATTAAATAATGTTGATCAAATGATAGGAATATTAAATGTCATATATTACCAGCAATAAAAAAATGAAGTATTGGTATATGCACAACATGAATGGATGTTGAAAAAAAGCAGAGTGAAAGAAACCAGTCACAAAAGGTTACACATTATATGATTCTATTTATATCAAATTTCCAAAATAGGCAAATACTTGGAGAAAGAAAATAGATGAATGGTTGACAGGGGATTGGGGGTAGGAGGAATCGGGCATGACTGCTAATGGGTGTGGGTTTGGGGGAAAGTTTGATGCCTTTTTTTTTTTTGGTACTGGGGTACTGGAGATTGAATCCAGAGGGACTTTACCACTGAGCCACATCCCCACCCCTTTTTATTTTTTATTTTGAGACAGGGTCTCACCAAGTGGCTTAGGGCCTTGCCAAGTTGCTGAGGCCGGTCTCAGTCCACCTTCCTCATCCTCTCAAGTCTCTGGGATTACAGGTGTGACCCACCATACCCAGCTGATAACAATGTTCTAAGAGGAATATTGCAATGTAGACTATAGTAGTAATGGCCTTACAACTAATGACTATACTAAAATTATTGATTTGCACACTTTAAAATATGAATTGTATTATATTTGAATTATACCTCAATAAAATTGTTCTAAAAATTCGGATTCAACATTTTGGTCAGACAAACTAAAAGATAGTTAGTATAGTGTTCCTCAACTTCAGTGTACATGAAATGACTTGGAAGAATCTTATTAAAGTGCATATTTATATTTAGTAGTTCTGGGGTAATTCCTAATTCAACTTTACTAACAAGGTCTCAGATAATAATGTCTATGCTTCTAGGCTATTAGACCTGAAAAAAAAAATCTAGAATCTCAGACAATAATGTCTATGCTTCTCAAGCTGTTAGACCTGAAAAAAAAATCTAGAAAAATAATCTCAAAAATATTATCAACTAGTGAGCTTGATGATATAATTTAGATAAATTTAATTTTTGTTCTTTTTTCCCAATACTGGGGATCATACCTAGAGCCTTGTTCATGCAAGGCAAACACTCTACCCCTTAACTACATCCCTACCTCTTTGTAAATTTTACTTTGAAACAGGTTCTTCATAAATTGCTGAGACTGGCCTCAAACTTGCTATCCTGCTGCCTCAGCACCACGGTAATTGGGATTATAAGTGTGTATATACTACTATGCCCAGCTTAATTTTATTTTTTTTTAAATGTCCTTTTAAGTTTTCTGATTCTTTGAAACTTTTTCTAGTAATCATAAAGAAATAAGTAACTGTTTGAGTAAGGGAAAAGATGTTTTCCACATGCATGTTATATAATTTTAGACATGTTAGTTTTCTAGCCTACTGGTATGGTTTAAATGTGGTGTTCCTAAAGCTCACATGTGAGATAATGCAAGAAGGTTTGGAGGAGAAATGATGATTGCTCTATAGCTTTGACCTAATCAGTGAATTAATCCCTCAATTGAAGGCAGGTGGAATGTGGCTGGAGGAAGTGGTTCATTGGGCATGTGGCTATGGGGTATATATTTTGTATCTGGAGAGTGGAGTCTCTCTTGCTCCGCTTCCTGATCAGCTTGTGAGCCTCTTCCCTCCTCCACAGTCTTCCACCTCACCTCGAGCCCTGAGGAATGGAGCCAGCCTTGTATGAACTAAGACCTTTGAAACTGTGAGCCCCTCAATAAACCTTTCCTCCTTTACAGTTATTCTGATCAGATCCTCTAGTTGCAGCAGTGAAAAAGCTGATTAAAACACCTACATTCATTAGAATTAATTTTTGTAAAGAAATTATGGATAAAAATCTAAGTATCTATATTAACATCATTATGGATTTCATACTTCCTTTTTGAACATTCTGAGCATTATGAGGCTATTGAGATTAATTAGTTATAATTACTAATCATCATTTTTTAGGGACCAGTGCTGCCATCTGCTGTAAGTTGTTCTTGCCCAATGAGCCAATTTTAATACCACAATTACTCATCATTTATATGCCTCACTTTGATGAGTGACACAGAAGGGTGGGGGAGATTCTAAAGATCTCATTTACAAAAATGTTTGAATTATTTTATTAGATATTGGATAGCTTACCCAATAACAAGAATCATTTTAACATGATTAACAAACAAGGAAAAGTTTTAATTAAATGTAAATTTTCCCTAAATTTTTATATCCATAGCTAGTTTAAAAAGCTGATCTGTGGTTTACCAGCCTAGAATTCTTTGGTTGTCCTTGCAGTAGCCAGATCATCCTGTCTGCCCACATGTTTTCCACATTCTTATTATATTCACGGACTTACCTGTTCACTCCAGTCAGACTGCTACTTAGTGTCACTTGTATCATTATAAGCTGTAATTTTTTCCTGAAACTAGCAGCCAGTTTCTTTGACACCTACTCTCAGACTTCCTCCTACACTCCTACCCCAAAGATGCTCTCCAAAGTTTTTATCTTCTTAGTTATCAGAAGGACCTGATGACTGATTGGAGAAGCAGTAGGTAGGAATGGTGGGAGTAATTGTGCAACAGGTGGAAGAAATAAATTACCTGCCACTGAGACACTTTCTTCTGCATTTTTTCCTCTCAATTTCTGCTCTGTCCCAAACATTCACTACCTAATACAGATAGACTTTCTCAGAGTAGATTTTTCCAGGATACCAGATGATTTCATATAATGGATTATCATGATGACATTTATTCTTAATTTCCTAATGTTTGTGATATTCAACTAGTTTTAGATTTTATGACATTCTCTTAAAAATTTCCTATATATGAATGTGCATTTATTAGTAAAATGTTTTGGTTATAAATGATAACAATAGGCAAGCAATCTAAGCTCCAAAGGGAACAGCGAGTGTTTCCTCACTGGCCCCCATAGCAAGATGGCAGGTAGAAATGAAGGGAGGATATATTGGAAGCCCACCAAGACTCCTCTTTTTCATTCTTCTTTCTCTGTACAGGGTTTTCCTTGCCCTTGGACCCAACATGGTGGAAAACATGGCCATTCCATTGTTTCTGAGTGTTTGTGTTGTAGGATTAGCCACACAAAGAGGGGATAACTCTCTCTTGGACCTATTCCAGATCCCCATGAAAGGGAGTTGACCCAGTTCTAATCAGTTTCCAACCTTATGTTGGGATCAAATTGTACAAAATGGCAGTCAAAGACTCTCTGCCATGTTGGGGCAGAAAGGAGGTCAAATGGATATGGCACAAAATGATAACACTGATATAAGAGAAATAAAAGTCCAGAAATGAAGGTCTTCTGAACAGTAGTTATGATAAGCTGCTAGAGAAAGTTAATAAGAGATCAACTGGCTGAAAGTTAGTGTGCATTTCATGAGATGAGGGTTAAAATGTTAAAACTCTGGTTCCCCAACGGGAGCAGTATTGGGATTATAATATTGAAGATTCATCAAAGCTTAATATTGGGAAATTAGAGTGTCCTTTTTTCTCCAACCCATACCTTTTACTTTTGCATTTTTTGCCATGAAATACAGTATAAAAAGTCAACAATGATAAGTTTAGAAAAGAAAAAGAAAAAATGCAAGATGTACAGAGATTTTATTTTGTTTTTGTTATAGTATTTTGCTTGATTGGGCTAAAAACCATTATTAATATACCTGAGAAGTTCCAGTGAATATCTGGAAATCAGAGAAGAGTGAAAATAAAATCAAATGGAAAAATATGCTAGTATATTAAAACATTCTTATAGAACTTGAGACAGAATTCATTTAAAATAATTAGTGACAGGAATTTTCTAACAACATTTTACAAATTAAAGTGGAAATTATAGGCTATAATTTCATATCATATAATATTTTTATCTTCAGAAACAATCTATGAGCACAGATTGGACATTCCATGTTATACATACAAAACAAGAAAAGTCTCCTTGAGTTTTGTGGAACTAGAAAAAACAAAATTGCTTCCACATGCAGCTTCTCAACATAAATAGAGTGAGTCCTTATTTTTTTAGGATAAGAAACTAAATGAACTGGGTTTTTTTTTGTTTGTTTGTTTTTTCTGGTAAGCCTGTCCAGCATTTCTTCAACTTTCTTTTAACACAAAAAATATGACTATACAAAATTCTCTGGTATTTTACCAACTCTGGGGTCTATGGTGAACTGTTCAAGTAAATGAGTCATTGTCACCTTGTGAAAAGTTCACAGAACTCTTTCCCCTTGTTAAGTGTTGGGTTCCTTCCCACAGGAAGCAACCCTGTATTATCTTCCATGTAAAGAAAGAGGACAAGGAAAGGCACAACTTCAAAGATGAGTCCCTGTTTTCAAATATCATTTCCAGAGTGAGAAAACACAGCTATTGTACATGCAAAGTCAATCCAGTCAGAGTCAGTAACTGTTGCTGTTCTTTCTGGATCGTTTTCTTCCAATTACTTGTGGAATCTTTTTTGTCACTTTATGGTGAAACTAGGACAAAGTAGGGAACAGCCAAAAAACTGTTCCAGTACGAGCAGTAACTAAATTTTTTTTTAATGCTTTAGAGTTTACAAAGCATTTCTACATGTACTGTCCCATTTAGTTCTCACATCCATCTTGTGTTTATTATTCCATTTTTGCAGGAAAGAAAAGTGAGACACATAGAGAGAAGGTAACTTGCCAATATCTCTCAGACATAAACAAGGAGCTCAGGTCCACATTTCCTGACTTTTTCACTGTGATAGTCCTGCAGTGCTGAGCTACCTCAGCAGCTGCCATCAACCACTCCTCATTTTTACTCTTCTCTTCACTGGCCAACTTCTTTTGCTACCTCCTTTAGGAAACGTTCCCTAACAGCCCTCTGCCCCTGGGTACTCTATGTGTCCCTAAATCACAACTCCTATCACACTGTTTTGCTATACCTCGTCTGTTTTTCTCCCTTGCTGGCCATAGCTTTTTGAGGACAGGAATGAGATCTTATTGGTTTTCATATCCCCAGAGTCTGTCATTGGGTCTAATACATGCTTAAAAATGGTTCCCTAATGACAACCTTTAAGGTTGGAGTATGAACACTGGTTTCCAGAGCTTCTGTGTGCTTCTGAAAGGTGGTGAAATAGTGGAGGGGTATTTTGCTTCCTGTGGGGGGTTTCTGGAGGATGGAAGGGTTTCCATCCTGAAAGTTTCTACTATGACCCCCTCTTATTTTCCTTGACATCCTTGGTCCCTAGGTGAGTAAGCCCTGGAGTAGCTTGAGGATGCAAGAATAAGCATTTAGTTGTACAATTGTTTAAGACTACAGTGAGTTTTGGTGCTTTGTACAATTTTAATTTCACTGGTTAATTTAAGATATTGATTTATAATTTACTATTGCTCTAATGAAACTGGATAAAATCAGGGTAAATTACCTAGAAACACAGTGTATTCTTTTGTTCTTACGGTAAATATGTTGCCCTGGGTGGCTCCATAGGGTCATGTTGAATGAAAGAGTCAGAACTTGACCTGCCATGGATTTTTACAGATTTGTGTCTTTTAGCACTCACCCAGGATCAAGTTCAGAGAAGAATACAACTGTTCTCTTCTTATGATCATGGACATAAGAATGTCCAAAACTACTAAGTGACTATTGTTAGAAAACAGTTTGGCATGAATTATATTGCAGCTAAATCTGTATTTGGTAGACTTTGTCTAACATGTAATATGAACAGTAATAACCCTATCTGATAGGTTAGTTCTTTCAGCTATCTAGAGACATTCTTCAGGTATCCAGGATGAGGAGCCTTTGATTGGCATTTTACTAGGAAAAAAGTCACATTTTCTGAGGTTCTTTAGTTTATTAGTAATTCCTGCCTAGTATTCCCATTTTTTCTTACCCATAAGTTGATTTTTACCAGGTTGCATAAATGATAAATGAAAAAAAAATCTAGAAATTCAACTCCAAAGATAATACCCTTTCTATTCGGGCAAAGTAGTAAGTTCAAATACTCCTTAACATCATTTTTTTGGGGGGGGAGGTGTACCAGGGATTGAACTCAGGGGCACTCAAACATTCAGCCACATGCCCAGCCCTGTTTTGATTTTATTTAGAGACAGGGCCTCAGTGAACTGCTTAGAACCTCACTTTTGATGAGACTGAGTTTGAACTCCAAGTTCTCTTGTTTCTGCCTCCTGAACTGCTGGGATTACAGGCCTGGGCCGCTGTGCCTGGCTTAACACCATCTTAATTGGCCTACTCTACAGTGTGTGTGCAAGCCACAAGTATTTCAAAAATTTTATCAATATATTTTTCCCCTCAAATTTTCAACCTTCCCCTTTTCAAACATTTCATAAGAAATGGTTATGGCTTTTCCATTATTCATTCTTTGGAATTATTTGTATAAATATTCCTTCTTGATGCAAGCAGCCACCATCTGTCCAGGCTTAGTGAACTATCAGTGTATGCCTCATTACATTGTTGGAAATAATTTAAAGCTATGTGTTTTTTTTTGACACCTATGCCTCCTATTGAAGTGTGTGTGTATGTGTGTGTGTTGGTGTGTGTGTGTGTGTGTGTGTGTATAAAATTTATCGTGTAGAGAGGAAGCCCTGAGAAAAATTCTAGCCTGAGGGATGAGCCCTGGCCATGGAGATGGCTGTCATGTCACTTCACTACTCCCTTGGTCAGTGGCAATGACTCTCCTTCCCAGTATAGTAATGAGAAATAACACAAGTAATGAATGTGTGGAAAAAATTGAAGATTCTGAGCCACAAGCTCTCAACACAGTAGAACAGGATTATTCGAGATTCATTTCTAATATTTATCCAAAATTAGTTTATAAAGACTATGATATCCTTGGAGGAAAGTAAAGCCTAAGGAAAAAAATATTATTTTCTCCACTATTCAAAGGCTGTAGCCAACCATCTAGCATTAGTCCCATATCCATTGAGTGAAAATTTAAACATTTATTTAGCATCATATTTAAGCCAATGTTTTAATTAAATAAAAACAGCAAAGCCAATTTCAGCAGTGTTCAGAAGACCAGAAAATAATTGTATTTACCAAATAGAAAAGGACAGAGACCAGTAGAGAAGAAAAAAAAAATGAGCATAACCTTTATGGATGACTGGAAATTTGAAAAACAAAAGCAGAAATCCTAAACTCAGATTTTGTTTAAGGGGGAAAATATTCAGTTCCACATTTTTTTTTGGAAATTCATTTTGGGAAAGACACTATTTAAAAAATATTAGTCAAGTCAAGCTGGATTTATTCTAAAAACAGCAAGTGAGTAACTTTTTCAGTCTCTGATTTTGCTATTGGTATTTGAGTGGGTGGTTCAGCTATGGAGTTATTAAGAGAAAGATACAGAAAATTAAAGGAAGAATCCAGTGGAGAGAAAAAAAACAATATAAATTATTAAGGGAGCAATGGAATTAAAATTTATGAGGAAAGATTAAAGTAGCAAAAAATGTCTAGCTTTGCTTAGAAGCAATTCAAGGGAGTCATAATAACGGTCTACAAACATTTAAAAGGTATAAAACATTGAGAAGAAAAAGGAATTATTTAGTATGATGCCACATGAGTATAATCAGAAATAAAAAGATAAATTCAAAAGGCTGTTTGAAAAAAAAAAAAACTTCCAACCAGTGGATACTTTGGAAGACTATATACTTCTACTGAAATATATAGTAGATTTTAAGTGTGGAGATTTTCAGGCAAACAAAACACAAAATATCCTCTTTGTTGTTACTTACTAGTCATTTCCTTAGTTTCCCCAAATTCTGAGATCTAAATTCGAGGGAGGTGGGAGAGATCTTACAACCTAGTTAACATGAATTTATAAGAAAGTTTAAATTAGGAAATTGTGTCTGATTTATTAGCCAGCGGCTTTTGCCAATAGATTTTATTAGGCTGTTTTAGGTCCCTCTCTTGTCTGACAAATGCCTGTTTGCTTGAGACTCAGTTTAGATACCACATTCAAGAAGCCTTTGCCACTCAGGCAAGGGTTTGGCATTTGACCTGACCTACAGAGGCTGCCTGAGGATTCTTGTCCCCTAGCACAGGGCACAGTGCAATGAAATCCCATTTTCTTGTGTTTCCCCTGCTAGGCCCTGGCTCCTTTGGGCAAAGACAGTGTACCTTACTCCTGTGTATATCCCCAGCACTTCTCAAGGCACTGTGCACAGTAGACTTCCCCCCAAAGTTCTGCAACATGAATGAATAGAATGAAAGAAGGGGAAGAAATTACACATGATGATGGAGTTATTCAACTTCTTTTGAATGCATTGCTTTGGGTTTGGGTAATCTTAGATCTTTTACTACTTAAAATGTGATTAAAGACCTTTGGGAGAAAGATTATAAAGTAAATCTCCAGGATCTGGCTAGGATGGGTTGTGATTTTGGTGGCATAGGGAATCAAATCATGTCACTGGTAAGCATAGTCTTTCTCCTGTATTATGAAATAGTAAAGCTGTCATGGAGGTGTCATTTCAGGGGTATGGCTAGACGGGGGTTAGGTAAACTCCAGCTACTGAGGCCTGCCTCCTGTTTTTGTCTGGCTTGTTATCTAAGAATGATTTTTATATTATATCTCTAAATGGTTCAAAAATCAAAGAAAGATTAATATTTTGTGTCATGTGAAAATTATACAAGATTCTAATTTTAGTGCCCACAAATAAAATTTTACTGGAACACAGTCTTGCAGATTTGTTTATATACTATCTGCGTGCTACAACAGCATAATTTGAGTAGTTAGGACAGAAATGGTATGGACTGCAAGTCTAAAATATTCACTGTTTTTCCTTTATTTTCTACAGAAAAAGTTTGATGACCCCTGCCCTAGAGAGAAAATTGAGTTCTACCTCTCTGTAAAAAGAATGATATCTTATATCTTGGTCAATAAGTTATATCTCTAAACAGTTACCTTTCTGAGATCACTTAGTTAATATTTTTCCGTTTTTCCTATATTTTATAATATATCATAAAACAGCCATTATTTAAAATTTGAAACTAAATATTTTTTTCATGTTCAAAATATAATTACATTATTTAAACATATTTGAAGCAGAGATTTTTTTCAATGATTAAGTAATTCATTAGTGACCAATAATGATTTGACTAAAGTAAAATTGAGAAATTCATGCTACATTTTGGAGAGGATATCTTAAGAGGTTAAATCTGGCTTGAGAAGCAAAGTTACTGACTTTTAACTCTAGTCAAAAGTAGCATTGAATCATAGTGGTCACTTCTCCACTCATAAAATAAATCATTGGGCGTGGTGGTGTATGTCTGTAATCCCAGCAGCTCTGGAGGCTGAGACAGGAGGATTGTGAGTTCAAAGCCAGTCTCAGTAAAAGCAAGGTGCTAAGCAACTCAGTGAGACCCTGTCTCTAAATAAAAATAGGCCTGAGGATGTGGCTTAATGGTCCAGTGCCCTGAGTTCAGTCCCTGGAACCTCCTCCAAATAAAAAGAAATCAGAATTGAGCCATTAAAGTAGAAGACAAATTACATCCATTCAAAGTAGTAGTTCTATCTTCTTGGTCTCCTGCCTCTATGTCCAGTAGGAGACTTTTCAGGAGGCAGAGCAGCTGAGTTCCTTGCTTTTTCCTGAAAATCTTAGGTGAGTAGGTGGTAACTTTCTTCCTGGTAACCAGCAACCTACCAAGTTAGCTCAATATTATTGAATCTTTTATGGTTTCATTCTGTGCTACTTTGTAGGGATTATACATGCCCTGATTTCAAAGCTCATTATCCATGTAGTTCAAGAAAAAAAAAATGAACAAATTTTGTAGACTTACTATATAAGGAGGTGAAAAATAAGTTGTTTTCAAATTTGTGTTTTCACCTTCCTCTATTGCTGATATTTGGCAATTGACTAATAAAGTCTATAAAATCTATTGAAAAATTATTATTATCTATTTTAGTTACTTGTATTTTTAGGAATACACGTCTGGTTGTGTATATGTGGGTAGTTTGTTTCTAATAAATAGAGATAGGTAGTTTTTCAGGATAGCATTAATTTTATTTCCGAGATATGTTTTACTTGAGGTAAAAATCATTATGGTGTTTGTCAGTCTAATGATTAGGTTTTTGAGCCTAGCCAAAAAATTAAGTCTGCAGAATCTATGATAAAGTAAAAAAAATGACATTTGAGATATTTTCTAATTAATATTTTATACTATAAAATTATTATTCTCTTCCATGTATTTTTATTTATTAATATTGTAGAACTGACTAGAAATAAGATTTTTTCATTGCTGACTTTAATGGTACATATAATGCTTAATTTATCAGATGACTGGCAAAGTATAAATAAAATCCAGATATTCCTGAGATATGATAGGTAACATTTACTAGGGAATCATTATGTGTTTGGCATTTTCATAAATGCTTTATATAAATTTTCTTTTTTAATCCTGTCAAAATTCTTATGAAGTAGGGTCTATGATTATCCTTATTTTATAAACTGTGGCAAAGAAAGAAAGAGTGAGTTGTACAACATCATGTAGTAATGGTAGATTCAGGATTCGAGTTGAGATGGGTTCACGGTCAAAGTCCATGATTGTATCCATTACACTATACTGCCTCCCAGTCATTATCTTCTGGAAACCATTAAATTATAAATTTTGTTTTAAGAATTTTGGGCAAACCAGAGCAGTTAAAGCATGGATATATTGAAGATTTGGATTTAACGTGAATTAATTGATTGTTTTTTTGTAGGTTAGACCCTAAGCCAGCAGCATTTAGTTTCTGTAATTCCCTTTTATCCTCATAAAAGTGTTGAATGTAGGATCCATTATTCCTGTTTTATAAAATAGGAAATGGAAACTTAAAGAGATTAGCAAATTTCCCTGAATAAAACAGGTCATAAGTAACAACTAGAATTCAAACACAGCATAACTCACTTCTGAATGTATCTGGTTAAGAGTCTTTTTTGCTGTATCCTCTAGACAGTGTCTCATAACTTTTCACAAGCATACTATCAAATTGTAGTCACTTGCTCTAATTTAAGTCTCTACATTAATAACCTACCCACTGTC
Source organism: Marmota marmota marmota (assembly GCF_001458135.2). Taxonomy (NCBI): domain Eukaryota; kingdom Metazoa; phylum Chordata; class Mammalia; order Rodentia; family Sciuridae; genus Marmota; species Marmota marmota. Next base: position 25,814,045 of record NW_026000142.1, on the reverse strand, counting down.
CACCTGATTCTTGATGAGCTGGGACCCAGATGAATGGAGATACAATTGTGCTACAGGTATATTCCTATTTTTCTGGAAAGACTGAGTCTAAAAATCACAGACTTAAACCATCAAAACATCTTTGCAGGCAGGAGAAAGAGCAAGCATTTTACCTGTGGAATGCTGGCTGAGCTGGAAATATTAAGAAAACAGTTTGGGGAGATCATTCTAGTGGTAGTTGTCAAGAAAATGTTCAAGATAACTATTAGGTCTTGTCTATCTACTATGTGTTGGAAATTCAGACACTTTCTATCATTCATTCCTCAAAAATCACTTTAAGACATATGAATTAATGGCAGATAAAATGAATAATATGCCCATAGTTGTGTAGTCAAACTTCAAACTCAGGTATTCTGGCTCCAAAGTCTATGTGATCTTTCCATTGAACAAAATTCTTTCTTTTCTGTTGGAAAAAACGGGCAGGTGTTCAGGAAGAAAACACAACAACCAAGCCCTGCCAGATGCCTCTGGTGATTGGGAAATGCAATTGAGACAATAGGCACTTATTGGTCTCTTTTTGTGACCAAATACAGTGGCCCCAAACCAGTGGGATTAAAAAATATAAGAAATATACCAAGCTATGATGAAATTTATACAGGGTACTTGTACAGTCCCTTTTTTGAAAACTTGTGTTTATTAACTTATATCTCTTTAATCATGAGGTAGAAATATCTTGGACTTTTTCTATTCTCCCTCTCTTTCCTTCATTCCCCTTTGTCTAATCCACTAAACTTCCATTCCCCCAAATTCTGCATATCAGAAAAAAACATTTGACCTTTGTTTTTTGGGATTGACTTATTTCATTTAGTATGATAATCTCCAGATCCATCCATTTATTAGCAAATATAATAAAGTCATTTTTCTTTATGGTGAGTAATATTCCATTGTGTGTATATGTATGTACCACAGTTTTTCTTTTTAAAAATATTCATTTGTTTTTTAGTTGTAGTTGGATACAATACCTTTATTTATCTTTTTAAAAATATTTTATTTTTAGTTGAAGTTGGACACAATACCTTTGATTTATTTATTTATTTTTATGTGGTGCTGAGAATAGAACCCAGAGAGCCTCTCATGTGCTAGGTGAGCACTCTACCACATAGCCACAACCCTAGCCCCACGGTTTCTTCATACATTCATCTGTTGAAGGACACCTAGGTTGGCTTGAGAGTTCTACTCTTGTGTTAATAACACCATTTAGTTAAAAATAAAGAACTCTGATATTGTAAAAAGAAAATCCTTGGACTTTGGAATCCAAGATGCAAGTTGGATTCCTGCCTATTACTTACCAGCTGTCTGATCTTGGGCACCTTTAAGAAACTGCAGAGCCACACTTGCCCTGACTATAATGTGAGGATTCTAGTACTTACCTCATAGGGTTAAAATGAGGATTCATGGACATCACATGTAACCACATCTGGCCTGCTGCTTGATATAGGAAGTCCTCCGCCATATTCTAGGTTGTTCTCACCTAGATACTAATAGAAAAGTCATTCAGCTAGATTCTGTGGTTGGTTGAGGATTATAAAATATAATCCCTTCTCTTAAGTATTTTTAAATTTTAGAGGAGATAGTTTAGAACATAAGACAATGGTTCTAATAGTAATAAGGTAAATTCTTAAAGAAAATTTTAAAATCTGCTGTGTGAGTTCTATGAAGCAAAAGAGCTTCAGAATGGGGAAATCTCGTTGGTGCTACTGGAATGTGATCTGGGGCTTGAGGGCTGGTCAACATATCAACCTGGGAAGAAGTAGGAAGATTATCAATAGAGAACAACTAAGTCCTTTATGCCTCATTTCCTATTAGGTTTGAAATAATATTATTTAACTTATCAGACTGTCTTTCAAGGAAGCTATCTAGAAATTTTAAGTAAAAGCTGAATAGTAAGTGGCATAGTCTGGATTTGAACCCTTGTGTTATAAGTTTAAATCCAATGATTACAACTTTAACATACTTGCTCTCATCTGACTTCACTCTTTTGGGCTATAGAACTATATTGACTGCCTCTGGTTCCTTCTTCTGAGTCTTCATCCTGACAGAATGGACTAGGAAAAACAGAAATTCCCTGATTCATGTAATTGAACTATCTTCTTGACCCAGCTAGACCAGAGATGCATAAATGGACCTACTCTTACTTTGATATCATTATCCAGCAGAGTTTGCAATGATTATGGCAATAATTTAGATCTTTAAAGCTTCTTTTCTGGCTTTAACATATTTCTAATATATAGAAAAGCTGTCATTTGACACATTTTTTTCTCATTTCTGTTAAGATTCCCATTGTTATTCAGTTTCAACTATTAGCAAGGGTTAATTCTTGAACTACCTGGGAACAATCATGGAACCATTTTTTTTTCCTCCAAGATTGGGTCTGACTTTCACATGTGAGTTTGAGTGTTTATATATACCAGCTAGTAATTTGCTCACCAGATCTTTATTTAGGTAACTAGAATAAATTTGATCTGCATCTCCCAAATATTGATCAATATTGGATGATATGTACAACTCTGGTGGTCTGCTGTGGTTTTATGTGAATTGAGCAGATCATCTTTACAAGACCTAAGCCCTTCAACCAAAAAGACAGCTGAAAGACCAAATTAATTTATCTGTACAAATTTGTGACATTACTAGTAGGTGAAGTCTTATCTCAAAAATGAAAACAGGCTATACTCTATATGTCAGTCCTGAACAAATGGATGGTGGCTGTCTGGATATTGGCAGACATCTGAAACATATTCTTGATCATTGGAAAGAGTACTGTGAAAGGCTGGCAGTGTCTGCCTTTTGTTCTGGGTTGGAGGAAGAGGGCAAGAACAAGAGAGAGGAGAAAAATGCTCACTTACTGCCCCTTGTTCCAAGAACCAGGAAAGTTGCCTTCCTACGTCTTGGAAAGTTTAAAACTTGCCTGTGTGCATATGTGTCTATCTGTCTGTATGTATATGTGAGAGTTATCAAATGTTACAACTATGAAAATATATGAAAGTATATTGAGTAAGCCCTTAGTATTGCTCTGATTCTCAAAGGACTCATTTCTATTACAGAATAGACTTCCTTCCTTCCTTCCTTTTTTTTTTTTTTTGTACCAGGGATTGAACCCAGAGGTGCTTAACCACTGAGCCACATCCCCAGCCCCATTTTTTCATATTTTATTTAGAGATAGGGTCTTGCTGAGTTGCATAGGTCCTTGTTGAATTGCTGAGGCTGGCTTTGAACTGGAGATCCTCCTGTCTCAGCCTCCTGAGCTGCTGGGACTACAGGCATGAGCCACTGTGCCTGTCTCAGAATAGACTTTTTAAAAAAAATCTTAGAAAATACTTAAAAGTTAAGAAAATTTCAAAATCATCCACAATCTCACTATCAAGGATAAACACTAGCAGATATTATCCCATGGTGAATTATAGACATTTTTCCCATTGTTTTGAAGCCTTGAAAGTGAAATGAATGCATAGTATTTCATTGTACTTAAATGGTTAAAGCCAATTTAAATATTCTTCTCTTTCAGAAGTCCAACCTATCTTCAATTACAAAGAATGTGGCAAATATCCTTGAATATATTTGCTTATATTCTGACAGTTCTCCAGCCTTCTAGAAATGGAATTAGTAGGGCACTTAAAATGAACAGGCTCCAGTTATAGATGAATTGATTTATTTTTAAGGAAGTTGTATCAATTTGCTGACCTGCCGGCTTTGTTGGGACTTACCTCTCAGAAAGCAATGCATTGTTGGCATCCTTTTTCCACATCCATCACCCTCAGCACTTCTTGGGTATGTTCCTGAGCTTTTCTGGGTGTGAGTTTCAGAACTGATGTAGAGGGAGGTGTCTAGAGAGGGAAGGTAGAGCTGATCTTCAGTGACAATACACAGCAAAAATACTGCGGAAAGATGGTGCAAAGATCTTAAATTGGTTCTTGTACTTGACTTTTGAGGCAAAGGTCCCAAGATAGTTGATAGTCTGAGGTGGGAGGTTAACTGGGTGGGGTTAAATGGTGAGGAGAACATCTCTTTGTCTTCTCATCATTGTTGGTGTTATTTTGATGCAAACTATGGGACAGACACCAGCTTAAATCTCCCGTTAGTTCTACTGGCCCTAGAGTGTCCTGTATATTCCATAGTAGTTACTTGAAGGGTTTTTTGGGGCCATAAGTACTGGGGATTAAACTCAAGGGCACTTGACCATTGAGTCACATCCCCAACCATATTTTTTTTTATTTTTTATTTAGAGATAGGGTCTCACTGAGTTGCTTAGCGCCTCGCCTTTGTCGAGGCTGGCTTTGAACTAGTGAACTTCTGCTTCAGCCTCTCAAGCCGCTGAGATTATAGGAGTAGGCCACCTTGCCTGGCTCCTTGAAGGATTTTTTTTTTTTAATGATTTAGTCACTGTGTGTGTGTGTGTATGTGTGTGTGTGTCTGTCTGTCTCAGAGGAACATTGAAAGAGGTTGAGTCAGAGATGGCTAGCCACATGCTTTGTCAAGCAGAACCTGGTATACATTTTCTGTAGTGAGTTTATTAAGTGTGATCTTCTGAACTGGCCTGGATAACACAAAATCATGATAGTGAAAACAAATTAGAAATTAACATAAATATGTAAGTCTGTTAATGATGAAAAGGAGTAATAACTCACCAATAAAAAATTTTCACAATTAAACTGCCCCCTAAACCATTTGTGAGTTATAGTATATCTCATTAAAGATTCAAACAAGGTCATGCCAAGGACAGTGTATTGTTTGCAATAATGAGGAAAATATGCACAACAATTCACTTAACATCTTGTGGATTAATAACGGGTCCTGCAAAGATAATCACTAACCAGTCTCAATAACTCAACAACTAAGTAGTTAAGAAGGATATTAGTAAACATGTAAATTAAAACATTTGAAGGATGGATTGGCAAAGCTAAATGTCTAGTATTGACATATTGCAAATGGCTTGATGTTTTTTTGTGGAGTGATTTTCAGGCATGCAATTCACTTCCTGAGTTACTTAGGGAAACTGGATTATTAGGTTCCAATCAGAAATTATTTTAATGAGAAATAGGTCCTCCTATGATTTAAACATCACAGAGAAAAGCATTTTGACAATGCCCTCATGAAAGTACACTCTTTCTACTGGATTAGGTTTAGTAAGGGTATTTAAATAATAGGTAGTATGGGCTTAATTATGTGGAATATAACTGTTCCTATGCTTGCTGGAATCAATTGTTTTTGAATGTGTTAACATCTTGATTTATGACTTATAAGTTCATTCTAGGTTCTAGTAGTTTTTTGATTGATGATAATGTTGATTACATTAACTCTTAACAATCTCTTAACATTATATGGGAAAGGATTAAGAAGATGATAGCTTCAGTACCAATGACTACAGCATCTCCAAGTCCTTTCTCAGGATGTCAGATTATTTTGGCTGGATATATTCTACATTACAGAACAACCTGAAGTGTATAACTATTTATTATTGACATAAATGTTTAACAAAAGATAGTAGAAGAGGAAAGATAGTTTATACAGCTTTTGTGTAGTTTGAAAATTCCCTTGTCTTAACTCTGTGAAACACATAGGTAACATTTTCTTCAATGACCTACCTACTTTCCTCCTGAAATAAGCCATCATAGATCTAATTGAAGCTAAGAAGTAGCAGTTTTAGAACAATGGAGAAAAGTCTGCCAGAAGATGTCCTCAGAAAACAAAATTGCTCTTTTCAACAACTTTAATGGTTGTGGGTTTGTTCTGTTACCATTTTGAAGTCTATCAGCATATCAGCAGGACACACAGCACACATAAAAAGAAGCTTTGCAACAAGGGTAATATTAAAAATAAGCCAAAGAGATATATTGTTGTTCTGTAATTCAGATTTAAAAATAAAAACATTTATTTAAATTGGCAATCTGTAGAACTGAATTTGCTAACTCCAGAAAACACATGCAAAGCAAGGAGAAATACAGTGTTTTTCTAAATCTGTTTCAGAAGGTGTGACTAAAGTTCTCTGTGCAAATCCTCTTTTGAATAATGTAGCCAAGTTTAAAAAGAGCAGAATAAAGAGAACATTGGCATAAAATTCAGGTGAAAAAAACAAGCACTTTCTCCTTCTACTCTCTCTCCCTTCCCTAACATGCCAGCAATGTAGGATCCCCGAAATAGTAACAAGAATTATGACTTAGAAAGTGTTTACCATAGTTTCAAGCACGTGTGATATCCTTTATGTATACCATACTGTTTATTTAGTCCTCGTAACAATCTCTTGAGGAGGGTGGCCATCTGCATTCCCAGGCCAGGAGGCTAAGGTAAAGACAGATTAATAAACTTGCTCAAAACCAGTAAGAGGTGGGAGACAACCAAGCCCCCATTCTTTACCAAATGCCTCCACTCCGTTGCCTCCCCTGTGGGATCACCCTGTTATCTTGTGAAGATTGTCACGGAGAGAGAGTAAGTGAAAACTAAAATGATCCATTAATTACTAAAAATAAGCCTAGATAACACAAAGCGCCAGTTAATGAAATCATGCTCACATTATAGAGACTGTATCCAGTATCAGACTTCACTAATAATGACATAAGTAATCGCAGGATCCAGGCAAAGTAAGGGGTGGTCTAGGACCTGCAGTGCAGCACACCAGGGTTTTTCTTATTGAATCAGGCTCTATTCTGGACCAAGACTAACGCAGGAGGTGTAGCAGTGATGTGTGTGATTCACATTACGTACACAGAAAGAGAATCTCTATTTAATACTAGAGATTCTTGTAGGATGCTTTAAAAATCTACACAGAAATTGCTCTCCTAGGGATCCTGAAAAACTCATCAACTGCAATTTTCTCTTCTTATTTCTGAAACTCTACATGTTTGTTGAAAAGCAAAAGGGAAATTCTAATTAAGAGCATATTTCTTATGTGGATAAAATGTGAGTTACTGTGACATGTGGTTCATCATTTTCAGCATAAATTTGATTATCTACTATTTACTATTGAACAGATTTCAAAAGGAAAAAAAAACTTCTGTTACAATTTCCATTACTTATGTGACATTTTCTATTGTGTTTCATAAATCTATAAATACCAAGTTTATTCATCATAATCTGTCCAAAACAGACCAGATGCATCCTAATAAAAACGTACAATATGTAAGGACTCTTTGTTTGCCAGAGATCATTGACATATTTACATATTGACATAAACTGATCACCTGCTTGCTTCCTTCTTTGAAGTTCTTCGTCTACCTCCTTCCACACATTTAATAAAGAGAATGAGTTGCAAGCATACGCTTTATATATTCTCTGCAAACTTTGAGGAAGGATGATAGCCGTTAGCCTCTTTTCAAAGTCAAGTACTACTTGGAAATAGGTCAGGCAAACAGAAGGGAAGAGACAGTCTAGCTTATTGCTACCTGTCAGTTCCTTTCCTATAAAAAAGTGTGGGTGGGCTGGGGATGTGGCTCAAGCGGTAGTGTGCTCGCCTGGTATGCGCAGGGCGCTGGGTTCGATCCTCAGCACCACATAAAAGTAAAATAAAGATGTTGTGTCCACCGAAAACTAAAAAATAGATATAAAAAAAATTCTCTCTCTCAAAAAAAAAAAAGTGTGGGTCCTCACCTTCTAACTCTGCTTCTCTGAAACCTCATCTTTCACAAACAATTTTATTGACTAAGGTTTATCATTCTGGTTTGGATGTAAGGTACCCCAACCAAAAAGCTCATGTTATATAATACAGGAATGTTCAGAGGTAAAATGATCAGATGATGAAAGCTGTAACTTAATTGGTAGATTAACCCATTTGGTGGATTAAAAATTTGAATGAATTGTTGGTGGTAACTATAAGCAGGTTGGTCATGGCTGGAGGAAATGGTCACTGGGGGTATGCCTTAGGGATTTTATATCTGGCTCCCTGTGTGCTGTCTTTGCTTCCTGGCTGCATAAACTGAGCAGCGTTCCTTTGCCACACCCTTTTGCCATGATGTTCTGCCTGACTTCCAGCCCAGTTTAATGGAGTCATTTGGTCATGGACTGAGATCTCTCCTCTGAGATCATGAGCCCAGAATAAACTAAATAAACTTGAGTCCAACTCTAAATTGTTCTCACCAGATAGGTTGGTCACAGTGACACAGTGACAAAAAGCTGATTGACACACTTATAAAGAACTCATTTGTCAGGTTCGTTCTCTCTCTCTCTCTCTCTCTCTCTCTCTCTCTCTCTCTCTTATTTTATTTTTTTGGTAACTGGGATTGAACCCAGGGGCACTTAACACTGAGTCATAGCTCCAGTCCTTTTTGTTGTTTTGAGACAGAGTCTCACTGAGTTTCTTAGGGCCTTGCTAAGATGCTGAGGCTGACTTTGAACTCACCATCCTCCTGCCTTAGCCTCCCCAGCTGCTGGGATTACAGGCATGTGCCACCTCACCCAGCTCTTTAAAATTCAATCCTTAGAACAATCCTCCTATAATTTAGATCTTGTATGTTCCTCAAAGTCCTGTGTGTTAAAGCTTGGTGGCACTATTGGGAGATGGCAGAACCTTTAGGAGGTAGGGCCTAGTGGGAGATCTTGAGGTCATTTGGGCTGGCCCTTGAAGGGAATTGGGGACCCCAGCCCCTTCCTTCCTCCCTCCCATCCTCACTCTCAACCATGAGGTAAACAGTCTGTTTTGCATTGTAAACTTTAGTGTTTACTCCTAGGAATACTAATGTTTTTAGTATTCCAGTGTCTTACTTATGACCCCCCTCTATTCTCATGAGGGTCAAACACCAGGCAAAGCTTCCTATGGCTGGGATCACCCGGGGCTTTTTTTTTTTTATTTCTTTGCCATGAAATCTGTTTCTACTTTCCATTTGACCCCCTGGCCAGCTTATTTTCCTCAGGAAAGATGATTTAAAAATATAAGGATCTCTCATTCATTAGAAGAGATAGATTTTAAATAAGTATTATATTACAGTAGGGACAGAACATTTAATTTTAGTCCCTTCATCTCTTCTAAGAGTGGCTCTGTATTTCCTGTTATTTCAGTGAAAGAGAACTATATCACACAAAAGTTTTTTCCCCCCTTTAAAGCCTATTCATTGGCATTTAGTGTGAATAGTAAATGGAGAATCAAGTTTATGCTGAAAATGATTAACCATCAGTCACAGTGACTTTCACATTTTATCCATGTAAGAAATATGCTCTTAATTAGAATCTCCCTTTTGCTTTTTAACAAACACCCAGTTTGGGGAATAAGAAGAGAAAATTGCAGCTGATGAGTTTTTCAGGATCCCTAGGAGAGCAATTTCTGTGTAGATTTTTAAAAGCATCCTACAAAAGGAGAATATTGTAGGCTCTTCCTAGAGTTTCTTAGGATCCTCTATATTCTGAGCAACATATGATTGTGCCCAGATCTGAGGACAGGGAATTCTGAAATGAAACACAGCTGTCCTGATATTTTTAAGAAAATTGTTAGGGAGACACTATGTGCAATCAATTAGATTGTTCTTTTTTTTTTCCATTTCAGAGGACAAAAACAATTTGTAAATGCAGAGTTGATGTTGAGAATGTAAATTGGCTAGAGTATCTGTTTATGTGGTTAGATTTATGCATAAACTGTAGATGGCACAAACAAGGTCTTATTGACGTTAGCAGCTAAGCAGTGATCCAAAACAGGCTCATTGCATTCAATTTCATGCTGCCAACCAGCAGTCTTAACATTTCGGTTTTGAGGGTCGAATTCTCTTACTGACTTAAAAAGAGCTTTAACAAATACAGTTCAGGTTGCCATCTAAAAATTTGAGGCACCATTCCAAATGAGTGTGGTTTCAATATTTAATAATGGCATTACTTGGGATGTGTTTGGATTTAATGGTAGTTAGCATTCATTCACGGGTCAGCCTGAGAAGAAAACAAATTACCCTATATAGTTACACTACCAGTAAACATTAACTCCTATTAGCATATAATTGAAATCATGCTGAAGAACAATGAGTGCAGAAATTGATTTAAGAGCATTACTTTTTTTTTTAAATCAGCAACTGATGTTCATCTGAGCAGAGCCAAGAAATTGGAAATAGATACAGAAAAATGAGGAGATAAACTCTTAAGCCTATATCAAGGATACCTGCTTACTGAAACAATTGTTAATAATTTAACTGTTCATCAGGTATTTGTGGAGTATGTTCTGTTTGTGATGCCTGTGTTAGATGTAACAATAAAATAGTTAAGATAAAACAATATTTCTGCCTAAAGGGCTAAGTTGAATGCTATCACTCTTAACCATAGTATGAATGATGTTTGATATTTTTAAATATTTTCTTATATCAAAGTCTTACTTCTCCCAAATACTAGTTTCCACATTCTTTTTAAGAATATAATGAATTTTAGTATCATATTGGAGACATGCTTTGGGTCATTATTTCTTTCCTTCCCACCTCTTCTGGAATTTTCTGAAAATGAAGAATAAAATACATAAAAATATGAAAGAACAATTGTGAAAAATTAATAAAGCATAGCTATTCCCTCATCCTAACCCCAACATATTATTTTTTTCTGATATTACTTGTCAGTTCTTGGCTATCTAATTACATTTTTTCACAGACTTGCAATCATAAAACACATTCCAATTTCTAGTCTGCTTTCTCATTTAATGTGATGTAGATATTTCAATTTTTTGAAATAGTTATATAGAATTATTGGCTGAAAACAAAGACAATGTATACAATTTAAGTAGAAAAAATTGTTCAAGGACATAAGAATAGCTTCTAGTACCTTCAGGAGAGCTTTGGTTGTCTATAGAATCCAGAGAAAGTCCTATCAGGTCACAGAGCATGGAGAGTAAGGACATTCCACCACTGCCACCAAGACCAAGCAGTAGGCATTGCGGCATGCATGGAAACACACTGGCACAAGTCAATAGATACTACCTTTTAAGGGTTGCGTTGTGCCTCCCCCCCAAAAAAAGGATATGTTGAAGTCCTAATCTGCAATACTTCAGAATGTGACTTCATTTAGGAATAATAGCAGATGAAACTCATTAAGTTTATACTGGAGTAGGATGGGCTCTTGATCAATATGACTTGTATCATTTTAAGAAGTAGAGAAGGACACACAGGGGAAAGATGACCATGTGACATTAGAATCAGTGGAGAGAGGTACTGGCAAGCCAAAAACTTTTCAAAGATTGTTGGTAAACACCAGAAGCTAGAAGAGATAAGAAATTATACTCCCATGTAGGTATCAGAGGGAACATAATCCTGCCACATCTTGATTTTGGATTTATAGGCTCCAGAACTTTAAGCCAACAAATCTATGTTGTTTTAAGTCACCTATTTTGTGGTACTTTGTTACAGTAGCCCTAGGAAACCAATATACCACTCACTACCCTATCACCTACTCATTGGCATCCTCACCATCACCAGAGAGAAACCTTCTCTGTCCTCTTTTCTAGAGTCACCAGCAGCCCTTTAAAGCATATCTAGAACATCTGAACAGTGAACCACAGGGCATTGTGCTAGCTCTTTAGCCATAGGGAAGGATGGGGAAATGGGGATCTGACATTGTCAGTTTCTGAAACCTTTCAGCAAAGCTAATAAGCCATGGAACTCTCAGAGCATAGGAGAGATTCAAAAAGGAGTGACACATGTCCAATGAAGTAGACTTTAAAGCTATGAATATTAAGGGAGCCATAATATTCCATTATGTTGGTGCCATGACTAAAAAGTGTTTTCTGTTTTTATTGGACATGTAATTTCTAGATTGCTGTTATTTTACATTTGACATATGTGTGTCTGTAAATTTTTGCTTCATTGATCCACATTTCATATCTAAAGCAGAATATTATAGCTTTTATGTTTCTGACTTCATAGTTACAGATTACTTTTCAAAGCATTTTCTTAGTTCATGAATTTATAGTTAGCATGCAGGTTGTACCTGATTCACCATAATCCCAGTATTGAGTGATTTTTTAAATCAAAGGCATTTCTGTGCATCAGTGACAAATCCTCTGAAAGGGAAATGAGGAAAACTACCTCATTTACAATTGCCTAAAAAAAAAAATACTTGGGAATCAACTTAACAAAAGAGGTGAAAGATCTCTACAATGAAAACTACAGAAAGCTAAAGAAAGGAATTAAAGAAGACCTTAGAAGATAGAAAGATCTACCTTGTTCTTGGATAGGCAGGATTAATATTGTCAAAATGACCATACATTATATAGATTACATACATACATTACAAACATACATTACACAGATTTAATGTAATTCTAATCAAAATCCCAATGACATTCCTCATAGAAATATACAAAGTAGTCATGAAATTCATCTGGAAAAATAAGAGACTCAGAATAGCTAAAACAATCCTTATCAAGAAGAGTGAAGCAGGTGGCATCACTATATCAGACCTTAAACTATACTACAGAGCAATAGTAACAAAAACAGCATGGTATTGGCACCAAAATAGACTGGTAGACCAATGGAAAAGAACAGAGGAACACAGAGACTAACCCACATAATTACAGTTATCTTAAGTTTGACAAAGATGCCAAAAATGTACACTAGAGAAAAGAAAAGATAGCCTCTTCAACAAATGGTTCTGGGAAAACTGGAAATCCATATTCAAAAAATGAAATTAAACTCCTATCTCACCATGCATAAAACTCAACTCAAAGTGGATCAAGGACCTAAGAATTAAACCAGAGACACTGCATCTATTAGAAGAAAAAGTAGGCCCAAATCTCTATCATGTCAGATTAGGCCCTGACTTCCTTAATAAGACTCCTATAGTACAATAATTAAAATCAAGAATCAATAAATGGGATGGATTCAAACTAAAAAGCTTCTTCTCAGCAAACAAAAACAATCAGTGAGGTGAATAGAGAGCCTACTAATTGGGAACAAATTCTTACCACACACCCATCAGAAAGAGCACTAATATCTAGGATATATAAAGAATTCAGAGGGGGGATAGTAGAGGATAGGAAAGGTAGCAGAATACAACAGTTACTAATAGGGCATTATGTAAAAATGTGGATGTGTAACCAATGTGATTCTGCAATCTGTATTTGGGGTAAAATTGGGAGTTCATAACCAACTTGAATCTATTGTATGAAATATGATATGTCAATAGCTTTATAATGTTTTGAACAACCAATAAAAAAATAAATTAAAAAAAAAAGAAAAAAAAAAGAACTCAAAAATCTTTAACACCAAAAAAAAAAAAAACCCAAAACAAAAAACAAACAAATAACCCAATCAATAAATGGGCCAAGGAACTGAACAGACACTTCTCAGAAGAAGATATATAATCATTCAACAAATATATGAAAAAATGTTCATCACTGCTAGCAATTAGAGAAATGCAAATCAAAATTACTCTAAGATTTCATCTCACTCCAGTCAGAATGGCAGCTATTAAGAACACAAACAACAATAAGTGTTAGGATATGGGGGAAAAGGCACACTCATACATTGCTGGTGGGACTGCAAATTGGTGCAGCCAATATGGAAAGCAGTATGTAGAATCCTTAGAAAACTGGGAATGGAACCACCATTTGATCCAGCTATCCCACTCCTTGGTCTATACCCAAAGTACTGAAAAACAGCACAATACAGGGACACAGCCACATCGATGTTTTTAGCAGCACAATTCACAATAGCTAAACTGTGGAACCAACCTAGATGCCCCTTCAGTAGTTGAATGGATAGATAAAATGTGGTATATATACCCAATGGAATATTATTCAGTATTAAAAGAGAATAAAATTATGGCCTTTGCAGTAGATGGGTGGAGTTGAGAGAATATAATGCTAAATGAAGTTAGCCAATCCCAAAAAAACAAATGCCAAATGTTTTCTCTGATTTAAGGATGCTGATTCATAATGTGGTGGTAGTGGGGAACGGGAGGATTAAATGAACTCTAGACAGGGCAAAGGGGAAGGAAGGGAAAGGAGTGGGGGGATTGGGGTAGGAAAGACAGTGGAATGAGATGGACATCATTACCCTAAGTACATGTATGAAGACATGAATGGTGTGACTCTACTTTGTGTACAACCAGAGATATGAAAAATTGTGCTCATTATGTGTAATATGAATTGTAATGCATTCTGTCATATATAACAAATTAAAATTTAAAAAAATAAATTGCAAAAAAATTCTTTGTAATTTGACTGCTTAAATAGTTCTTTAAAAATGCCTTAAGGTTTATTTCATTTACATTATTTGATCTTTAGATCAAATTTTTTTTCACATGTAGTCTAACTTTCCAATTTCTTCTTGTCTGTTATTTTTTTTTATTTTGTATGGAGCTTTGCTATTTTACAAAAATATTTAAATAAGTACTTTTTAGATATAAGTCTTCAGATGCATTAAGTCACTGCCATTGTTTTTACCAAGGATCAATAAATAGTATGTAAAACATCAAGAAAGCAATCCTTATGGGAGGCATTTTTCTAAAGAAAATATTTTTCCAAGTTAGATTAATTAATAAAAATATATGAGGAAGCTTTATTCTTATGGCCTTCCTAAAATGCAGTAAAATGCTTAGCAGTGTCTGGCCTAAGATATGTACACTGATATGCTCATAAAAGCCAATAAATGTTACCTCCACTGTTTATTTTATGTTATTGGTATATTCTGTTGTACTTAAGGAAAGTGACATCAAAACTTCATTCATTGTTTCAACAAGTGAAAAAAATGAGAAGACTTACAGCAAACTGTGATTATAATGTGATAATCTTCCCAAAACTGATACAAAAGTTTTTTGTTGTTGTTGTTTTCTTTAAGACTTGGGAGAAGGGAGAAGTCACTTCAGCATTTAATGAATCCAGAAAATACCACAGAAAGAATGGATTTCACCTTAGCCTTTAAGGACGGGTGATTGCAATAAGCAGAGATGGAGTGGAAGCATTCCAGGAAGCAGAAATAGCTTGAGAAAGATATTGATTGGAAAGTATAAACCATGTTCCAAGAATGAGAAGTAATCATTATTAGTATTCTAGTTAAAAGATAGTGAATCCTTCTGTTGCCAAGCACATGCTAACCCTGTAGTGCACTTGCATTATCTAATTAAATGCTGAGAACAATACTATGAGACAAGAACTATTATTGTTGCTGTTTCATTGATGAGAAAATTAGCTTGGAGAAGTTATATACGTTTCCTGGGGTCACACAGCTAGAAGTGGTAGAGGTTATAGCTTGAATCTGTTCTTAAACAGATGTTGGTTACAGTTTAGAATGCAAGTTGGATATTAAATTAGGAAAATAAAAAGGTATATTGATGAAAAGCTGTGGAAGGTATTTGTCAAGTGAGGAAGTTTGAACTTAATTTAGGAGGAGCAAGAGTGCTTTGGTGTTCTGAGCAGCACTGTGATAGGTGTTGCTGTGGAAGGAAGATCTGGTGGTGGTGTATAGGATTAGTGGGGAAAAAAAGGTACTGGAATCTCCTTAATTACCAGTGATAAGGTAGTGAGAGCCTGAAATTTAGTCAAGAGATTGAAATAGAGCAGTTGTGAATTTGAGAAACACTTTAAAGATAAGTGAACAGGACTTAGTGGCTGTGGAATATGGAAAGAAGGAAATAAAAGCAAGAAATCAAAGGTGAATGCATGTTTCAGAGCTAGGTGACTAGAAGGTTATGATATCATTAAAACCACAAAGATATTATAAGAGAGTAGATTTAAGGAGGAAAAGCATAACTTTGACTTTAAACATGTTGACTTTGAGGTGGAAATCAGATGGCTGGAGAATGCAGAACTAGAACTTGGGAGAAGATGAAGATGAAATTGTAGATTTGAGGTTCTTCTGAGTAGATTTAACAGCTGAAGTCTTGGCCTCATGCTATGTCTGAGGGGAAAAAGGATGAGATGGAGGGATGCTTAGGAATGTCACCCTGAAGGGGAGGCAGGGAGAAACGGGGAGGGAAGAAAACAAAGAAGAAGTGGTGAGAATTGTCTGGAGTTCCCCTGGATTGCAGATGTGTTGGAGTGGATGAAGGCATCCAGATACCCAATTCTATCCTTGACAAGTTGACTCCAAGTGTGAAATAATACACAGAAGAGGCAACACAGGGCAGAGAAGCACTTCACTATTGAAGAGCTTTGGCTCCAGCCCCATGGAGAATTCCAGGGGATGGTACTGGCCACATAGAGCACCCCACATGCCTGGGCCAGGTAAGCCTCAGGGGACCAGAACTAATGCAGGATGGAAGGCAAATATTTTCTGGGCCTTCTTTAGATGTGATCTTCTAGCCTTCTTAATGCCTTTGATGCACAGAAGAGAGAGAAACAGAGGACCACTTTAAGAGGGAGGCCCTTCCCACTGGGATGATGTTTGATAACATGTCCACAGTAGCCTTCCTTCTCCTTGTAGGTGGAGTGGGAAACTGAGAGAACCCCTATATCTGTCCACTGCCTTGTGTTTAACAAAGAAACAGGATAGGTGGACATGAGGGTAGTCACGAGGCCTGTTAGAAAAGAGCTCAGAGAAAGAGAGGTGGCTATAAGTGTTAAGTTCGATATAAAGGCAGAAAAAAAGTGAAATAGGAGAAGGATGACTCCAGTTAAATTTTATATGGTTACTGTTGACCTTTAGGAGAGACAGTAGATTTAACCCAAATTGATAGGATTGAAGATGAAGCAAATGGGAAAACAGGGAGGATTAATATGGACCAAACTTTGTGATAATTTGAGTTGAAAGGAATCAGAGAGATGGTCTAACAACTCAAGAGCATAGTCAGGCTAAGAAGACTGTAGTTGTTGCTATTTATTGACTGAAAGGTATAGAGACTGGCAGAGGGAAGGACATGGCCAAGGTGGTACGATTAACTATGCAAAAGAGAAAAGTACACACTTAATGAAAAAAAGAACCTGAAAGACCTGAGAAAGGGTTGAATTTTGAAAAGATCCATTGCTCAATTTTTTCAAAAAAGAAAAATGCTCAAAAAATTTTAAATATACACTCTATAAAGACTAAGTGAGCCAAGGACAATTCTGCTTCTACAGGCTTAAGGGGAAAAAAGAAGGTATAAGGCAAAATCAGGTGAAGGTAAAGAAGAAGAATGGTGGAGGCGAGTTCTGAACAGACAAAATGCTTTATGACAGGATAAAACTCAATCTGTCGCAAATAGCTACATGTTAGCAGCTGATTTAGGGGGAATGGTATTTGAAAATTAGGGGTCAGAAAGGAAAGGCCCAAATGAGCTCACTGGAAGGAAATAGGTTGAGAATGTGAGCTATGGTGGAAGAATATCAGATGTTACTGGAGAAAGTCGTTGACAAATCTCCTTAGGAAGATGATTTTTCTTGCAGCAATCTTGAATGAGAGGAAATAAAGTCCTGCATGAGTGCTGGAGAGCCTTGACCAGGGAAGTCAGAGAGAGAGAAAGTCTGTTAGCACTGGAAATTGCACAGAGCACTGGGGGTAGGGGAAGCTCTGAAGAAAACAGGAGGTAATTTTCTAAGACTAGAAGAGGAAAAAGTGGGTTTGGAAATTGTTCACATCCAGAAAGAGAAGATTGCTCTTATGGTCTGAATGTTTGTGTGCCCCTGCAAACCTGCGGATTCCTATGTTGAAATCCTAACCCCCACTTTGGAGGTATTAGGAAGTGAGGCCTTTGGGAAGTAATTAGCTCACAAAGGTGGAGCCCTCACAAATGGAATTCATGCCATTATAAAAGAGAATCCAGAAACCTTTCTAGCTATCTTTCTGTTATGCAAAGGTACAAGATGACAAAAGGTAGTCTGCAACCTAGAAGTGGGCCATCACCAGAAACTTACCATGCGGTCACTTGGATCTCAGACTTCCAGCCCCTAAAACAAGTACAAGTAAATTTCTATTGTTTGTAACCCTCCCAGTCTATGGTACTTTGTTTTTTATAACAGCCTGTAATAAGATAATTGCCAGTCCACCAACTCTTACTCTAATACCCCTCCCCACTCCCAAATAAATGGTCAGGGTGTGAGGCTTATGAAGACTAACTGACTTCACTTCACTTTTATTGTAAGATGGCTAAGCATGAGTTCTGGAGTTAAACTGCCTGGGCTTAAATCCCATATCTTCTATGCACTATGTATGTGACAAATACCAAGTTACTCTTATTCTAAGTTTCAGATACCTCTTCTGTACAAAAGAGATAATAATACAATACCTATCTCATAAGTGATTAAGATTAAATATATTACACCCAAAAGGGTTGCAGGTTGGTAACTAGTACACATTTGTTTTATATTCCCTATTACCTTGACGATGATGTTGTTGATGGTGATATATAATAAGTTCAGAAATAAATAAAATAGAATACCTGTCCTCAAGGAGCTCAGATACTATCAATAAATATATTAACATGTTCAGAAAAATCAACACTTATAATAAAATTAGTTGACTAATTGAACAAATAGTTATTGAGCCTCATACAGTGTCTTGGGTGCTGGGAACACATTGGTGAAGAAAATGTGCTGAGATTCTCTGTCCTCATGGAGCTTGCATTCTAGTAAGGGGAGAGACAAAATAAAATCAATGAGTATCGTCTTTCAGGAAGTTATATGTATTATGAGAGGAAAGGAGAATAAGCTAGTGTAATGGAGGCCAGAGTGGGAGAGGAGGTGGGGATGCAAGCTGAATAGAGTGGTTATTATGCCCGACTAGGCAAGATGCTGGGGCTGTGATGGGCATCATATTCAGTGAATTCATCAGATGGGGGGGCTTTGGAAGCAGAGGTAGGTCACCCAATTTGGCCTTGCCATGGGAGGTGACAGGATCATTCAGGAAAAGTTCCCAAACTAAGTGACGTTGGGACTAGAAAGGGCCAACCACAGTCACAAAGACCAGCAGAGGACTGGCACATGGAGAGGATAGCCAAAGTAGGGCTTTATCCTTATTTTATTAAAGAGGGATTCAAATGTACCCTACTGTTTGCTCCTGAAACAAAACCTAGTTTTTTTTTAAAGGCAAAAAACCTAAAAACTAAAAACCCACTCAACTAGTGTTTTAGACAGGAAATTATCCTATAAATGCTTTACTCCTTTAAAAAAGGGACTATGGTTGACAGTGCTTTTCATATCAAATTTCTTAAAACTATGGCTACTTTGCCAAGGGTGTGATGTACCAGTATTATGATAAAGAAATTGGTTTTCTGATTGAGCTGTCTCTTGATAGGCACTTGCTGTGCAAGAGGTGGTAGGGCCCCACTTGGCTGGAGGTGCTTTTGCTGGGGAATCAGAGGGCTGTCTGTTGTAATTCACAGAAGTGCTTCTGTATGAAGGTACAGAAAGAAGAAACGCTTCCACCAAGACACAGAGGAGCTCTTATGGGATCTGCACCGCAACTAGACAGCCTTTCAGTTCATTTCAAAATGCTCCCAGCTTTCCACCACAGAGAAGGTTATGTAAGACCACAGAAAGAGAAGTGTAGACTAACTGAATAAATGCATTGTAGTTCCCACACAAATAAATCCAAATATTGCTTTATCTATAAAGGTCAATCAACCAGGCAGGCCTACAGACATTTTTGTTTGTCACAGCTGGTTGGAGGAGGGGCTCCTGACACCTGGTGGGTAGACACTATCCTGTGGGGCAATGGTGCTAAGCAAGTCTGCAATGCACAGGACACCCCTACCACAAAGAATTGACCATTGTGCTGAGGTTGCAAAACCCTGTGGTGGTGTGTGGAATTGTAGCTGAGAAAGGGGAGACAAGAACATGAGGTAGGTGAGGGACAGTGAAAAATGGTACTATCACTAGATCACAGGGCTCTGTAAGGGGAAAGGAGTTTGGAAACCTGGGTAGTAAAGAGAAAGAAAGCAAATTTAGGTCTGGAGAGAGAGGATGTTTGGAATTGGAATTTTGGAAGGCATGGAGATGTTTCAGTTATTGCTATGGACAAAGAACGGTTATATGTCACAAACACAGGGACATGTACTTGAATGATTATTCCAACATGTAGTAGCTCTGTAACTTTAGTTAACGTTTCTGAGCCTGTTTTTTTTTTTTCCCTGAAAAAAACTAAATATTTTCCTCATATGCCTTGTTAGAGAGATTGAAAGAGATAGTGTGTGTAAGATCTAAATGTGCTACTGCTTGGTACACATTACTCAATACTTGATGAACAAATATTAGATGTTACTACCACCCTTAGGATGTTGATTAGATGGATAGTTGTGGTAATTTGCTACATTGTCACCTAAGGGGAAAAGGAGGGATGAGAAATGAAAAAGGGAGAAAGCTTTGCTTGAAGATTCAGCTTTCCTTTGAGCTCTAATATCATGTCTGTGATTAATTATATTAATTTCTGCTTTTGATAATGCAATTGGATTTTTATTTTCATAGTAGGGGATGTCTGAGGGATGCTCTTAACTATAGGAGGAGAAGATTTGATGAAATTCTTTCCTAGAACGTTTTTCTGAAGCTTTTTAATAAGAAGACTAAATGAGGTATTTCTTCCATTTTTCTCATTTTTAATCTTTCACTTACAAAATACATACATTCTTAACTTTTCCTGGTTCTCATTTATATTGGCCTGAGTATCCTTAAAATAAACCCTACATGAAAGGTAAATTTCAGGAAGCTTCTGTGTCATTTGAACTGTTCTCCATCAACATTACTTATTATCTGTTCACAATGGCAACATTGTAGCTTCACAACCATTGAATAGTGTAAAACATTACTATTCCCCTATTAATTTGTTGGCATGACATTGTCTACACTGACATTTTTTTTGCTTCAAAATATCATTTAATTTTTCTTTTGACCTGAAGAATCTACAGAGTGAGGCAAAATATGGGTATTAACCACTTGAAGGTGCTATTATTTTATTTCTTCATTCCATACATATAAGATTCAGTGAGATTTCATTGAAATGACAACAGCATGAATCAAAATTGTCATGTTTCTTGGTTTTGAAATGTAACAATGTTGCCATTTTTTCAAGAAAATCACCTATAAATAGGTAAAAACAAAACAAAAAAGAATTCAGCACCTGTACTAAATATGTAAAAATATTACCAGTTAAATATAGAAGGAAAGATATAATCATCAGTTATATATTAGTAATTTATTTTATAGATAAGATAGAAGTATGTGTCAGAGTTGATTTTTAAAAGATTTGTTGAAGATTGCTGCTTCGTAATAATAAACAACTTGATAAATAGCATAATACATCACTGCCTTTTCTTTCTAAAAGGAAATAAAAGATTAGAATTGGATTATATAGCCAATGTGAAATTTAGAGTATTTCAATTAAGATTCAAGTTGACTTTCTAAAGTGTTAGTCAAGTCAAATGCTACCCCATGTCAATTGCTTCCAGCTGCCTAATGAGTTTGTAAAGTTATAGGGCATTATAACAACATTGCCAGCAACACTTCTTAATTTCACTTTTAGTACATAGGAGATAAATCATAAAATGCATCAAAGTGCATCAAAATAATAATAATAAATAAAGAGCAACAATAATAAATATTAAGTGAATAATACTTACCCTTCCTTTGTAGAAATATATAGAGAACAAGGGCTAAAATATGTATGTGAACTTTCTAAGGTAAATCACCAGTTACTTTCAATGTTAATCTTACCTATACTGTCTTTTAAGCATTTTATTAAAGCATTTGATTCTGGTTTATAGTGGGATTTTAATTTTAACTTTCTTTCTTGTTAACATTTGGTATTTCATAGATTGGCTCACAGGTGAAATTTAGATTCTAGTGTTATGCACTGTGTTCCAAAACATAATGAAGCTTTTTAGGGAAAATAAATTCCGTGTTATAAAAGGGACCAAATTAAGAGCAGATAAGAGAATTTGAAAATAGATATGTGTCAGGGGAAGCTTTGCCCTGACAGTTCTCTACCTTATATACATTTTGGGAAGAATTCTCTTTCCCTCAGAGAATACTTACTCTTTCAATCAACCTCCCACTTTCATTTCTAATATGGGTTATAAAATGCTTGTTTGACATATGCCTTGGCATTGAATATCCATTGCTCCTTACTTGTTGACTATGGTTATTTTTCTTTTATTAGATGCAGTTCCTTGAAAGAGGAGGAACTTGTTCATACTCTAATTGCCATCCCCACACAACAAAGCATGGGACACAGAATAAACATTCCAAAGATTCGTAAAGATTATAATGAAATTAATGATCAACTAACAAACCTTGCTAAATTACCTATTGTGCTCTAGGTATCAGCTAAGTTCTAGGGGTTCAAAGATGGGGTGTCTTAAGGTGATCATTGTCTGTCTAGGTCAGGAGGTCATCAAATCAGGAGAGATGGGCCCATTGTCTACATTCAGTGATGTTTAAGGATCATGGAAGCAACTGGCAGAAGGGAGGAAGGAAGGGAAAAAAGCACACAATGTTCTTTAATAGCTTCAAGGAGACTACTCCAGTTCTCAAATGAGACCTCTGTGAACTTGTAAAGATGGCTGTCTGGACTAGTAAAATTTCATTATTCCTAAATTTAATTTGAACTTTATGATAATCTAGACTGTGCTAAACTAAGTAAAAAAGGTCTCCTAAGAAGTTAACAGGTAATACAATCATAGAACTTCCCTTTTACTTCTCAAAAGATGCAGATTATTCCTTTAAATTATTATTTGTTTATGTAAAATGGATGGTGCTAGTATTAGATCATTTATTAAGTACTCTTGATAGGGTGCGTGCCTGAAAATATTTTGTCAACATGTAGTTTGAATTGCTATGTGAATTTGAAAAGTGCAAATACCTTAAAGAACATTCTACCATTAGGCCGTGTGTATTGCCAGAGCCTGGCTTATTCCCTGGTGGATTTGGTCCACATTAGGGCTTTTCTTTACTGTTTGTTGAAAGAATTTACTCTCTTTCCTCCTCTCCCTCTCTCTCTCCCTCTCCCTCTCCCTCTCCCTCTCCCTCTCGTTGTAAGCACACCAGTGGTTGGTGTGGAATCAGTATTCTGGACCCTATTTCATATTCATATCATATAGATCTTCAAGTACTCAATATTCTTGTAAGCATGGATTAAAAAAAAACAAACTTGAAGAGTTCAGTTCAAGCAACCATGATTCAGAACACTTCATGCATCAGTTTTTGCTAGTGATAAGCATCAGAAATTAGAAATACCATATATAGTCCCTGCTTCTTCAAAATATCAAAGCTGAGATTACATAGCAAAGACCAGGATAGAACTTTTCTAATTAAAATGGATTGAAAATGGTATCCCTATAAATCAGATAATGCCTGTGTCACAATGCATCAGGTAGGAAGTGTAACATTTCACCTTGCTAACTTAGTTTTTGCATGTAATTCAATCCCTTAGAAGCACTGTCATATTAGGCACCTTTGCCTAATAACCACTTAAATACAGACATTTTGCAATGTCTATGTATAAATGTGTTAAAATTTACATATAAAACATGGCTGTATGGATCCATAATGCTAAATTCTCCTCCTCTTAGAAACCACAGAATAATTCATGTACGGAAATACGATCATAAAATACCCATTAACTAAATTGTTTCACCATACCCAAGAATGCATGCTGTTTTCCAAGTACATTTTTTTTTGCAGTTAATATCCTTTTTTTTCCAGAGATGAGAACAATTAAATCTTACTGATGACTTAGGAGAGGCATTTATTTTCAGGTTTGACAATTTAGCATATCTCCCTCCAATATATAATAACTATGTGGAGTTGGCATGTTAGCTGTTGCCAGCTTTGGTAATTTTCTGCATAATATTGAATCTAGAATTTTTGCTTAATTGAATATGCACAGAGCTTCTTATCATACTAATATGTCTACTTCAAGCCCAAGTCATGGCTTCTGGATTGTGAGTTA
This sequence comes from Marmota marmota marmota, assembly GCF_001458135.2. Lineage (NCBI taxonomy): Eukaryota > Metazoa > Chordata > Mammalia > Rodentia > Sciuridae > Marmota > Marmota marmota. The sequence goes on along the minus strand of NW_026000142.1, from coordinate 25,790,268 downwards.
TGTCCTATTTTTGTGGAACTATTAGAATTAGTGGCTTGGAATTTATAGAATAACTTTGAAATTCTAGAAACTATTTTAATTTGTGATTATTTTTATATTCTCATTTTTCCTTGTTTAGAAATGAATAAGACAATGTGATTCCCCATCCAAATGCCTGGATTTAATATGGTGTCAGCATGGTTTTCTCTGGCAGGCTAATAGTCTATTATTTGAAACAACCTAAGTAAGAAGATATTTGTGGAAGCTTTCCTTGCATGCACATACTAGCCTCTGGGAACTAAACACTAGTGTCAGGGTTAGATTAAGAATTTGACACAAAACACAGACCAACAAAACCAGTCTGGATTCCAAAAGCTTGTACCAAACAAAAACAAACAAAACCTAGCATTCCTTTTAGAATCTGAGGAAACATAACGAAAGTAGTAACTACAGTGACATCTTCTATTGGTTTTGTTCATAGGTATTTTTCATTTTACTTGGAGATGTATATTTTTGTTGATAAAAGTGTTGGTGTCCAAACATTTCAAAATGAACCAAAAACTTACCTGTGATCACGATAGTTCTATTTTTCAAAATCAGGGTTGAATTTTTTTTTTTTAATACAGAAGTGCCATGTGTTCTGAGACTTCATTTTTAATTTTCTCCAAGAAAGTTTTACTCTCTTCTACAGAAATTGTTGTCAGTCTCTATTAATATGTTCCTAGAGTGTTCTCTTAGCTTTCTGAAGCAAAAAAAACAAGTTAGACACTGAAATAGATTTGCTTCCTCATGCAGGAGCCTATATGTTAACTATCCCTGATGTTACTTAAATCAAAAACAAACAAGCAAATAAACAACAAAAGCAACACAATATAGAAAATACTAGAATAGAGCAATAACCACTTAAACTCCTTGTAAAGATCCAGAGATGCACATTTGGGGGTTTATGTATGTCATTCCTTAATTATTTCTTATAGAATCTGTAGACTGTTAGCACCAGACCTTAGGTTACAACAGTGAAATTCAAGCAAGTTTCTCTGATTTTATTTTTCTTCATCTATGAAGGAAGTATAATAATACATAGCAGGTTTGTTTTGAGGCTTAAATGAAATTATATTTGCATACAAATTTGAGATGTGCCTGGGACAAATCAACCAAGAATAATGCAAATAGACATTTAAGTACAATCCAAGAAAGAAGAGTGAGTGAGGTGAACGTGTGATTTATTAAATGCAGTGTGCCTGCCTGCTGATGTTTGAACTGTTCTTGAAAGACAAACCTCTTCTACTTGAGATATGGAAAAGACATAATCAAGGAGAAATGGCTCAATGGATCCTTGGGCTGTTCTAGCCATTATTCCTGGCAAGGCTTCAACATCAACTGAATGTGAGGACAACAGTCATTAAGGAAAAAAGAGACAACAGAAACAAGATACAAAAACATCAAGTTTACGACATTTCTTTGAAACTCTGGTGTGCAGAAAACATCCTAGTCTTTGTCTTGTCTATTTTTGTGTTGAAGTAATTGATTCTTTGTCTAGCAGGCATCTGTTCTCTGTGGAAGACAATGGGGATATTAAACTAAAAATTTTTGGATCAAAGCAAGGACTAAGGCACCTCTGCTAGAACCTGTTGCACCATCCTTTGTGGTGTTTTAAATGAAATTCACATTTATGTGTGATTACTCTTGAGTGGAATTCTCTGTCTTTGAATTGACTGCTAGAAAGTCCAACACTGTTCTCTATCCAGCTTTGTAAGTCTAGAAGACATGCATTTTGTATACCAATGGCTTTTATTTTCCAATGTTCATTTCCTCTTTATCTTAATTTGCTCATGGGTTCTGTATGCATTTTAAAACCACCCCAAATCTATTTCATGATGATAAAATAAATAAAAATACTCAATTATTCCCTATTTAGAAAGATATTCCATGACCCCAATACTTCATCTATTATTTTCTATCTATTTTCTGTGAGCCGCAGGTTTTAGAAGAGTTTTCTGAATTTGCTGTTTCCTTATCTTTCATTCATTCCGCAATCCCCTGATCTCTGCTTTAGCCTCCACTACCTTTCTTAAATTGATTTTTACAACAGTCAAGAACAGCATCCTCCAGGGGACACTTCTTAGGCTTCCTCTTGGCCTCTCTGCCATATTTGTACCATTCTCATTTTGTTCATTGTTATTGAAATCTCGCTTTAGCATTGCCTGCATGTTGCCCCAATAAGACTCCTTCATCCTCTTACACAACAACACCATGTTAATACTTTCTGGTACTTGGAATTAGATTGGTTTGGAGCTATACTTTTTGTTTCTCTTGTTTGATCCTTCCTTTTTAGAGGGCATGACACTTTTTTCATTTATTTGATGGTTACTATTTCATGTATCCTTTGCAGGACTCTCCTGAATTTATTTTTCATCTTTTTAAAGTATTTCCTCTACAAATGTTTCCAAAGTAGGTCTTTGTATGGCAAACTTTCTAGATCTTATAAGCCTGACAGTGTACTTATTTCATCACTACATGTATATAATTATTTGTTGATTATCAGAGAATAGGTTCAAAATATCAACTGTTGGTATTTTAAAATACCACTGTCTTATTTCTTGGCATCCAGTTTTTCTATGGAGAGATACCATTTCATTGATTTTTTTTTTCCCTTTGAGGATCATAAGCTTTTCCTTTCTAGATAGCTTTAAGGTTTTCTCTTTTACTATCATGTTGATCTCCTCAGTTTGTGATCTGCTGTTTCTGGAGTCTTGAAAGGGAGGGGAGGTGGAGGGATGCCCAAGGAGCTAATCAGTCTTAGTATACTCGAGCCTCCTGCCTCACTGGGTTTTCGGCTGCCAGCCTAATATGGTATCATGGGAAAGGACTACAGCTGCTGGTTTCTGTGATCTTTCAAAGCATTGTAATGAAGAATAGAGTAGAATTTAAAAGCTCTCCCTTTGCCTGTTCTCCCATTGCTGTCTCTGTGTGTTGTACCAGAAGCACTTTACCCCACCAACTTATGATAGCCTTTGATCTCCACAGGAGTTTCTGTACTTTCTGTCTGTGCAGACTCTAGCTTCTGTAGTTTCTCCAGGGTTGATTTGGGAAAGGAAGACAAAAGCCAGTGTTGGTTCCCCATCTTGCCAAGACCTAGAAGACTCCATCTCATCAATGTTTAACACCGTTGACTTGTGCTTTCTTCCTCTGATGCTCTAACCTTGACTTTCTCATAATACATTTATGAAATGCCCTCTTTCTCTTATCCTTTGGAAAAATCCTCCTCTTCTGCCTACTCCTATTCTCTTCAAAGTCTTGCCTTTTTTTTTTTTTTTCATCCTCCACATTCTCCGGAGATGATCTCATCTCCTTTAAAGACCTCAATTGCCACCACTCAGAGAGCCAACTCACTTTTGGACAGTACCGCTTAGATGCAGAATGCATCCATATCTAACCTCCGCCTGCTCCTTATGGCTCCTCCTGGATTGCTTCTATCTGCAAGACCTCAACCTAACTTTTAAAGCCGGAATCTGAGCATCCTTCTTTACTTCTCTCATCTCTCCTAATTAATTACCAAATTCTGCTAATTCTACACCCTCAACATAGCTTAGCCTTACCCTCTTTTCTCCATTTCTATTTTTTAGTCTTAATCCAGGCCACCAGCTTCATTTACCTTTGATGGGATGACCCTCCAAACAGACCATTGCCCTCTGCCCCCCTCCCTGTTCAATTCAGTACAGTTAGAATGAAACCTTGAATTCTATAGTTCTCAAACATTTTGTTCTCAAGCAACATTTACACTCTTTAAAAATTTTTGAGGGCCCAAAGAACTTTGTTTATGTGGGTTAGATATAGATGTTCCCCTTGTTAGAAATTAAAACATTAAAAATCTAACATGCAAAACAACACAAGCACATATTCTAAGAGCTATCAGATCAATTATGTCATCACTCATTTTGTAGCCTCTGGAAACTTCAGTACACATGTTTAAAAGAATGAAAGTGAAAAAGCTAAGCAATGTCTAAATGATGTTATAAAAATACTTTTGACCTCACAGATGCTCTGAAGGTGATTGAAAACTCCCAGAGCTCCATGGACTCCACTTGAAGAACCACTGCTCTGATCTTTCTGAACCCTTTGCTTCCACTGCAATCACTTTAATTCCTTGCCATGGTCTCCTAGGACGAAATTGAAAAGCAAGGTATACAAGACCCTTAATGATCCACTTCTATCCATCTAGCTAAATTCATTTCCTGTGATGTCTGAACTCTGCTTGATGTACACAGTGGTCTGAATAGTATTATTGAATCAATGGATGAAAAAATGTAAGTGTTATAGTATGAGGTATTTATAATTGACTTGCATATTTTCCTTTAAATGCTGAGTGAATTGGAGTTATAGTTTTGTATATCGTGTGTATTAATTTATCCCTTATGTTATAAAATTCCAACTCAAAAGCATTAAAGATATCAGCTGTGGATGCTAGATAAATAAATATTTATAGTTATAAATATAAGTACTTATATATTTATAAATAAATATATAAAAGTATATATAAAAATACATAAAAATATATAAATAAATATATATTTTTAAAAAAGATGTAAACTTAGGTGCAAGATCAGTCAGTGTCCCAGGTTCATTTTACAATGGCATTGCTATTCTGACAGTGACATTGGCTTCTTTATTCAACTTGTAGTTCTTTGTGTAACAACTTCTGAGGATGTGAATCTTTCTAAATCATACAGCTGCTCTGCAAGCAGATTTGAAAGTGATTATAGGCAAATTTAGACATAAATTTTCAAGCTAACTCTATTAAATCACATTCCAGAAAGCCTTATGTTCAGAAAGATATTTTGTAAGATTTAATTTTGATTGCTGATAGATTCTATAAACAAATTATTTTTTAAAATTATAAATATTAATAGCAACATTTTTCTATTAATGTATTAGAAATACATTAACAATATGATTAATTTTATTATATACTTATTGATTAATTAATACTATATTAATTACTTATTAAGTATACTTAAGTGTTTTGCTTACATCTGGGGTGTATCTTTTTGTGAAAATCATGACCCTCTTGGTAACACAAAAACATTAAGGGGAAAACTTTAAAAATGAAAAAGGAAAAATGGATTAACTACCTGCTTCATAATATTAATATTCATTTATTAAAAGTCATTAGAATTTCTTTTCCGATTAGATATCTATATTTATTTTTATCACCTCTCCATACCTAAGAAATACACACTCTTTGTGGTAGGGTATTTTCTGAATTTATTAGAACATAAAAGTCTTCAATCAGGGGGCCCCCCTTGCTTGGATTGTTATCTTTTTTCTTTTTCTCTATTTTGAAAATTCACCTCAAGAAAGTCTGTTTCTTATTGAATTCCTGTCAAAATGTACATCATCTCCAACATTTATTTTATGCTTTGGGTAACTATAAAATGACTTATTTATAGACTGGTCTCCTGGTCTATAATTCAACGTAATAGTCAGCTTAGTTCGGTTTATTTTCAAACAACAGAAATAAGGCCATTTCCCAGATTCTGAAAGAGAAATGGCAATGGTAAAACTATTATATCTAATCTGATATTTTAAAATTGCATTGAATGTGAAGATGTCTGTTGTTATGAGAATTATAGTCACACTGTAGTAATAATAAAAATATTTAAAATGATATCTACTCTACATATTTATTATATTATACTCCTGGACTGGCCAATATGATAGCCACATGTAGCTACAGAGCACTTGATCAGTGCCACATGTTGAAAGGATGATAATATTTTGAATATATAATTAAAATATACTATTAAAATTGGTTTTATCTTTTTTCAAAACAAGGCTACTTGAATATTTTAAAGTTATAAAAGAGGGTTGTAGTGTCTAGGCACTTAGCATGCACTTTAATCTCAATGCTCACAAGAACCCTACTAAGCATATATCTTTAATATTCTCATTTTTCATAGAAACTAATAATCATGGAGATTAAATAATTGTCCCAGGGTTGTCCATGGTAGAGCCAGGACTTAACCCCAGCTCATACCCTTAACCTGTACTCTCTAATCTTTTTGAGAGGATACCCAATCAGTTGTTTTTGGCACCAAAGACAGTAATGTTATTGAATATGCTTCTTTATTTTTTTAGATTTTGGATTCTTACTTTGTAATATAGAATATGAAGATCTCCTTCATTTTTAGATGCATGCATTTAATGGATCTGATAGATGAAATATGTAACTCCCAAAGATGTGTACGTCCACATGAACAAGAGTGTCATTGACTACATTTAGTAAATCATGAGGCTCAAATTTTTTACCCATGCATTAATTATGCAAAGGATTTTTTCCAAACTTTTTTTTTTTAAATATTTTTTTAAGTCTTTGGTGAACACAATATCTTTATTTTACATTTTTATGTGGTGCTGAGGATTGAACCCAGTGCCTCGTGCATGCTAAGCGAGCGCTCCACCACTGAGCCACAACCCCAGCCCCCAAACCTTTTTATTGGTGCATTATTGTTATACATAATGATGGGATTTATTGTTACATGTTCATACATGCACACAGTATAATAACATAATTTGAACAGTGTCACTCCCCAGCACACTCCACCCATACTTCCAACCCCTTAGTCCCTTTTCTCTACTTATCTCCCTTTGAGTTTTAGGAGATTCACCCCCACCTTTGTTTTCCTTGTTCCTCTTTTGCAAAGGATTTTTATTGAAATTCAACTAATAGATTTCTGTGTCTCCTGATGTTATTAAGTTTTTTCTGCAAACTAATTGGATGATGTTGCCTTTGTATATTTTATCAAGTGGTTCCTACTAAAATTCTTTATTTGAAATATTTTCAAACAGCTTTAAAATGTTGTGACTTTTTAGAGGTGACACATTTAATGAAGAAAAAAAATAAAAAGTTTTCCATTTATTTATCTTCAAAATGCTTTCTGCTCTCATTGCTAAAAATGATACTTTTACCTTGAAGTATGATTGTATTTTTCCAAAATGTTTGCCATGTTTTACTGTTGTCAACCCCTTGTTATCACAGAGAAGTTCAGCTAATTTATAACACTTGTCCTTTGCCAAAACTTTCTGGTTCACAACATCTTTAAGAAACTTTCACAAACTTTTATAGTTTGTCACAAGGTACTAAAAATAATTTTTATGTTTAGCAACAATCTTATTTTGAAGTATTATGGAGAGTCTACCAGGTTCTGCTTTTAAAAAAAATATTGGTACAAAATTAACTACTTTGATGACTGTATGTTAGAAAACAACCAATAAACAGTTTTCTCCTGCTGTATTCTCAATACAACACAGAACACTTTGAGTACCAGGTATATATATGTTTCCCCCACATATCAATTCTGTGGCAGACACTGACAAAGTGTCCTATAATTCATTGCTCCCACATTTCAGAAAAATGCTTTACTTACTGTTATCCATCTATTATAAAAAGATACAACTCAGGATTAGCCAAATGGAAAAGATAGATAGGGAAAAGTACGGGGGAAGGGACTCAGGGTTTCATATCCTCTTTGGAGACACCACCCACCTAGCACCTTCACATGGTTAGCAATCCTGAAGCTCTCCAGACCCCGTAGTTCAAAGATTTTTATGGAAGCTTTATCACATAGGCATGGTAGTTATAAACTCAATAGCTAGTCCCTTTCCCCTTTCCAGAGGATGGGGGATGGAGCTGAAAATTGCAAGTTTTTAATAGATTGATTCTTTTGGCAACCAGCCCACGTGCAGGAGCTCACCAAGAGTTACCTCATTAGAACAAAAAACACTAAGGTCACGCAGGAAATGCCCAAGGATTAGGAGCTCTATGTCAGGAACAAGGGTCAAAGACTAAGTATTAGAGCAAATGATGTACCTAGCACTCCTGTCACTCAGGGAATTACAACCATTTTAGCAGTTCTGTGCCAGGAACTGGGGGCAGAGAGCAAATATATGTTTCTTATTATATCACAATATCACAATGACATTTTGTTACACCATGCACTTTTGGCTTCTCTTGTTTGCTGAATCAGTTTGACTGCAGTGAATGAATTTCACATGTGGTACTCTCTTTGTAACCTTAACTTAGAAATACTTTAAAAAAATCCTAATTTAAGAAAGTTATTCACCAATGGTTATGTTTGCACAGCTTTTTCATAAAATATCATCTCATCAAGTAATTGATACACTGAGCATATCGATTCTCTGGTATTATCTTTATATTCCAGAGGCTACACAAGTAATTCATCATGAGTTTCATTATTGAGGTGTGATTTGTGTATAAGAGAAGTGAAAAAAGATTTTAAACAGATAATGAAAATACAACATGTCAAAATTTGGGAATGCAAGTAATGCAAGTACTTCAGAGAAATTTGTAATTTGTAGCTTCAAATGCACATATTAGAAAGGAGCAAAGGCTTAAAATCAATTATTTAAATTTTTTATTAAGAAGGTATAAAAAGATTAGCAAGTTAACCCATTTGCATTTCTCTAATTGCTAGAGATGCTGAACCTTTTTTCATATATTACTTGACCATTTGTATTTCTTCTGTAAAGTGTCTTTGATTCCTTTGCCCATTTATTGATTGGTTATTTGTTTTATTGGTGTTAAGTCTTTTGAGTTCTTTATATATCCTGGAGATGAATGCTCTATCTGAGGTGCAGGTGGCAAAGATTTTCTCCCATTCTGTCGGCTTTCTTTTCATGTTCTTGATTGTTTCCTTTGCTATAAAGAAGCTTTTTAGTTTGATTTCATCCCATTGTTTGATTCTTGATTGCATTTCTTGTACTTTTGAAGTTTTATTAAGGAATTTGGTTCCTGAGCTGATATGATGGAGAGTTGGGCCTACTTTTTGTTCTAGTAGGTGCATAGTCTCTGGTCTAATGCCTGGGTCCTTGATCCACGTTGAGTTGAGTTTTGTGCATGGTGAGAGAGGGGGTTTATTTTCATACTGCCACATATGGATTTCCAGTTTCCCCAGTACCACCTGCTGTAGAGGCTCTTTCTTCTAATGTATGTTTATGGTGCCTTTTTCTAGTATGAGATAATTATATTATGTGGGTTTCTCTCTGTGTCTTCTATTCTGTCCCATTGGTCTACATGTCTGTTTTGGTGCCAATACCATGCTGTTTTTGTTAGTATAGCTTTGCAGTATAATTTAAGGTCTGGTATTGTGATGCCTCCTGCTTCTCTTTTCTTGCTAAGGATTGCTTTGGTCATTCTGGTCATCTTAGTTTTCCAAATTAATTTCATGACTGCTTTTTCTATTTCTATGAAGAATGTCATTGGAATTTTAATAGGAATTGTGTTAAATCTGCACTTTTGGTAGTATGGCCTTTTGACAATATTAATTCTGCCTATCCAAGAGCTTGGGAGATGTTTCCATTTTCTAAGGTCTTCTTCAATTTCTTTCTTTAGTGTTTTGTAGTTTTCATAGTAGAGGTGTTCACCTACCTTCTTACATATGGAAGAATTTCCTTATTTTTCAAAGCTGAGTAATATTACATGTATATATCTTCTTTATTCATTCAAATGCTGATGAACATTCATATTGTTTCAGTATCTTAGGTACTGTAAATAGTGGTGCAATGAACATAGAAATATAGCTATCTTTTGAAGACCCTAATTTCACTTCTTTTGGATATGTATCCAAACATAGGATTGCTGGATTGAATGGTAGTTCTGTTTTTAATTAAAAAAAAAAAACCCCACTAAACTGTTTTCCATACCGACTACTACATTTTGCCTTCCCACCAAATGTACATAGTCACTTACCCACATCTTTTGTTTTATTTTGTTGTGGGTTTAAATAATAACCAGCTGAACAAGTGTGAAGAGATGTATCACCATGCTTTTGATTTACATTTTCCTGATTATTGGTGATGATGAACACCTTTTCACATACTTGGCTATTTGTTCTTTTCTTCTTTTGTTGTTGCTTCTTTTTTTAAAATTTGTTCTAATTAGTTATACATGACAGTGGAATGCATTTTGACACATTGTGCACAAATGGAGCACAACTTTTCATTCGTCTGGCTGTACATGGTACAGTCACACTGGTAGTGTAAACATATATGTATAATATCTCTAATAATATCTATCTCATTCCACCATCCTTCCCACCCACCCCCACTCTTCTCTGCCCAATCCAGAGTTCTTCCGTTCTTCTACCCCCACCCCCCAACATGGATCAGCATCCACTTACCAGAGAAAGCATTTGGCCTTTGGTTTTTTTGGGAGGTCTGCCTTATTTCACTTAGCACAATATTCTCCAGCTCCATACATTTACCTGAAAATGCCATAATTTCATTATTATTAAAGGCTGAGTAATATTCCATTGTGTATATGTTCTATTTTTAATATATTTTAGCCTTAGATGGACACAATATCTTTATTTTTATTTATTTTTATGTGGTGATGAAGATTGATCCCAGGGCCTCACACGTGTGAGGCAAGTAGTTGGTATGTTTTCCAACTACTGCCACTGAGCTACAACCCCAGCCCTGTGTGTATGTTCTTTAGAGAAATATCTATTCAAGTCCTTTGCCCATTTTAAACCTGGAAATTTATGGACTTTTTTCTTATTGAATCATAGAAATTCTTTATGTGTTTTTTTATATTAACATATTATCTATTTCAATTATTTAAGAAAATTTTATATATATATATAAAACTCTGGGGGCTCAAGTGATCCTGCTTCAGCCTTCTGAGTAGCTGGGAGCTAGATCTACAAATGTATGCTACCATGCCTGGCTAATAGTGACATGAAGATTTGAGGCAGAATGGCCCATAATAGGTTTAATCAAAAAGAACAGAAAACTTATGGAGGCTGAGGAAAAACATGTGTAAAACCTAGGAAAAATATTGCTGAAAGAGTAAATTTCTGAAATTTTTGTAACCATCATCTTTTCTGAAGCAGTTTCTAAGAACCTAGATTTGTGGCCTACTGGGTAGAATCTGGGTTTTTAGGTTGATGATTTTCTGAATATTTCTTCAGCCAGATGGTTCTACAGGCTGGGTGCAATCTGACCAGGCAATGTTTAGTTAGATTATTTAATTCTGTTTATTAAAGCTTGCTCTTTCTGGCATCATAGTATACCTTTTAAAGTGTCTTCTTGACTAACTTCTGAGTTTGGGGGGGTAATTACTTTTTTAAAGTGTCACTAGAGCTGCCAGAGATCACTATTTCCTCTCCTAGTTCTAGAATATCAAAGAAACGGCTTCATAGCTTTGGACCACACTGTAACCCTACCATACGTTTTGATTTTTAAGCCCGATTCTTAATTTTTTGCAATATCAAGAAGTATTTTTGGAGTAATGACCAATAGTTATTTCATGATCAGTGATTGAATTCTGGATCCCGCATTGACTTGGGTTATGGTGAATACCAATAGTTTATGCCTGACAGTTGGTAATCATGTCAGGACCTCATTTTCAGAAAGCGTATCTAGAATAATTTAAAGATATAAAGAGCAACATGACTAGTAGAAAGTTGGGAGATTTTGTGTTCCTGTGTAGCTACCAAAGAGGATAGAAGACAGACAAGATGGAATCCTAAGCTTATCTTCAAAGTGAACATCAGAACATTAAACAGTATTCCCATCCCCAATACCACCTAACATAACAGGAACATCCACCATGGATACTACTGGTTGGGAGGATGAATCGTCAGAAGATATGAGTCCACGACCATTATTATTTCCAGTGCATGGATGTTTGGCCTCTGGGGTCTGTGTTCTTCTATGAACTCTGAACATGTTTGTTATTGGCCACCAAGTCTTTAAAATTCTTGGCCTGACTGCTCTGCTCTGCCACATGTTCGCCACTCATAGTTTAGGCACATTCTTCAGGAATGTCTAGAATTAAAAAGACTTCCATATCAACCAGAAGAAAAATCAGAAGCATTGAAGATAAAAGTTACAGGTGCTTCTGTGTAACCAAGAAGGACATGTAGCTGTAAAATCCCTTAATCCCAGAGCAGTTCTGAGTACTGTTATACGAGAATGAAGTAAGAAGCCTGGAACCCCTGCTCCCATTTCAGATTAAGGGTGCCCTAACTGTATTCTCTAGTGATGGTTGGCCTAAGCTTCCTGCACTGTTGCTCATGAAAGTGAGCAGAGGGATGTTCTTCAGTGGTCAGAAAAAGCAACATGGGCATATTCCTTTTAAAAACTGAAGTAATAGAAGAGCCTATGATAGAAAGTATACTGATGATAATAAGATGATTCTTCAAAATCTAGCATATTAACAGACTTATGTTTTAGTCAGCTTTTTGTTGCTGTGACTAAAAGACCTGACAAGAACAATTAGAGGAGGGAAAGTTTATTTGGGGGCTTACAGTTTCAGAGGTCTCAGTCCATAGAGGGCCAACTCCATTCCTTGTGGCCTGAGATGAGGCAGAATATCATGGTGGAAAGTGAGTGGTGGTGTTCATCATGATCAGGAAGGGGAGAGAGAGAGAGAGAGAGAGAGAGAGAGAGAGAGAGAGAGAGAGAGACTGACTGACTCTTCCTCACCAGGACAAAATATAAACCCCAAAGGCATGCCCCCACTGACCCACCTCTTCCAGATACACCCTACCTGCCTACAGTGACCACTCAGTTTATCCCTATTTGGGGGGTTAATGCACTGTTTGGTTAAAACACTCATAACCCATCCATTTCAACTCTAAATCTTCTTGCATTGTCTCACACATGAGCTTTGGGGGGGATGCCTCATATCTAAACCATAACAACTTATTAAACTGAGATGTAGACTAATGTAGTATTCATCTTCTAAAAGTCAGCTGATCATCACCATGTAATTTGGGTTGTTTGCTAATTAATAACTTTATAATTTTTTTCTTCTAATACTTTCGGTTTCCAAAATCTTCAGACATTTTATAGAATGTAAGAGAACTATCTATATGCAATTAAATACTCTAAAACTGAATTCCTTCTGTGAATTTCCCTTCTGAGACATAGTTTAGGAAGAGAGTAGAGAGACAGAAGCCAGCCAGGGGCCATTTGTAACCATCAGAGCAACCGTAACATGCCTACAGAGCGACTTCACCCTTCATTAAAGAAATCCAAGCATGAAGACTCTGACCAGGTGCACATCCTTATAAAAAGCAAATAACAGCTTTGGTTTTTTTGTGTGTTGTCAGGAAAATAATATCTGTGTCAGTTAAGCAAGTGTGAGGCTGTGGATTGTTCTGAAATTCCTTGAATTGAGTGTTAGTTTATCTGACACCTACCTTGTCCATGTGTTACAGGCTTCTCCTCTATTTTTAGAGAGTTCTGCATGTGGATTACATTTCAAGGAATTTTAGACTGCTCCATTGAAGGTGCTGTGTGCTTTCACTGCATTGGACACAGAACACCTTTTGTCAACCTAGCATTGTTATTATTGTTTTCCTTAATAGTACCATCTGGGTCAAACCATAAATATGTACTGGCAGGATCTAGCATAAGATACTCCCCATTTGGGATAGCTTTGTAACTTTTTGAAAGAATATTTATCATAGGCATGGTAAACTTTATGATATTTATTAACTTGAACATGCTGTATGATTGTCCTGAAGTTTTGCATAGCCTGAGCAATTATTTGTTTGTTTGGGTTGGGTTTTTTTTTTTTTTTTTTGGTTGTTATTTGTAATGGTTTGGATGTGAGATGTCCCCCAAAAGCTCATTTGTGAGACAATGCAAGAAGGTTTAAAGGAGAAATGATTGGGTTGTGAGAGTCTTAACCCAATCAGTGATTAAATACCCTGATGCATATTAACTGAGTGGTAACTGAGGTGGTAGGTTGTGGCTGGAGGAGGTGGGAATTGGGGAGTGGTTTTGGGTATATATTTGCATCTGGCTAGTGGAGTCTCTCTCTGCTTTCTCATCACCATGTGAGCTGTTTCCCTCTACCACACTCTTCCACCATGATGTCCTGCCTCACCTGGAGCCCTTAGGAATGGAGCCTACCTTCTATGGACTAAGAACTCTGAAACTGTGAGCTCTCAAATAAACTTTTCCTCCTTTAAAATTGTTCTGGTTAGATTTTTTGCCACAGCAGTGAAAAAGCTGACTGAAACAATATCTTTAGTGCCACATCGGCCATCTGGCCAAGATGACTACATGTACATTGTGTATGTTTTATTCTTAGCAATAATAAAGTGCTTTACATTATTAAAACACAGGTTGGTGTTTCATGGAATTGAAAAATCGAGTTCCCTAGCTTCATTGTATAGAAATATGGTAAACATAATAGTTAAGGATGTGAATTATGGAATCAGAGTTCCTGGGTCCAACTATAGCTTCCCTCTTTTTGTGTGTATATGTGTGTGTGTGTGTGTTGGTGGGGTATGAGGGGGATTGAACTCAGGAGCACTCTGCCACTGAGCCACATCCCCAGCCCTATTTTGTATTTTATTTAGAGACAAAGTCTCACTGAGTTGCTTAGAACTTCGCTTTTGCTGAGGCTGGCTTTGAACTCATGATCCTCCTGGTCTCAGCCTCCTGGGATTAGAGGCATGTGCCACTGCACTTGGCTAGCTTCCCTTTTACTAGATCTTTGGGTAAGCCATTAATCCTTGCTTTCTTAATTGTTAAATGAGGGTTAGCACAAGTATCTTCTTTACAAGGCTGTTGTGAAGATTAAATGAAGCAATCCACTTAACAAGGGCCTGGCACAAAGTAAATGTTCAATAAACTTTTATCATCTCATCTATTGATGTTCTTACAGGTCTGAGAAATGGTATCTGTCCCTGTGGTTAATTCTCTGTTGTCTGGTTATTGAATTTATTTTAAGGACATATGAGGAAATGAGCCACAAAATGGATAGACTTATAGGCAGGTGCCTCATTTTTATGTAGGTATTTCTTTCATTCATAACAGTGAAGCTTGTGTCCAGAGAAAGGTGAGGATACAAGACATGGGAAGTTGATTTCACTCTTTCATGTGTCTTTTGCAAAAGGGGCTTCGCACAATGTAAAACCACCAACTTTTCAGATCCTACCTCTTTAACTATCACTCCTGCATGTGGATAGCAGCAAAGCAAAAAGAGAACCAGAATCACTTCTCTGCCCCTTGATTTAATCTGAGCCTCTTGACCCAGATGCATAGAGCAGGATATTTAATCTCTGCAGAAGTTGCTAATGAAAGTCAAGTGTACAAAACATTGTTCTTATCACCAGGAAGGTTTATTAGTGCCTTCTCAGAAGTGCATTAATAAACTATTATTGTGCCAAGCAGGATATTTATTTGACAAATTGCCTCATAGGTTAGTTTCTGTGAATCTTTCCTCAAGAGGCCTTGGAATTGTCCCCAAAATGAACAACAACAACAACAACAAATGGGACTTGAGAAATAATTTTTAGTACAAATTGACTTAAGGAAAGTAATTTTGTGTGTGTCTTCTGCCCTTTGATCTTATGGGAGGCAGTGGTATCATGGAAGGAAGGGGGCATGTGAAATAACAAAGATGAAAACACAGTCACTGAAGATGTGGCCACTGGATTATGCAGAGCTGTGTGTGTTCATTCTGTATCTACAAATCCTCTGGGTAGGAAGATTCTTCATCAGAGCCATTTTGTAGATAGTTTTATTCATATCACATCTAGGTCATAGCACCTTTAGAATCTTTGAATTTTTTTCCTCAGATTTTATCACCTGGTAGTGTTTCAGCTGCAGTTACAAAATAACATCCTTGCTGTGATTAACTCATATTTTTAGGAGAATTTTCAGAAACATAGATGGAAAAATAATGTCACATTAGGAACATTGTTGAAATCTGTAGCTGTTATTTTGCTGTTGGGTCCTGATTACAACTTTCTAGTACCTTTTTTCCATTTATGTTCCTCTGTTTTCTACCTTATTATATGATTTTATATCAAACTATATTCAGCAGGAGCTCAGATTGCATGTATAATGTGGGTACATGGCTATTCTCAGAGACACTAAGAAGAACCTGGGCTCTTTTTCTTAAATATCTGATGATAATCACTTTAATCCGCAGTAAAATGAAAGTTGTAAATGTACTTCCCTAGTGGTTTTGTGATTCATTTACTAAATTGTGAATTTTAAAAAGAATAGTTTTTCTAATGAGTCTACAAATGCAAACTATTGAACTAAATGGAGGATTCAGAGTTACAAGTTTCTTACCTTAAAGAAATTTTTCATCTAGTTGGTGATACAAGTCAAAAAGTTGGTCAGTTTTGTTATCAATGGATGCCACCAATGGTCTTTAAATCTTCAAGTCCACTGGCATTTTCTTGGCTTTTTTTTTTAAAGCTCTCAGCAGTGTTTAACACCAGTGACGATACCCTAGGCTGATACCAGCCTGGGAACCGTGGGCTGCTGCTCCTCTGGCCTTTTTGATCTCTGTATTCCCTCAAGAGAAACCTCACTATGTTCATATCCTAGGCATTTGAACATTCCCTATTCTGTTTGAAACACTTTTGTTAATTAAAAAACTTCAAAAATATTACATTACATGTTGTATATCTTTGTACAAATAAATTTAAACACAGGGAAACATCCATTTATCTGAAAATAGATTTTCAGATTTTATGAACTATATTAAGCTGAACTACTGTTATTATAGGTCACTATTATTATAGGTCTACAATACCAAATATTTGAAGTTCACTTTTTTCCCCCTTGTGTTTTATTAGCTTTCTTCCCTACTATGTAGGGAATCATCTTTTGCTGTATAAATTGAAATATGGTTTTCTTTAGATTTCCAAATACATTTTAATGAAAAATTATCATTTTCAACTAAATTGGTATATTTTGAGGTTATAGTTTCCTCTTCAAAGTCATGTGTGTAACTTCTATTGTCATTAATATCAATAATTTATTTGAATCAAATATTTAGCTGGTAGACATTTTTGTCTTAAGGAGTATTGAACAGGGGAAAGTAGTGGGAAATCCCATTTCTTCTTTTGCTCTTCTTTAGTGTATTGTTTATTCACTCCTATCTGCAGTTCCAGAGTTAGAAATAACTGTAGCCAAATTTCAAGGTCTCACCCGGCAGCAGGTTCATCTCGTTCCTTGGCAGGCACAGACAGTGCTTTATATGATGACTCTATAATTACCCTGTTTTGGTAAACACACATTATTTAGCCAATACAGCAAAATGGCTCCTTCAGAGCCATTACATTGCAGTTCATCAAGTAAATAGTGATTTAGCCATTTTCATGAAAAATGTGTGTTATTTTGTTGATAGCCTGTCAATCCACAGCATTCAGCTAATTCCCTATCCCCCTTTATGAGTATTTTGGAACCTCTTTTTGAAAACCATTACTGTACTGTATGAAAACTGTTCAATGCTCTATTTCAATGTAAAAATCAGTGTGATTTTTTTATAGATATTTCTATTATAAAGTCTCTTGGTATTCAAGATAACAGGATACAGTATCCAGACTATTAACTTGAATTGCTTTGATAGAAATGAAAATGGCTTGTCTTTAAATAATAGAAAGAAGAAATGATTTTATATTTAGGTCGTGGCTTTATTTTTTACTTGATCATTTAAGTGTGGAATAATTTAATGACAGAATTGTAAAATCCATTTAAGAAGATATGCTGTAGTGTCTGTTGGGGCTATATGAAAACATGTATATACTGGTTATAGCATTTCAGTACTAAAAGAGTCAGTTTCACAAACTAAGTTGCCTTTTGGATTAAAATTAAGATGATGTCTTATCTTCTAAAAGAATTCATTTCCTTCAAGGTAATATTCCAGTGTGGGTATTTGGTATGGCCCCCTAAGGGACAAGAGCCAAGAAGTTGACTTCCACACTCGAAGATAGAATTCCATGGAGACAGTGCTGAGACTCTGTGCTTATTTGTTTTTGTAGTGATGTGTCACCCAAGGATTTCTAACAAAGCAATGCATTAGGATATAGATGGAGTCCCTACCTTCTGTAATGATTTTCTTTTTCTTTAAAAGACAAAAATAGCTGCCGTGTCACAGTGCTACTGGGCCTTGATGGAAAATGTCATGCTGTTTCTTGTTTCTTCCCCCAACGGCATGATATGTATTGAGAACAGGAGTGATGATCTAAGTATATTTAGCAAATCTCTGCAGAGCACAGAAGTGGGAAATTAGAATGGTATCACATAAGGACTTCAGTCCCACAAACTACATCAGGCTCTTGCTACATTTAATATCTCTTTGAGGTCAGGTCAGAGAATAAAACCTCTACTGCTCCTTACATATGAATTAATAGTGGCTCATATTGTATCTTTTTAAACTTTAGCAAGAAAGTTCACCTCAGATCCACTGACATCTCCTAAATAATTCTTGCTGTCCATTTTGCTAATCTACGTGCAATTCTATCAGGGCAGAAAACTGAGTTGGAAAACATAAGCATTTCTCTGTGGTACTTTTCCATCATCTTTTGTGGTGATGATAGCCTCAAGCTCTTCCTTTTCTGCAGCTGGTGCCTAAGGTTGTCCTCCCTAAAAATGCTGACATGGTAATAAAGTTTTCCATCTGGATGAGCAGCCAGAGAGGTCTGCCTAGATTGTCTTATTTGGTGACACGTAAGAAGGCTAGTTCCTTTGCACTTCACATGCGTCTCTAAGCTCAGACAACTTTCTGGGGGTGTTTTTACACTTTCACTCCTCATTTTAATTGAAATATTTAAGGAAAACAGCCAGGGTTGGAAAAAAAAAATACTTCATGAAAGATATTATATGACAATTCATTTTTTAGGCTTTTCTCTGTCCCCCTCTGAAGTATCTGTGGTCCTCTGAGTTTTCCTGAGGACTCTTGGGAAAAAGGATTTCCTGAACCCATCAGAGAAACCTGGAGACTTGAAGAGGTAGGGAGAGAACAAAACGTTTGTTTATGGAGCTTGGCATAAAGGGCACTAATCTTAGCATCAAAAGATCCTACTTAACTTCTCAATTATAAGTAATGCCTTTTAAAAAGTAGTTATGAAAAATGAGGTTACCTTTATGAATGGAAAGAAAAAGAAAAAGAGTACTATTTGCCTTCATGGTTTGCTTATGAATTCCTTTCCCCGGTGTGCAGTGAACTTTTTAGTTCTCCCTCTCTCACTAAAAAGACAAAGCATAGTAGAAATGAATGAATATAGCTACTAGAAATATTCTTTCACACCTCCTCACCCCTCCATAGGGTGATGATCTTCGGAAGTGGGAGGTTCAGGGTGGACCAGAGCTCTGAGCAGGGAGATTCTAACCCCTCCTAAAAATCAAGGGGGAGAGAACTGAAAATGGAAGTGGGACAATAGATCTAGATTTTTTTTTCTGGTTGATAATACTACATATGCAATAGCTGATTCATTTCCTCATGAAGAGTGTCTTAGAAGGTGTTGACAGAAAAGAAGGGACACTGCTAATACAAATTACTGCTTTAAGAATGTCTTCATGGTGATAAGCTGGTAAGGTTGGAAAGTAAGCTTGGCTGCCATGTTCA
Source organism: Marmota marmota marmota (assembly GCF_001458135.2). Classification (NCBI taxonomy): domain Eukaryota; kingdom Metazoa; phylum Chordata; class Mammalia; order Rodentia; family Sciuridae; genus Marmota; species Marmota marmota. Next base: position 25,770,878 of record NW_026000142.1, on the reverse strand, counting down.
AGGTTAAGACAACCAAAGGGATTGGAATCAATAAGGTAAATCAATCAAGGGCAAACTGATTCAACATATCTAATCTACAAAGCATGGGAATATTGGGGGAGGAGGAATGCCATGAAGCTGGGCATAAGAGCCTTACCCCTCTCTTTTCTAGAGCTATAGCTTTTTTTCTGATTCTAAAAGTAACATATACAAAAACATCAAATAATACAGAATAGTATGAAGAAAGAAAAATGGTAATCCTACTTCACATTGATAACAACTGTCAACATTTTGGTTAAAAAATATATAATGTATTTATTATATATATTACATACCTGACAAAATTGGTTTAAAAGTATATAGACTCTTTTTAAACTATTTTTATTGCTTTGTCAAAAATGATATACTCATTGTTTAAAACTTTCAAGTAATTTAGCCAAGTACAAATAAAGTAAAAATTTCCCCAAAACCCAGAAATAGCCACTTCTAACATCTTCTTTCTTTAGGGTGATCTCTATGCATATAAATGTCTAGATTGATTTGTGTGATTTTTACATGAATAGAATCTGCTTATTTACTTCTTATATCAGACATCAATTTTAATGGCTGTGCTGTATCTCACTCTGTGGATGAATTTTATTGTGCCATTGCTTTATTGAGAGACATGTAGGTTGTTTATAGCCTTAGTGCAGTTGCACAGTTAGTATTCTTGTACCTTGAAATCTCCCATCAGGTTAAGTTGTGGTAAATAAAACAGAGAGCCACAATATATGCTATATTGGTCCTCACCCATGAGCAATGAGGATTATTGTAAGTGTTGCTGGTCACTTAGAATTGGGATTCTGCCAGTCCATACTTGAGTTATTATATCCTCAACTACCATTAATTATTGCTATCAAGAGTGCCTAGAACTAAAGTCTATAAGGAAGAGAAAGGTTCTAAGAGTTCTAATCCCAGCTCTTCTGTTTATTAGTAGCCTGTAAACAAGGAATTTAATTTGTGTGAGGCTGTGTCCTCACCTATAAAATGGAATAGGAACTCTATTTAAGATTATTATTAGGGCAGTTCAGTGAGGTTCTGTATGCAAAGTACCTAGCCCAAGTCCCTCATGTAGAATGAGCTCAATTAATGTTTGTTTACTTCTCCTCCATCTTGCATAAATATTACTCCTGTTTTGATTAAAAGACATAAGAGCCATAATTGCCTAATTGCCAATTCTATTCTATATTATCCTATATTTCAAATTTACTTCATAAAGTAGAAATTACTTGAAAATCCTCTTCTTTGTCTTCATGATCTAGGCTATAGCATAGGAATACTAAATGGAAAGGAAGAGAGGTTATAACCTGCTTCTTTGATCTTGTCTTATTACCTTTGATCAATGAGCCAGTCTCCTCATCATGCCTCTGTCATTTTGCTGCAGAGCCTCCTCAGCATTTTTCCTTTATAGATTCATTTAATCTTGATGCGTGAGCTAGGTGTGGATTGCAACTTTTCACTTCATCACCAATATCACATTGATTTATGGACAGCCCTATTCACCAAAAGTGGATCTTGTGAGTTAAAAATGCACATTAATTAGAATTTTGCTTTTAATGAGTTATTGGTGATGAGGCACATTAATTGAATCATAAAATGCTTATCTTGGGTCTATAATGTGCAAATTAGTTGTTTCACAACTTATTGAAAAGTTTCTGATTATCAAATGTGGATAATGTCTATATGGCAAGGACTTAAAAAAAATCTAAAATCCAAGTCATTGAAAAGAGGTCTTTAGACTTTCAATTCCATATATTGAATAGTTATTCCTCTCAAATTGCTAAGAATTAGCTGCTCAATAAGACAGCGACAAATTATATTCCTTATAAGATTGTACAAATATTAAGATTATTTGTAAGAAAAAATATTCAAAATGTCAGAGCAATCTCTATTTTTATAAATCACTGCATGCAATTATTCAGTGATAATTATTTTATATTTTAAGTGTTCACAATGGATTATTTATTTAGCTGATGATGAGTTGAGTTTTTCTTTTCTTTCTTCTTTTTCAAATGTTGTTTATCACAGCGTAGAGCTCCTGTGAGGAGATGGAAGCACCCAGTTTCTAGAGGATGTTAAACAATGCAGTAATAATAACAGCGTTACTGGCCTTGGACATAGAGATGGGGAATGGTCTGGGAGCAAAGCTTTCAGTAGCAGGATCCTGGGTGACACCTCACCCAGCTAGGCTGTGACATACAGCTGGAAATTTGCAGCATTGCACATAACTTCCAAGTCGTGCTTCTGCTCCTCTGGCTGAGGACTGTGGCAGTTTCCTACAGTTACTGATCTTTAAGTGAATTTGTTCTCTTTGGCTTCTTAAGCATTTCTAACATCCATGTAACTAGTTCCTTTATTAACTTTCTTCTTTTTGGCATACCTGGAGTGGTTTCTGTTTCTGAAACATTCCTAAAGCAATGGATTTGACTCCACAATTAAGTTACCTATTCATATGTCTGTTGGTCAGATTTTCATTGCTGTCACCAAAGTACCTGTTAGCAACAACTTAAGAGAAGGAAAAGTTTATTTTGAGCTCATGATTTCAGAGGTTCAGTCGATGATCAGCTTAGTCTGTCACTCAGAGTCTGAGATGAGGTAGAATATCAAGGCACAAGGGCATAGTAGACAAAAACTGCTGTTTTAGTCAGACTTTTTGCTGCTGTGACTAAAAGACACAACTGGAATAATTCCAGAATAATCATAGGGGAGGAAAAGTTTATTTGAGGTCTCACAGTTTCAGTGGTCTCGGTCCCATAGCTGGCCAGCTCCATTCCTCTAGGGGCTCGAGGTGAAGCAGAACATCATGGTGGAAGAGTGTGGTGGAGGGAAGCAGCTCACATGATGATCAGGAGCAGAGCGAGACTTGACTTGCCAGATACAAATATGTACTCCAAAGGCACACCCCCAATGTCCCACTTCCTCCAGCCATACCCACTGCCTTCAGTTACTGCTCAGTTAGTCCCATCAAGTGATTAACTCACTGATAATAGATTAAGATTGTTATAACCCAGTCATTTCTCCTCTAAACCTTCTTGCATTGCCTCACACATGAGCTTTTAGGGATACCTCACATCCACACCATAACAACTGCTCACCTCTTGACAGTCAGCAAGCAGAGAGGGAGCAGGAAAAGCCAGAGTGACAAGATAAAATCCTCAAGGGATGCCCCCAGAGACTTCTTCTAGCTATGCCCCACCTGTCTACAGTTACTACCCAGTACAGGAGTCCTTTAAAATGATTAATCCATCAAGTATATTAATACACTGATATATTAGAGCACTCATAATCAAATAATTTCACTCCTGAACATTCCGGCATCAACACAGGAGCTTTTTGGGCTCATATCCTCATATCCAAGCTGTAAAACTGTGTCCTGATCCCAGTATGCCAATGTACTCCACGAATTGTAACAGATTTAAATCCCAAATGAAACTATAGCCTTGGGCTTTGTACTTCATTTTGTGACTTCTTCAGAGAAACCAATACAACAAGAATTGCAGAAGTGGGCAGAAATATTGTCTGAGGAGATCAAAATTCATGGCACAAACTGCCACCCTTGACAGTCCAAAATATACTTTATTTAATATTTGGCTATGGAGGATATGGAAGGCAGGAATAGGGACCCAAGTGGTTTTATGTCTAACTCTATTCCATTTGGTTTATAGTTGTATCAGATATCCCTGAAGCTATAAGCCTGCAAAACTGGCTGAAGAAGGGTGTCTTAATAACGAATACTAGAAAAGAAATATGTAGCTAGAGGGCTTTTTATTTATCTTTTTGTTCCTGAATTAATAATGGAATCTAACTTTTGAGCAAGATATACTCTTTTTTGCATTTGATTTTTTTCCAGGGCAGTGTTAGCCTTAATTAAAAAAGAAATCCATCTTTATTGCTTCAACAGATTTGTGAAATCTTTTACATATAATTTACATATCTGAAATTTTACATGTCTTTAACTATTGATGTTGAGAATGTGTAAAAATAAATTAAAAAAAAAACAATATTAGTGGTCCAAGTGGGTATGTTTCTGATTTTAGTCTTCTAAAATTATAGTTTTTGAAGAAATGCTAGAGACTTGGAATACATCTAAACTGTAGGATGAACTGTTAAAGTTCGTCATGTAAATGTGTTTGTAGGAAATACTTCAATTTTTGCCCTTCCTCTAAACTGTAGGATGAACTGTTAAAGTTCGTCATGTAAATGTGTTTGTAGGAAATACTTCAATTTTTGCCCTTCCTCAGGAAAGCAGGAAATGTCAAATATCATATCAAATGTCAGATATCATAAAATGTGTATATTTATGCTACTACTAAAAATATCTGGGTAATTTGGGAATAATCTGCTCTTTTACTGCTGAAAAGTGGCAATTGCATTTTTAAATTCTACTGCCTATTTTGTTGTTAGCCTTTTTCATACTCAACCATGCCAATATTTTAACCAGCTCTACCCAACTGAAACAAGCTGGCTTTTATTTATTTATTTATTTATTTTTGTTGTTGTTGGACCAAGACTTTATGGATAAACAGAACTGGGAGCCTGACTGAGCTATACTCTCTGCCTATGGATTAAAAGGGATTTTAGCTGGAGTTGAAACCTTTTGATGATGATCAAATGAAACCATGTTGTAGGACTTCACATATTCCAACAACATGGCATTTGCCCAGAAACGACATCTGTAATAAGAGCTTTGGTTTTGATTTTCACTGTTTTCCTCCAGGAACCTTATTTCTGACTCTTCGCTTTAATTATTCTTTCTTACACAATTGTCCACCTATTTCCAAAGTGCTTATCCCTGCCAGGAACAAACTCATCCTAATGATTCTTCAATGGTCAACTCCCTTGTTAACGTCAGCTTTCTCTTAACTTCACATTGCCCAAATTTCCCAATGTTTTTTCTTAAAGAATGTTTTTATTCTTTTACTTTTATCTAATGAAGTCCCATAGTAGTACCTAAGGGTGGTTCTAAGGCAGAGCAAGGAGTTCAT
>NW_026000142.1:25650483-25765473 GCF_001458135.2 Marmota marmota marmota | reverse complement strand
CTATTGTCATGTATAAGTAAAAAGAAGCAATATATATATATATATATATATATATATATATATATATATATATTTTAAAAAACAGACTTTTGTTCTATTCTCAGTTCATTAGTAGTATATTGTATAACAAACAAGAAAAGGATAGGCTCTTTTAAACCCCCTACCATGTTTTGTGTATATCACCCATAAGATCAGCTTATTTTACAGTGTGGCTTTAAAGTACTGGTCGGGGACCCATTGTGTGACTGCTTCCTGGTAGATATTAATTTGCAGTAGTCTCAAACTGCATTCTGTTTATTTACTTCTGTTTTTTTTCTTTTAATGAAAGTTTCCTCCTAAAATAAATATCCTATTAAGCTATTCTTAATATCATTTACCAGGCAGCTAATTCATAAAACTTGGTATAAATCTAATCCAATGGGTGGTCATGTGACTGAGGTAGATAACTAAAAATTTGCATTTCTCATTAATTTTTCTGTTTACCCCACTCAAATTCAGCTTTTGGGATCTTCGGGATTCATGATGATTCCTCCTTCTAAATTACCATTAGCAGTGGCAGAATTCTATTTCCTGAGACAAATCTTAAGTTTTGTTTCTAGTTTTCTAGAAGTCTATGAAAAAACTTTATCAGAGAAACTTGAATTAACGTGAATTAATGTAGCATTTTTGTGTGTGTTGGCTAGACAAAGGTGACATTTCTTAACTTCCAGAGCATTAATGAAATAAAATTACTGTCCTAAAAGAAATATGAATTATGTAGTGATACCTATACCTAATCTAACATTCTCTCTGAGCACAATTGTAGCACAATTATGCTGTAATAGAAATAGAAAATGTAGGAAAGTGGTCACTGACATTTGAATGCTACACTCTGAGATTGCATAATCCCAGATAGGTTATGTTCAGGAGTTTGGTTAGACCACACCTTGTCTAGTACTCCATTCTGAAATAGAGTACAGGTAGCAGATTAAACCAGCTGGGAGATATGAGGGAAGGAAATGGATGTTGTTGGGGGTTCTTTTCTCTCTGTTTTTAGTATTTGGTTTCGTATTTTCAAAACGAAGAGAAGGAAGATGAGATAAATGGCTTTAGCCAGAATTGCGTTTTATTGATGATTCAATTTCATGTCTCTCTGGCAGGATAATTCTGAATGTAGAGAAATGACTTATTTCACAAGAAGAGATTAATCCATATTCATCCTCTTATTTTTAATAACTGCTCTATTCTTTGTGAGCCTGTTTTCCACATGGACCAATTCATGTAACATATTGGTTATAACATGGTTTTTTAAAAATTGTAGTACTCCAACTCAAACTAAACTGGCTAGGAGAAGCAAGACCATGTCCATCTCCCTGCCTGGCCCAGGATCAGTACCAGCTTATGTAACCAACCTTTTGAGTGCTCACACTGCAAGCACAAATGGCTCTACAAATATAAACTCACTGACTCTGATAATAACACTCTTGTTCCTTGTTGTACAAATGAGGAAACTGTAAGCAGCAGAGCTAGTGACTACCAAATACACATCTGAACCCAGGCACACTGGCTTCCAAGTTCTTTCCTTAACCACCCTGCAGCCCCAACACAACCACATGTCAGGTCACTTTTTTTTTTAATTGTCTTTTCACTGATGTTTTATCTTTGCAGAAGTTCCTCTAGCTTTTCCATCTCTTTTATTTTATTACAACTCTCATTTTGATAATCTGATTTTTCATAATACATATGGGACCTTTTCTGTGCAACCTACACCTCACATCGAGGAAACTGACTTCCCACCAGTTCCCAACCCAGCTCACTGAATGGCTATTCCCCCTCTCTCCTTATTGAAGCTGCCTAAGTTTCCAGTGAATCCAAGAAATCTCAGCTTTTGTATAAAGACGTCCTTGGCCTGTAAGAAAAAAAAAATTATCTCTATAAACATGGAATTCCTATGGTTTTTTCATTCATCATATTTTAAGGGCATGAAAAAGACACATGCTTCTTTCCATAGGATGTGCTCATTTGCTTTTAGTATAGTTCCGTGTGTTGTGTTCATATTGTCTTAGATTTTAGAAGTCGGAACCATACTTGAAACCCAGTTCAAAGCAGCCCATGAAATGTTCTTACTAAATGCTTTGGTGGTGATAATAGTTACCGGTGATGACAGTACTCAGTTGTGATATTTTGTTGGCCCTGTTGAAACAAAGCCAATGGCTTCCTCGATGTTGTCTTATCTTTCTCCCGGCCCCCTTCAGAATTATGACCCTGTGTTTATAGTGAGTCAACCTTCATGTCAATGTACATTATTTTATTTAAGGCTCCTCACCAATATTAGAAGGCTATCATTGATCTCAGGTTATATGTGAGGAGAAAATGTTTCAGTAACCTCACATAGCTCATATACGGCATTATTGGGATTCAAAACCAGGATGATGACTTCAAGCTCGGGTGTTAAAAATTATTGTTATTCTTATGGGAAACCTTGGCAAACCTCAGATAAAAGATCCTCTATTCTTTGACCTTAGCAAGTTCCATAACCATTCTGTGCCTCGTTTTTTGTTTGTTTGTTTATTTATTCTAATTTGTTATATATGACAGCAGAATGCATTACGATTCATATTACACATGTAGAACACAACTTCTGTGACTCATTTTCCCTAGATATATTTTATTTTAATTCATAGAACCAGAAAGATGTATAATGAAGTTTCATATATACAACTTTCTGTTTGAATTTATGCCTTGAAAGTGAGTTATCTTAACAAATGTGTATAAATGCTGTGATTAAGAAACTTTATAGTAAAGTTGGATCATGAATATTTTAACCTAATGTAAAACTTTTATTACTTAAGGTTAGCAAAAATATACTATCTTACCATGATTGAGCAAACTCTATATGACACTCTCCTGCCACTGATGAATTTTACATAGTTTTAAGATGAAAAGTAGAGAGAATCCAGCTTCACTATTTATCAAATGGATATCAAATGAAGTACTGTTTTCAGAGGATTTAATTTTTAGTAATCTTTAACACATGTGATTTGTAGAATACTAAAAATAAAGGCATACAAAAATCAAAACATCCCATCCTACCATTCTGAGATCACTACTGTCAGACTCTCCTGAAGAGTATTTTGGGTCCTTTATGCATATCAATGCATAAGTATTTTCAAATACTTACATTTTTTAATTAACAAAAATGCTATCCTTTTGCACCCATTGTTATGTAACCTGTTTTCTAAACCATTAGTTTCCTTTCCTTTAAAGTAAAATTTTATCTCATCTGAAATCAAGTCCATATTCACATTTACCCAGTTGACCCAGTATTTTTCTGTGCATTTGGTGTGTTACATTAGTATCATTACATGTGGTTATTATCCTATAAATCTCTTTTCATTGAATTCAGTCCTTTGCTAAATGACACTGTCTTGTGTGAAATGCAATTTCATTATAAACTGCTTTAATTCAGTCTGTGATTGAAAATTTTAAACCTGATCAAAATTTGATGTAATATCACAGAAAACTTCATTAAACCCTCTAGGAGAATGATGACAAGTACTAATTTAATAATAAACTAAGAAAAGAGTTTCCAATTTTCAAATAACCCTAATTTTAATGAAGTTAAGATTTTATTCTTTTTGAAACTAGAGGCAATGAAATGGAGAATTGTTTTTAAACAAGTGGTTTAGACATGTTCTATGAAATAGCAATCCTACCAACATATTATGTATCAGTGGTGATAATGACTACCAGAATTCTGAAGGGAGTAAATGCTTCTTTCAAATATAAGTTTTCCATCATTAATATGTTTTCCTGTGCAATTTATGGTTTGCTTTTCTGAATTTTTCTCTTAATGATGATAAAGACCTTTTTTTTTTTTAAACAAAGATTCTCCCCAGTAGGACTTCTCAGTGGAACACCTAAATATCCTGCAATTATTTATTTTTATCTGCTATAAGAATGAATAGCAAATGGAAGGCAAGGAACCTAATTTCATAAAAGCTTTTATAATCCTCTTTTATCTTATGACTTTCTTCCATTATGTGCCAGGAAAACACATATTTATTCACTGTTCACTTTATGCCCATCTATTCCTGAGTTGTGGTGAAGAACTTAAGCTCTGAAGTCAGAGCAATTTGATTTTAAATCCTTTCTTTACTGTGTGACCTTGGACAAGTTCATAAGTACTCTGTTTGTCACTTTTCCTGGATATAAGAATTAGATTAGAACAGTTTCTATCTCGTGAGGTTGTTGAGGGAGTTAGACACAATGTAAAGCATTTAGAATAGCAACTTGTATATAGCAAAACATTAAATAAATCTTTCAGTAAATTTATTTTAAAAATTGAGTTTGACAAAGAACATCTGAAGACACTGCTCTGAAAAATTATCCTTGATATTCCTATTCACTGTAAGCAACAATAACCATAAAAAGTAAATCATCTACTTGGGAAAAATATTTATAAAGCTTTATGACATACGTATCTTCCATTTTGAGTCTAGCCCACTCCTATCCTCACACTGTCTTCTAGAAAAAGTTTATTTTCAGGTGCTCAGTGTATACTGTTTACCCACACACTCCCCACTCTGCTCTCAGACTTGCCAATCTCATGGAGCAGGAAAATGTCTCCAACCAGGAGGCATGTGTGGTCCACTCTGCGGAATTATGTGAATGGACTTGAAGACCTTCTGCTTCTACCCAATTTTTCTACAATATAAGAAAAATTATTCCAGTCCTGTTTAGCTCATCCTCTGCCTGCTGGAAGGCCCAGATCCAAGTCCTCCCTGAATAATTAAATTTTGATTTGCTTCTAAAGAACTTCAAAGAAGGTCTGTTCAGGAATCCAGTTCAATTCAGTTGGACAAATATTTGAATGTTTATTATGAAAAAGCAGTATGCTGAGCCTAAGGTTAATAAAAAGATTAAGAAATTATCTTTGGCCTCAAAGACCCTGAGGCTCCAGAATGGGGATATAGAAAGCAGAATGAAATAAATATTGAAGAGATAGAAGGAGGTGTTCCTGAGACACTTTGATTTCTGTTGCAAAGAGAGAAGATAGGTTCTTCTTAGTGGAGAAATTGGAGGAATCATATTCCAAGATAAAATCAGGAAAGAGATATAAGTAATGGTATAAGTGGAGGTTCACAAAGATGTGACCCCTTATCCTCAGAGAAAACCACTGAGTTTAAACAAGTGGTTTAGACATGTTCTATGAAATAGCAAACCTTTACAGTGGTTTTGTAAACCATCTCTTACTTCTATCCTGGTGGTTTTAATCTTTTAACAGAACCAGGATTCCTCAGCATACTGCTCAAATATTCTGTTTCTTTGATGTATTAAAATCATGTCTTACAAAATAGAAAGATGATTTCCAGAAGCAGGGGGATGGCACGATGGGGAGTTGTTATTTAAGGGGTATAGAGTTTCAGATCTATAAGACAAAAAATTCTGGAGGCCTTTTGCACAATAAGTGAATGTACTAAACACTAGTGAGCCATACACTTAAAAAATGGCTATGATGGTAAATTTTGTAGTTTTTTTACCACAATAAAAAATAATTTTCAAAAAAATTATGTTTTACAGAAAAGACCGTTTGGCCAAGTATGTTTTTGAAATGTTCATGATTATAAATCCATTTTAGGTGACTTTTATAGTTCACATAAACTCTGAGAAATCCCACAATGAAGGAAATCATTTAACTTTGCCTAGAGCTGGATTCCCAAATGTAGTAGTAACAAATTAAGGCACACTAGTTTTTTCTCAAAACTATTTTAGGAAATGCTTATCCAGACTGTATGAAAATGGTGGATAATCTGTTTTCTATTCTTTCTCTAATGAAATAACACAATATCCAACACACCATGATTTTTTTCTAGCATTGTTTTAGCCTTTTAATTTTCAGAAAAACTCTTTAAAAGATATTGTTACTGACCTGGCCTATTGCAGAAATAAAAATTTTCTCTTCTTGCCCAGATGCAGAATATGTTGAGTCTGTGTTTGCTGAGCTTAGAGAAACTGGAGTGGTAGCATTTGCTTATTGTTGACAAGACTTATCAGATCTTATCCCATGCATTTCTTATTGACATATGTCTATTTGCTTCTATCTAAAATGAGTGAAACCAAAAGGATCGTCTTTGACAGTCATTAGAGAAAAATAAAACAAACACAAAAATTCCATCAAAGGTTTACCAACTTGCACACACCACTCAAGAGATGTAAAATAGCAAAATAATATAAAAATATTAAGAAACAATATTTCAGATATCAGTTGTTATATTGTTCATGATTCTTGTCACCCTTTCAGTATATAAGATCCAGACATTGGAGGAAACAGGAGTATATAAATGGCTTCTACTAAAATGACAGAGTTCCAAGGAACCAATGCTCCTTAGAGTCTCTCTCCTTTTTTTATTGCTAAATGGGGGAGGGGGAAGGAAATGATTTAGAGCAAATGTTAACTAAAGTCTTACTAGATAAACTAGAAACTCATACCCCTTTAGGAGTATCCTTCGTAGGAGTACACATCTGAAGGAGTATCAACTACTTGAAGATAGTTGCACAATTGTTTGATAACTGCTGACCTGTGTTGAACATTTCATTGTGATGCCAGTCGCTACAGAACGTGATTCCTCGTAGTCAGCTTCATTCTTCTGCTCACTCCTTCAATAAATAAACTTCTCAAGGGTTTGTCACATACCAGCCACTGTGACAGTGTGCATGAACTGGTAAGCAAAGCCAGGGCATTCTCTGCTCTAAAGCAGCCTGCCATTATGAGGGAAAGAGAGCCATCAATCAAATAAGGTCAGAAATGAGCAGATGAGGCACATAGTAATGTGATTCAAAGATAGGAGTACCATCCCAGGCATGTGTTAACCAAGTAACCTGATACATCCATGAGGACTTCACTGAGGAAGTGGCACTTAACTGAGGAAAGATGAACAAGAATGAGGGGGGTGGGGGGGAAAGCCATGCATTCACATGGACAGCTTATGATAAGGACTGATCGACACTGAATCCTATCCCCGGGGAGAATTTGCTGAAATAGCCAAAGCACAGTCTCTATTTCTCATTAAAAAAATATTAAAAGAGTAAGCATAGTAATGTTAAATGTGAGTGCTTTGTACTTAAAAAAAAAAAAAACTTTTATGTTCCTATCCTTGAAATTGTGTACAGTGAAGAGATAATATTTTAAAAGTTAAAATATAATAAATATCTGCCTGAGTTAAATGTGACTTTTATTAGATTGATAGTTTCATAGAAACCCTTTTATGAGTCTCCATTGTCTTAATAAAACTCCTGACTGGTTGAGGAATTTGTTTCTCCTTTCACTAGATTACCTGGACAGTGTGGTCTGCTGGTTCCTGGTGCCTCAGTCAGCAGGGATTCCTAGAAGCTGTAGCTCCTGAATGAGTGGGAGACACGGTCATATACTCTGGGGCTCTTAGGGGAACTTTGGTGTCTGCTTCTTTTTTCTTTCTCTTCTTGTCTCCCTTGTGTCACTTGGACACAGAAACCCTTAATTGGGCATAGAGTTCTCCATGGAAAATGGCAGCCAGGTGTGGCTGGGAGCAATCAAGGCACATCATCTCATCTTGATGCATTTCTGGTCAGTAGTTCATCCCTTTGTTTTTACATCACCCTTGTCACAAGTGTGAGCATCCTGGGAGCATTTGTTGTCCTCTGATACTTACAAATGTACTTTCTGTATTCTGTTGCTTCATCTGAAGCCTTTCTCTTAGAGAAGTTCAGATAAATACTTTAAAGCCACTAGTCAAAGACCTTAAAAAAGTTTCAGGCACTCATAGATATGTTGTTGCACATTTAGCTCCCAACTCTTAGGTCTTAGCTCTAGTGTTAAGTTACAGTAGCCCTGAGGGTAGCAAGAATGACCTGCAAAGACAGTGAGCTCCGAATGAGGGTGGGGTGGTAGCAGAATGCAATTTAGAGGACTATTATCTGGTCCAGTGGTCTTTTTCAGAGCTGTGCAAAATGACTGGTCAAATGCCATGTGCGTGCCACAGTGGGAGATTCCCCTTGCTCTCTAGTAGAACCACTCCCCACCAAAACCAGCCTTGACTGAAGTCTGGAGTGCTGGGCTTGGTAGGGACTAGATTGGCTGTTGTCTCTGGCTTACATGGTGGGAGGGGACTTCATGCCTGGAGAAATCTCCCAGTCCATAGGACCCTCCCTCATCTGAGAAGGGAGAAAAGAATGGGCTTAGTTTACTTAAATCTAGTCACCATGTCTCCTTTGCAGTAAGCACTAACATGTAACACTAACCATTTTTATTAAGGAGTTATTGTTTTCCTCTGACACTTAACTCTTTCAAGACCATTTGGAGGGATTTCATAGAGGCCCTTGGTCCTGCCAATTCTGAACCACACTCTGAACTACCATGAAATGTTGGGGTGACTATAGGGCACTTCTTCCTTTCCACTAACATTAAATAGCCCCGAAGGGGAAATGTGTTCAGTCCCTAGACTTCCACAGGCTGGATGGTAGTAGGACCCTTAAGATGTGGGGCTTTGTGGGAGATCCCCAGGTCATTTGGAGGCAAGGCCTCAGAAAGGATTGTGGGACTCAGCATCTCTAGCTTCCTGTTTTGCTTTGTGATCTCTTCCTCTTGCCATCCACCCCTGCCACCCACCATGAAGTCATGTCCAATGCTAGCATCTTGCCTGTGAATCTCTACAACTGTGAGCTAAATTAATCTCTTTTCTTTGTAAAGTTACTCAGCCTCAAGTACTTTATTATAGCAATGAAAATGGACTAATACATGGTGCTTACTAAATACCACATATATATTAATATTTTGTGGATCGGTTTCTTCTTTTCTAGAGCTTTCTCATGAATCATTTAATTTGTTCCTCACAATTTGTATGTGAGACTGGTAAAATAGATTTTATTCTTTTTAGCAAAACAGAAAATTGAAATTTCGGGATGAAGTTTATCCTATTTAAAATGTGATAATTTAATATGTCACAGTTTTATACCAGATCAAACATTTGGAACATTCCATCATGGATACAGGTGTTGCATAGTAGGTAAGTCAGAATCTTGGACAGACATCCCAATGTGAATCCTGGTGCCGTGTGACCTGTGATGAATTGTTTAACTTATCTAACACTCTTCTTAATTGTAAAAAAGGAGAAATTACATTGCCTTACAGATTTGTGGAGAAGATTGAATGAAGTCACATATGCAAATCATCTAGCTCAGTACTTGGTTTAGCAGATACCCAATAAATGACAAACCCCCCTTGTTTCCTGAAGGCATAAAGTGTACTGATACCCAGCAGCTGACCATAAGTGGCCAGATACAGAAAGCTCTGCTCAACTATAGATGAAAAACTGTACAGAGAATGCCCTTCCATGAGGTAGAACCCGTGTTTTTGAATAGAAGAGAGAATAAACAACCACTCTATTTGTATACTTGGAGTAGACTATCCTCAGAATATTTCAAGGATATGTGATTGTGCAGCTTGAATATTAGTTATTTATGCCCAATTGCCAGAGTTCAGGGTTTATTCTTTGTACAGCTCTCCATTGTGAGCTACTTTGAATCACTTCATTAGAAAGTTAAGTGTCTGAAAAAATAGCAAATTATGGAACATATCCTACTACTGTTTTACACACAGTGTCCCAGAGTGGAAATTATGACCAGAACAGGGCCATGCATAAAACAGGCATTCTGTATGCAAATAAGCTTATGGTGATGAAATCTTGAATAACGCATGGGCAAAATCAGGAATTTGTAGCAGTAGGTATTTGTAGCTGACATTTAAACTGGAGTGCCTGAGGGTGGGTGATAGATTATCTGATTTATTTAGCAAAATGTGAGACTCAGCTATTGATGAAATAACACACTTAGACTGCAACATTTATGGGAACACCAGGATGAAGCAAGGAGACCAGCATTCAAGGCTCATTTCTGCCACTGGTCAGTTATGTCACTTAGCCTTGCTGAGTGACATGTCTGTGCCTATTAAATGCTGAACTGCTCTATCACATACATCCTACACTTTCAGGAAGAAGGATGTTCCTCAACAACCAAAAAGCCTTCTGTACTTCATTGCATGTCCCCCTACTCCTCCTTAGTTCATGAATGTGTCATTTCTTACCCAAATTGAGTTCCCTGCCTTCAGTCCAACTCCCTAAAATCCACCCACCATATTGCTTTTAGAAATAAACAGTATTTAGAATACTCTAAGATGCAAAGCTTATCGGGTCACACTCTACTTTCAGGGGTGACTATAGTCTTCAGCGTCTTCTCATGAATCTCAGGATAAAGCATTCAAGATTCTTCATTGTCTTTACTGCCTCTTCTCTCACTTGCCCTCACCCTGGGTTCCAGCCACACAGAATACCTTGCGGGTCTCCAACACAGCTAGGTACTTCCTGCCACTGCACCTTCGCGAATGCTGCTCTCTCTGCTTGCAGTGCTCTCCTGTGTGCATGAGTCCTTAGAATAAACTGTAAATCCCTGGAGCATAGGACACTGTGCTTGGTGCTGTGTCTAACATGTAGCAAGACCTAATATTTACTGAGAGAAACAATGAATGAATGAATAAGGATGTTTCCGATTGAAGATTAAGCAGTCAAAAGGGTATTTTACTTTCAGAGTTCTTTAAATTACAGCCATAGACTACTCACACAAAAAGCTAGTCCTGCCTATAGTATAATTGGCAATTGAGAACTCAAAGGCCAAATGTGGTTAATTTTGTGAAGATCACTTGTGCAGAAAGGAGGCTCGTCCTAGGGGGATTCTTGTTTTCTGAGGAAAAAATTCTGGACCTTTGTTTCTTCTGCTTTCTTCTATAAAGCAGTAGTTGCCATCATTGAGGAGCTCTAGGGATAGGGCATGGGAAGCCTCAGGAGTACAGAAGTATTAGGAAAAGGAAAAATGGTTGGAGATTGGGAATCAGAAAAGAGGATGTGGTGTTGGGAGCTGGTGAGGAGCCCAGTGTGTCCATGAAAATATTTTGAAGACGAGTACACTGTGCATAACGAGAAGTTGAAATTTTTAAACACAAACTGTAAGGCACTCTACTCCAAACATTTCATCTAAATAAATTAAAAGAAAGGATATAGGCTTAAGGGCTAAGTGGTTGATCTTTAGTCTAGGAAATACCACTATGTGGTAGTGGCTACTGGTGTCCTGCCCACCTCTATGATAATACACCCTCCTACCCCTTTTATGCCATGAGTGCTGCCTTCTAATGGCTCACAGCTATACTTCTCACTGGGGAATGACCTTTTGAAGCTGAATTGCCTTGCCTGAGTGATTACACCCTTTCCTTCCCTTAGGGGTGGCCTGTGACTAGCAAATGACTAATATGGGGGTACCTTTTCCTCAAGGTGAAATAACTCTGTGGTGCTTGCTATTCACATGCTAGAGCTCCCTAGGCAACCATGCTGAGATCAGACTTCAGTTAACTACATCCTGGCTTAGCTTTTGCCTGCCCCTCCCCCAGTTCTTTACAAGCTTGTCTCTTTATCAATAAATCACTTGCAAAATCACATGGCCTGGGCTCTCCATCTAGGGAACTCAACCCAAGACCCGTGGGTGATCTGGAAACTATATTATGAGAGATGGACCTTCCTATTAAGGTGTTTGAGAAAGTTGCTGCCAATCATGTATTTCCCCAGATGCAGATTCTTTCGAGCCATCACTTTCACCCTGACTAGAGGTCCCATCAGTGGTAGAGTTACAAAGGTCCTTTTCAAAGTTGGGTCTATCTTTTAGGACTCTGGTGTTTATACTTCTTATGATCTCTTCTTACTTCACCGTGCATAGTAGACAGTGAGTCAGTCATTTGTCACCAATGGAGCTAAAAAAAGATACTGCCTTTCTGAAGGTTGCTTTTCTTGTTGTTCCTTCTCCCTGCCACCTCCTCAAACTCTAAAACAGCAATTGCTTGCATCTCATAAAAAATGGACAGATTTAGAATCTAAAAGGCAGCTGGCACATTGCCCAGTGTGCCATATGTCGCATTTTCCAACTGCAGGTGTTCTCTCTCTTGACTGGCAGCTCCCAGGCTGGCTGTGGTCCAGTCTGAGAGAGAGAGAAGATCTGGGAAGATATGCTCAGCATAATTCTTCATGAGGCCAAGTCTCCATCTGGGTTTAAGTTTGTAGCATAGTGTTTATCATCTACCCATATGGAAATGTACATGGGATTACAGGAAGGATGTTGGATAAACTTTGTGCCCTCAAGATGTGGACACCTGTGGGACCATATGAACACTCACAACCTTGGTTTGCAGAGAGATTAAAGCAATTGAAGAATTGAGGCATAGACTCCAAAATAGATGAAAGTTATCAAACTCCATGAAAATATGCTCAGTGTGATTTAAACACACACAAAATTTGGGAACCACAGCACCAACTGATCAAAGAACAAGAGCCAGTTATTTGTTCTCACTCCTGATTTGTTTTGTATGTCGATTCTGTTCCCTAAGATGCACTTTTGATCCAAAAAAAAAATTGAGATGGAAGTAATGGTGCTTAAATAATTGCAGATGAACTATTTGTGGGGCACTGAGATTAAACAGAAAAGGTATAAATCACTATGACTGCTATTCAAATTCACAATTTTATTGATTTTATGTTCAGTTGTGATTTTATTCCCTTTCTTAACCAAAGATCAAGGTTTTTAAATTGATCATTCAGAGACTTAGAACTTCATATTTATTTTTACCATTTGTCTCAAGGGGGAAAAAAAGGTAAATTCATGTAAAGGAGGTGTAAAAGTAAACATGTAGGCGAAATACTCTTGACACATTTGAAATGTTTGTATTTCTTCCAGATAATTTAGAATAATTCTTAAACTTGTATTTTAGACATGTAGTCATTTTACATAAGATTGATTCAAGTAAATGAGCAGAGTTGACTTATGTGGCATCTTTGAATATGTTTTTGTACAGTATCCTTGAGATTTCTCAAACCAATTATGATAGGCCTGGGGAAGAGAATTTTTAATTCCTTTTCGACTCCTTCCCTTTAATAATTTGAGGCTCTCATTTTAAGCTTTTCATGTTCCTTCTCCACGAAGAAAACTTGTCTGTTAGTGCTGTAACTGGTCCCACTTCTTCAACCTTCAGATTTTTTACCATTAGCTTTGAATGATCAAGGGAAGCAAGATCGTGCAGACGGGTACTAAGGACATATCCAACCCTTGGGGGCTCTCAAAGTGCACTCCCTGCCTTACCCCACCTTCACATAGAAGCACCCTCCATCTCCTTTCTCTCCTTCAGCCCACCTCTCAGAGCCTGGACACTCCTAAGCCAAAGTTCTGAGGATGGTAAATGAGGAATAGAGAAGAAGGGAGAAGGTTAAAAGCTCTAAGATGCATGGGTGTGTGTTCCTGTTGTTCTCTTGGCTTCTTCTGGCATCTTTTGGATTTGAAGTCTCTCATTTCTGTCAAGTCAGATGAAGAAAGGGACCTATGGGTGTCTCACCCAGAGTAGGGAGGGGATCTCTACTAGTGCCACTAGAGTGGAGGGTAGAAGAAAGCTCTGAGGAGATGATGCTTTCTTTTGTAAAACATTTGATTGGTAATTCGTGGATGTGATTTAAACATCACAAATATTTCAAAATACACAGTGAAAAAACTGTCTCCTTCATCTTATTTTCCATCCTTTCAGTTCCTAGGCAGGCTGTTGATTTTTGCAGCACAAAAGATATATTTTCTCATGCATAGGAAGTATTCTTTTTGAAAAATCTAAAATAGAGAAAAAAACTAAAATAGCAATGCTCATATACTATCATCATGGTAAATTATATTTAATTCTAAATATTGGAGTGTGTTTTGGTCATTATTTTTAATGTGCTATTGGATTCCATTTAATAGTGTTGTTATTTAGGATTTTTGCCATTAGATATGTTGGGATTTTCTTGTGAGTTATGTATCATCACTTGGTATTAGAATATTGCTTACTACATAAAAAGAATTTGGAAATGTTCCTTTTTATATTTTCCCCTGATGTTCTAGAAACTTTTAAACAATATTGTGAATATGTTCCCTTTAAAGGTTTGGTAGAATTTTTCTGTGGAAACATCTTTTGAGATACAGGAGATCCCCTTAATAACTCTATTTCATCTTTGGGAAGTGTACACTTTTTTTAGTGTACACTTTTAAAATTAAGGGTTGTCTGTTTATTGTAATGAACAAAGATGCATTATTTCTTTGGTCAGGTGGAAGCTTTCCATAATCCCTTCAAGGCTGATGACAGTCCAACTTGATGAAGCCTACATCCTTTAAGTTCTGACAGAATTATTACAGCTCATGTTGAGGCCATATTTCTGGATTAGACCACAGTTTGAGCAGACACAGCAAGAGTGGCACAAGATTGTCTATCACTTTTGAAGCCAACTTTGATAATTTATATATTCCTAAAAACATTCAGTTTATCAGAGTTTTAAATTTTATTTACATGGAGTTGAAGAATCTGTTCTCTTATGAGTTTTTATGTGTCTACGATCCTATGGTTACCTCTTTTTAAAACTTTTACTTATTTGTATTTTCTCCTTATTGGGTTGGTGTCTTAGTCCATTTTGGTTTCTAGAATAGAAATACCATAAACTGGACAGCTTATAAATGATAGAATAATTTTCTCACAGTTCTGGAATCTGAGAAGTCCAAGGTCAAGGTGCCAGCAGACTCCATGTCAGGAGAGGGGCTGCTTTCTGATACATAGATGTCTGCTATCTGTGCCCTTACACGATGAAATGGGCAAGGCATCTCTTTCAGGCTTCATTTTTAAGGACATTAATCCCTTTACAGACCCATTATCTAAACATTGTCACCTTGGGATTAGGATCTCAATATACGGAAAAAAACATCTTGGTGAGGGAGTGTGGTGTAGACATAAACATTCAGCCATTGTGGTTAGTAAGCAATTTATTATTTGTTTTAAGGAACAAATTTGATTTTATTTAAGTCCCACTATTTTAGTACTTATTAAGTTATTCTTTGCTCTCCATGCTTTCTTTAAGTTTATTTTATTGCTTTTTTTCACTTCATTTGTTTTTAAATTTTCTTATTTATAGCTATAAATAATTTTCCACTTTAGCATTGCCTTAACTCTCTCATTTTCTCTAATATTTAAAAAATTTTTGTATCTGTTTCATTTCTTCTTTTTGTTTTTTATCCACTGTGCTCCTAATTGTTTTTTCTTCTCCTGCATTATCTGTTTGGCCTTGTGTTTATTTCAGTTTCATTTTCATGTCTGTAATTTAGGTTTTATTTTTTTCTTCTACTTCCTTTCCAATTTGATCCGGAATTATTTATCTCTATTTTCTTTCCATCATGTCCTGAATTCTTGCATTTCTGTTTTGCATTTATTTCTTATATAATTTTTTTTTTACAATTTTTGCACGCTGGCAACATTTTTCTGTACATCCTGGCTCTTATATACAAGGAAGGACAAGGGTAATATGCGTGTTATCTGGGATTCACCAACTGGAGGCCCTCTTTTTCTGATCTGCCACCAAGACAGACAGATTACTTTCTGAAAATATGGCTTGTCTCTATGATTGGTCACATAGTCCCTATCTAGTTCCTCTCTGCTTCTCTGAATTAAACTAGTTTGCTTGCTTCCATTTCCACCCCCACTGTTGCAGGCAAGGTCTTGCCCATTTCATGGGCCTCTTAACTTCAGAAAGTGTATTTTTGTCATTACTTTCTGAGACCTCCTACAGCTGATTTCTTACATTGGAGATCTCTGCTTGGCTCCTCTCCAGTTTTTTCCATGCAGCTCCTGAGTGAACTTGATTGCTTTTGGAAATGCTTACAAATATTTTGGAGTTTCTCTCTCAGTTTTGCCAAAAATTGAGTGCACTTTTGGGTGGTTTCCAAGAGGAGAAAAGAAAATACTGAGTTATAGAACCATGTGCATATCAAAATTCCTGTTCTATCTTTAGGGAGCAATTATCTTTTCATTCATTCACTTTTCTTTGGAGAGTGGTAAGATCTTTAAGATAAAAGTCCCAAAAGGCAATCACACCTCTTTTCATCTAGTCCACTTGAGTTGATAATCTTAGGACATTGCTTTTCTAGGGGTATGATTGTACAATCTCAGTTTCCATCTCTCACTCCTCCTGCCCTCCTCCCCTCCCTTCCTGTTTCTCTCACTTTCCTCTTACCTTTATCTCCAGAGCCTAAGAATTTAAAAGTCTAGGACAAGAATTATACCCAGTTTTTCACCCCTTCTTTGAGTCAAGAGGTAAGAGAAAGTCCAGCCGTTGATGAGAGAGGGTCCAGATGACAGGGCAGCATAGAACACACTAACATACAGCAGCAGACTACAGGTACAAGTCGGATATTACTGTGGCATCAAAGGGTCACAGCTGCAGTGGCATAGCATATGCAGAGTCCAGAGCATGGGCCAATATTGAAGGCAGACAGAAAAGTCTATCATCATTTAGTAGGATCCAGACTTTGTTACTGAAGATGAACAGAAAGTGGTAAAAAGAAAGCAGGTTATGAGTCCTTGGAAAACTGGGATTTTAGGCAAGGAGAACAAAGTTAGTCACCAAGGCTAGCTACACAACATGTGACCTATGCAGTTAAATCATGTCCTGTGCTCAGAATTGGCTTTCACCTGGTTTACCACTCTGTCATTATCTCAAAATAGTAACAATTTTTAAACAAGGGATCCTACCATTTCATTTTGCACTGGGCCCTGCAAATCATGTTACAGATGTTGTGTATAACTCAGCACATAGCCTAAGGAAGTCTGATTCATCCTTTAAATTTCAGATCAAACGCTCAAATACTCTTTCTTTTCTTTATTTCCCCCAAAGTAAATATTTAGTTAATAAGTTAATGTATTAGTTACCAGAAGGAGAACACAAGGTCCAAATAATCAACCTTGAGCTGTTTCAGTTCTCCCTTGTCAGGAATGAGATCAAATCACAGTTTGAGTAGGGTGTACCCTGGACCACTCAACTCTAGGTATTGAAACATGTAAGGACAGAGTATTGGCCCATGAAAGACCATACATGGATGATACCAGTAACATGACCACAACCCTTACCACCCACCCTGAACCCAGGGAGATGTCGCCTTCTGGTTGACTGGAATAGTTTGGAGACAAGGAAATTTTTTGGAAGATCAGTTCACTTTAACTTACCCTTTGACTGTGTACAAACATCTATGCAGGTTTTACAGCCTCCTCACTGCTGATACCCTAACCCTCTAACTGTGGCCCACTGTGGGTCTAACTGATACATGCTTATCAAGATAGTCTTCTTTTACATGCCAACCATCCTACAGGACAATGAAAGGACTGAAGAGGGACTTGCACCAAGGGCCCTGTGCCTGTGTCTTCATCATGCCCTTACTAGGTAATTTGTAGTTAATTTTTAAGTAGTTCCTGGAATTTTACTGTTGTTTCCACTTTTAACTTTCCTAGCATTCCAATTTTTTGTCATTAAATAATGAACATTCTTGTCTAATTCAAGGCTAGCATTACCCTAATACTGAAACCAGATAATCACATAGCAAAAAAAAAAATCTTATAGATCACTTTCTCTAATGTACATAGATGCAAAAATTCTCAGCAAAGTATTAGTAAATCAAATCCAACAGCACATCAAAAAGATCATTCATATGATCAAATAAGATTTACTCCAGAAATGCAGGGATAGTTCAACATAGGCAAATCAATAAATGTAAAACATCACACCAACAAAATGAAGGGCAAAAATCATGATTATCTCAATAGATGTACAAAAACATTTGACAATATTCAACATCCTTCATGATAAAAACTCTAAACAAATTCAGTATAGAAGGAGCATACCTCAATATAATAAAGGCTATATGTAACAGATGCACAGTCAACATCACAGTGAATGTGGAAAAACTAAAAGCTTTTCCTGTAAGATTTGGAACAAGATAAGGTTGTCCATTCTTGCCACTCTCATTCAGAATAGTACTGGAAGTCTTAGAGCAATTAGGCAAAAGAGAGAACTTTAACAAATGCAAACAGGAAGTCAGATTATTCCTGTTTGCGAATGATATGATTCAATATATAAAGACTCCACCAAAAGACTTAGAACAGGTCAATGAATTCAGTAAAGTTGCAGAATACAAAATCAGTATACAAAAATCAGTAGCATCTCTATACACCCATAGCAATGTTTCTGAGGAAGAAACCATGAAAGCCATCCCATCCACAATGGCAACAAAAACAACTCCAGCAAACAAAAAGCTGACCTAGGAATAAACCAAGGAGGTTAAAGACCTCCTTTACTAATTGTTTTACTGAATAAGATAAAATGGCCTCTAAATGAGTGACCAACATCCCTCATCCTTTTGAATATTTTCCTTTTGTTCTTATACTATTAAGTGACTTTTACATAGAAGCAGCTCAAGTAATCCTCAGTAGAATAAAATCTCTTCCTAGTTCAATCAGAGGGAGGGAAAGAAGGAGGGAGGGAAAAGGGAGGCACTGGGAATTGAAATGGAGAAAACTATGTCCCATGCATTTATGAATATGTCAAAATGAACCCCTACTGTTACATATAACTATAATGTACTTTAAAAAAAAAAAAACACTTCTGATTCATAAGAGATCTACCAGTGAATAATGACTTCTCTCCAGAGAAACCAGAAGATATAGCAAATTCATGGGACAGTAATTCTTCTCTATCTGCAGGAAAATATCTGAAAATCAACTACTTAGTACCAGTTCCTGGAATTCCCCC
The DNA here is from genome assembly GCF_001458135.2 of Marmota marmota marmota. NCBI lineage: Eukaryota > Metazoa > Chordata > Mammalia > Rodentia > Sciuridae > Marmota > Marmota marmota. Next base: position 25,746,781 of record NW_026000142.1, on the reverse strand, counting down.
TTCAGATTAGTCAATCAAACACATTAAATTAAAAAAACAACAACTCTGAACCACAAAAGGATCTAAAGACCTAAAATTACTAAGGTCTGGGAAGGCTTTAGTGGAAGTTTCTGTAAGCATTCCATTCTAGATCTCAGGGGCACTGGATTTACTCTAGGGGTACTCAGGTCCAGAAGATCAGATCAGAGAAAAGGAGCCATGAGTGTCACTCCAACCATGGCTCTGGGAAATGACTTAGGATTCCGATTGGACCACTTGTTCTTGTTCATTTCTTTCCTGACTCCACAGCATTTGACATCAGCAATCAGATAAACAGGATTTCCAGAAGTACTGACCCACAGAATATAGACCAACCAGGGAGATGGAATGAAAAATGGGCACTTTTGGTCAAGCTTCAGGAAATTTTAATGTGTGTGTAGATACTACCTCTCCCTTGTAGATGCTGACAGTTTCCATCTGAAGTTCTTCATTCCTATTCCTTTCTAGGTCTTTGTTTAATATCATAAATAATAAAATGACTCTGTCACCTTTGGTGAAACAGCAAGAATTTTTCCATGTAGAAAGCAAATTATAGATGGGGGTGGGACCTAAACATAAAATAACAGCCCATACTGCCTTAGAGTGGGCAGGGAAATTCAAAGCAGTACTGGATACCTGCTGGGGAGTAAATCAGATCCCAGCAGGTGAGGGCTGATTGGCCTGCAAGGCAGGGTCCTCCTTCCCTCCTGCTTCACACTGTAAATGCAAAGCAATGGGGTGGGAAGACAGCAGCATAAAACAAACATTAAAAAGGATAGAATGATAATTCTTTTACATTTCAGAGTGATTTATATTATATGCTTTGTTTATATTAATGAATCAAAATAAAAAGTTTTCCTACCCCAATTAAAATGACCAACACAGAACACAAGATTTTCCAATTAGAATTGTTTTTTATACTGCTTCATTTACAATTTCATTCCCATCACTTTTTTTTTTTGTACCAGAGATTGAACCAGGGATGCTTAACCCCTAAGCCACATTCCTAGCCCTTTTTATATTTTATTTTGAGACAGGGTCTCACTAAGTTACTTAGGGTCTTTCTAAATTGCTGAACTCACAGTCCTCCTGCCTCTGCCTCCTGAGCTGCTGGGATTACAGGCATATGCCACAGTGGTCTGCTCCCATCACATTACTAACACAAATATTTCATCCAAAAATCACGCAAAAATTAGGTTTATGTTCCAAAGAAATGTGTATGTACGTGCATGCATGTTCATTTCTATACCAGTCTTGGAATGTTTATGTTGAAAAGTTAATTTGGGTTTCACTGTTTCTTTCCTTTACTATGTGCTTTACTATGTGAATTACCAGGGGTTAATTCTTTTTTAAATTACTGAAGGTTTTCTGTTCTAGGATAAATTCTCAACAATAGTAAGAACTATAGAATTGTTTGAATAACACTACTATCATGAGTTGGATTTTATTGTGAAATTTTTTGCCATTTGAGATTCCATTAAAGATTGTCCACCTTTTCCTATTTATCAGAAGTCAACAGGAAACAATATAAAAAAAATCCTATAATAGAAACAGGACATTAGCACTCTTAAAACATTAGGCCATCAGGGTAAAAGAGGAGATGTAATCTCCTTAAATTGCTTACTGAGTTGTTGTAGAGAAAATGGTTGAGTTTCAAGTTAGGTGTCTCTAAAACAGATCCATTCAGAGCATGTCTTGGCTTAGGTTCAACATCCAACCATAGTAAATTCATAGGGGTACTGGTATCTTATGAGGTACCACTTGGAAATGACCCTATCTTCCTTCAGGCTTTGATGGGCATATCCTAATCTGATTTTCTGGCTGTGTTTTCCATTTGGAACCTTACACATTTAGTGGAAGAGAGCTTAATAAATATTACATAATAATAAATATTCAATAATATGGTTCAAGATTTTAATGGAAGTTCTGTAAAAATTTATTCTGCTTTCACATTCATTTATAATTTCTATGTCCACTAATTTCAAAGATATTTGACTTATAAGAATCTTCAAATTTCTTCTTTTCCAATTTAAAATATCTATATTTTAACCTACCCTCTCTCCTTCCCTTTCTTTCTTAGAGGAGGATATAGATGCCCACCTTGTTCCTTTCCATGGCCTCTTTGATCCCCTTTATTCCTGCCTCTTTGGGACCCTTCAGTCATCCATCACCACTTCTTATTACATCCCTCCTTTTCCACCAGTCTCCTGAATATGTAAACAGAGACAAGAGACAAGTCTCTCTTATCCTAAAACTTTTCACTTTATCATTCATGCAGTTCTATATTTCTTATTTATTTAATCTTCAAATTTCTGAAATCAGTAATATTTATGCACTGTTTAACTTCATTAACCACATTCTTCAACCCTGTTATTTAGCCAATGTTCCCACTGTGCCCTAAAATCTTAAATTGACTAATACTTATTTAAAATCCCTCCCCTCCTCCTCCTTCTCTTCATACTACATACTATTTTACAAAATGCTTTCAATATGTGCTTCCTTTAGTCTACAGAATCTGACCCCTTACTTTCTTGAAATGTGCTCTACCTTGGATGTAGGTCTTTATGGTTCTCCTCCTCCTTCTTTCATTGCTCCTGTTCCATCTCCTCCTCTTCCTCCACCCTACCTTCAAGTGTAGGTACACATTTTGATTCTTAGATCCTTTCTCTTTCCCTTCAATGCTCCCTCCCTGGAGTGTCACCTAGCATCAGAGTATCAGCATTTTCTCTGGGTGATGACCTCCTGATCTAATTTTCCGGGCCCATCTTCTCTAGAGCTCTTGCATCTCTTGAGCCTGCTGGACATTTTCACCTGGAGGTCCTCCAGATGCCTTAAAAATTGAACCCACCAACTCATTCCCCATCCAAGTCACCCTCCCCTGCTTTGTTTTAATCCTCTTGATGGCCCCATCTTCCTAGTCTTGGAGTCAGTAGAATCATCATTGAATCTTTCCCTTCAGCCAATGTCAATTAAATTTCAGATGCTCTTCGTTTTAGTTGTGCAATAATTCTTACCACTCTCTCTCTCTCTTTTTTTTTTTCTTTGCTCTCACCAGCAGTATCCAAAGTCAGGCCCTCATTACTTCTCTCCTGAGCTGTGAAAATCACCACTGGTCTCTTACTTCTCTACAGCAGTCTATAGATCCATGCTATCCAATAAGGAAATACTGATCACATGTGGCTACTGAGTACTTGAAATGTGCTAGTTCCAACTGAGATGTTCAGTAAATATAAAATGCACACCAGACATTATATACTCAATACTCTAAATAATTTGAAATATCTCATTGATAATTTTATATTGATTACATGTTGAAATAATAGTGCATGTGTAAAAATTATCTTCATTTTGGTAGGGACCAGAGAATTTAAAATTACATGCATGGCTTTAAATATACTTCTATTTGGTAGCACTGCTACAGAGCAAAGTGAGGCTTATCTTATGTTTCTCCTCAACAACTTTAAGGGCTTCTCATTACCATGATATAATATTGACAACGGAAGTAACAGTTAACATACTATTTTACAAAATGCTTTCAATATGTGCTTTCTTTAGTCCCAAATCCAAATCTATTAGTTCAGCACTCCATACCCTGAACCATCTGGGACCAACCTATTTTTCTATTCATTCACTCATTCAACACATATCCATTATCTTTCTCTCTTCCATTGTTTATACTCCACATGCCTCTAAACCTTGTCAGCTACATATTTCCCATCCATACCCTTTCATTCATCACATTTTATCTTTATTTATAAAGTCCCTTCTGCTTAGAACTCTTCTCATTTTCACATCTATTTCCCTCCTTCATTATTTTTAATAAAATTTTCCCTGCTTCTTCCATGCCAGAAAAATACTCCTCATCCCCCCCCAACTCCTTTAACACTGTAGTGTGTGCAAATTGTTCCACAGCCCCCAGAAGATTATGCTTTCTTACTTATTCATTTATTCATCCATCCTTTCAAGTGAAGCCTGAACTCTTTCCCATAGGCTTGGTAGAAAGTTTCATCTCCCTACTTTGTTCTCACTCCACTTTGGGTGCAGAGAAGAGCCTCAGGGCTCCTGTGTCTTGGGGAAATAGAAAAAGACATGGTTTGGGCAGTTCTGGCAGCTCCTATTCTAGCTCCTAATGTTTCCCTCTTTCCTCTGTACTTCCATTTCTCTTAAGATGTTCCTGTGGTTCCAACATCTGGCTCATCTTCAGAGATGGTTCAGCATTTTTCCCTTCTACTTCCCACCATCATCTTTATTAGAGCATTAATTCACTTAGTTTTGCTCTCAATACATTCTGGACACTCTGTGCACATCATCTCATTTAATCCTCACTTATATATTACTTTATTGGAGAAGATAAGCCACTTGCCTAAGATCACACAGCAAGCAAACAGAGGAACCAAGATTTTTAAACACAGTCTTGCTGGTTCCTGACTCTGTATTTAATCATATCCTGGATTGCTTTAGCTTAAATGTAATGGATTTACCCCTAAATATATATATCTCATCAGAGTTACTAGGTGCTAGGAGCACTGTTCATTCTATGCCTAGCATAGAGTAGTATATATAGGATGTGAATGAAAAGTATTAGTGAAAGGAAGAGGGGGAAAATTTAATCTCAACTCTTATAAACTCTCCAGAGCCCCCAAATTATTTTTGAAATGTCATTTCTACCTCTTTATGATATAAAATTAAAGGTCCAAGTGAAGAACACAGTCTCTCTTGCTCAATTTATTATTCCTGCCCCGAACAGCCCCAATCTCCTTAGCACCTGGAGAAATCATTCCTAGGCTTTCTTTTGCAGTTAGAGACCCTGATTATTATAGGTGATTTGCAGGGTAACTGAGATGCTAGGGATGCTACAATGGAGGAGTAAATTATCTGATTACAATTATTGTCATGAAGTATGATTGACAAAGCAAAAAACAAAAGCATTCTTCCCAAGGCATGTTCTTTGCATTTGCAAGGTTTACTTATGTGTCAGAACAAAACATTACTAATTTACGTGATGAAGAAGATTTTTAGGTTTCAAGTCCCAAAGTGAAATATCCATTTGAACATTATTAATGTAAACAAGAATGAGTACACACACGTACATAAAAATAATGTGAAGAGAAAAGGATCCCTAACTTACCTGATAAAGAAGTTTCTTAGGTTTTAATCCCCCAAAATAAAATTATTAATTAAAAAAGCACACACACATATGTGATATGAGGATGTACGTATTAAAATTAGAAAACAATAAAGCCAACAGGAAGCACATCAGATGCTTTTGTCTTCATTTTTGAGAGCTGGCAAATCTGCCACTTTTAGTAAACAGTCTATGATATGCATTTTTGGGGTGAAATCTCATTTCTCTTGTTCTACTGTTACCATGGTTACCATCCTACAGAATCCCTGCACACACCAAAAGAAAAAAAAAAGTAAAGAAAAAAGGAAAGGAGAGCACAAACATAAATTTAAATATTAACACACCCCACAACCCTTCCAAGCTAGGGGGGCTGCAGCCTGGAGCCTGGTCAGGAATCTTTTGGCACTGATATCCATTTCCAATGCTGCTGAAAAAAAGCAGCAGATACCTAGAGTTGGGGAAGAGGCTGGACCATACATGGCCCACTGTGATCACAGAGTCAGAGTTCTAACCTGTCATACACTGATACATGGGACATGTGAGAGGCCAGGTTCAAAGGCCTGGGATTTAGGGAAGTGGGATGGTCATGGCCATGGGGGCAGGAATAGTTCCCCAGGGCCCAAGAGATTTTTGTCGAGTGTCTTCCTGCAGGCAGACCTATCTTTGAACCTCAGTTTACTAATCTCTTGCATGAAGACAAAACAGTACTGTCCTCTTCACAGGACTATAGTGAGGTTAAGTATGATAATCACTGCAAATATATTTAGGGAACTCATAGAGCTAAAAAATGCAGTTTCTAATGATTGTGGTTATGATTATTACTGTGACAGCAAAATCAACCACTGCTACTACAACCAGAAGAAATCCCCATGAGTTCTAGCAAAGCACAAAGCACTGAGGCTTCCCTTGTCACTCATTTATGTGCCTCATTATAGACATCTTATCTTTGTACTAGAAGAAGATAACTGAGCACATAGCTTTTAATCCCAAATGTATTTCAACCCTAATTTGTTGCATTCACTTATGCATCACTTTCTACCCATGGAAACAGTTTTTAATAAAACTTTCTTTTCCCTTGGCAATAAAAACAATTAGAAATGCTGACTCTTAGGACTCAAATGGGTCCACAATGAATTCTAAGCTAAAACTGGTACATTTAAATAAATTTAAAAATAGAAAGATGTATTCAACTATTTCTCATTTGTAAAGAACTCCAAAAATGTTCAAAGAATTTTCCTGCATGAGGACCAAGAGTCTAAGTTTTGGGCATGAACATTTCCAGGGATAGCTACTCACTTAGGCTCAAATTAACAAAAGTGCAGCATGATTGAAAGTCACTGGTTTTGCTCCAAAAGTCATGGCATAGTACATTGCCTTAATTTTATTCCTTAGGGAAATGGTGTCATCTTAACTATGTTATGATGAAAAGAAGCATATAGGGATAACAATTGGGAGACTTTGAATCTAGTCTTCACTTTGCCATCAGCTTGATGACTAATGTTAGGAAAACCAGGTAACCTTTGTTCACCTGTTTCCTTATTTGCAAAATGGATTGCACTTTCCTTGTTTATTTTGCCAGAGTTCTTGCTATAAAATGAAATGAGTGATGTCAATGTGCTTTGAAAATGAAAAGAATTTAATACTATCTCAAAACTGTATTACTTACATTTTTGTTAGTATTCTTTCTCTCTTTCTTCCTTCCTTCCTTTCTTTCTTTCTTTCTTTCTTTCTTTCTTTCTTTCGGATACTGGGGATCTAACCAAGGGGTGCTTTATCAGTGAGATACATTCCCAACCCCTATTGCATTTTTTATTTTGAGATAGGGTCTCACTAAGTTGCTGCGTGCTTGCTAAGTTGCTGAGACTGGTTGAACTTGCAATCCGCCTTCCTCAGCTGGGTTTACAGGCACGCACCATGGCACCTGACATAGTATTTACTCTTAAAGGAAGAAACAGTTGCTGCATTGAAGCATAACTCAGCTCTTACCTGTTAAGGTCAGTCCCCTGGCATCATCCTTGTGGAAACCAGACCATCCTGTAAAGTTCTACCACCGATCTGGTTCAGTAACCCCCAGGCCTTTGGAGAAAGGAATTCAAGAGAATGAGGGACTTTTTGTGTTTTTGGTGCACCAGTATTGTCTCATTAATTACAGAGTGTTTTCCTTCCCCAAAGAGGCCTGGTGGCTACTAATAAGATGAATTAGTTCAATCTGTTATGTTAATTTCTTTTTATTGGGAGATTTAAATCATTAAAGTAATGATCTAATCCATATTTTGAAGGAAGTTAATAAAGTGCATGCAGTTATAATCACATTTAACCCAAAAACTATTTAGAACTTGGTAAATTGCTTTAAAAGATTCCATTATATTTGAGTAGTGTTTTCTTATCAGTAGAAAACGAAAAATACTGCTAAATTTTTTAAAAAATAACAAAATGAACCAACAGATTAAGAAGATGTTTTAGAATTTTTATTTTTCCCAAATGCAGTAAATGTACTATTCTTTAAGAAAAGATTGGATCATAAAGATGATGGGTTTGTGCTGGGATTGTGGCTCAGCAGTAGAGTGCTAGCCTAGCATGTTCGAGGCACTGGGTTTGATCCTCAGCACCACATAAAAATAAATAAATAAAATAAAGGTATTGTGTTCAACTACAACTAAAAAATTATATATAGATATAGATATAGATAAACTTCTCATCTTCTTTAAAAAAAAAAAAAGATGGTGGATTTGTGTTTACATCGACTTTGCATCATACTGACTGGATGGCTGTTTCCAGGACGATTCAGTCCAAGAAGAAATGGGGCTGTGGGTAGATATTGAAGCCTCAAAGGTTCACAGGTATCACAAGCCTTTTGCTTTGACAGTGACATAGTTCATTTGAGGACATTCCTTCTCAGAGATGGGTTGAGGGGATTAGATGGCTTCTGAGAACCTATTTGAACAACCTGCTAATTTCATCAACAGTCTTATGATATTTTCTAATTAACCGGAAATCAATACTTTGAAAACAAAATTGAAAGCATTTATTAGAACTTAATTTGTCATTTTACCAAGTATTGCTTACTAAATTTTGCTTCACAAAGTTGAAAGTGCTAACATTTCACCATTATGAAAATAAGATAAGTAATGAAACAGAGGAGGAGAGAGAGAGAGAACCACAATTTTAGTGCTGAGGAATTTTTGTTTTACAAGTATGTGGTCCCTGTGTTTTGTGTGCTTTGTGCTGTCTCTTAAATTCATCTGCCTCCTCATTCTTCCTCTTATTCTTGGATACTTCAGGGTTTCATCTCTCTCACATGGATCATTGTACCTAACAGCACCTTTGGTTCCCTGCCTTAATGTTTCCATGCCCATGACTTCCCTCCCGACACAAATCAGATCATTCATCAGCCTAAAACTCTTTAATAGGTAAGTCCTTGCTCTTGGAGCAAACCCTCTCTTCTGTTCAGATGTGACTGCATGCACTTTCTTCATGTCTTGCAGTGTCTTCTTCCAGAAACATCCCAATTGGACCCTTCAAATGCCTTGTCATCCTTTAAGAGTTAAGTGTCTCAGAGATGCTCTCTCAACCCTGCCTCATCTCCTTGAACTCCCGGATAGTTTAGCCGTCTAGTTTAATGTGCATATAGTTATACAAGTATGTACATTTATCACTTTATATTGCAACATTGAATTTACTTCTTGCTTCCTCGTCTTTACCATGACTATATCCCCAGGGTTTATCACAGTGCTTGGCAAAAATGCTCAATCAATGTTTATTGATTGAAGGAAGGAAAAAATAAGGGAAGGAACTAGCTGAATGGTTTGGTGTGTCCTTTTGAAATTCAAATATTATTCCTAGGTTAATCACAGGTATATTTTAACAAACTCTTTACAAAATAATAATCTCATACCTTATACCACTTTGCTGCTGATTTCCTTTCAACATTTGTTCTACTAATTTAAAAGCTATTAAGTAAGATGAAGCCTTCAAAACTTTCAAAACTGAACTGGTGCAGTCACTTGGGAGCAGTTAGTGCTCTGTACAATTGCTAATATGATTTAAACTGAAGGAAAATCTTTTGTAGTTTTGAAGTTAAGAGTAAATAGGCTGTTAATAAAACCTGAAATCCATCCAAACACATTCTTCACGTGTGTTTTTACAGTTGTGAACTGAAAAACTGGATATACCTGTATTCCCCATACACAGTAGTGCAATATACTGACAGGCTCCTCACACCTCTTCTGGAGGTTGGGGGTTATATTTCCCAGGCCCTGATCTTCTCTGAAATCCACCATAAAATACCCTGGATTCAGAAGTTTTGGGTCACAAGACCTGATCCAGCCTGAGGCTCAGATATGTTAAGAAAAATGAAAGAGAATTATAGAACCGGTAAGTTCCAATTTTAAATAGGGAGAAAGGGAAAAACTGTAAAAGAAACAAAATATATTTCTGCAGATACCTTTAGATTCTACTATTGAATTAACTGTAGCATAGTTGATATGATGGTTGTTGTCTGTTTTCTTTTCTGGCTTTAATAAATGGATTTCTGAACAATGAATTTGATCAATTGTACTATGCTGGGAATCAAATTAACTGAAAGAAACTTCAAAATAATCAAATTGTAGTCCACTTATTGTAAATGCATTTGGAGAAAGGAATGGAAAACAAATTATTGAAGATATCTATAAGAAAAATGATTTAGTGAAAATAGACATTAATCATCAAACATTCACATGCCATTATTGAGATTTTGTGGATGTTGAAAATTAGTTCAGAGTTATTTATGTCAACAAAAACTATACATCTAGTTTTTTTAACTATATTACTTTCCATATTATATAATGATGCAAAATGCAATTTAGTTGCTAACACCAGAAGTGATTAAAAATGTTTTTTCTTTGTCCTGTGGTTTAGGAGTTGGAAATAAATTCCTCTCCTCCAGAGTAATGAAGGCACTGTTCAGTGCTTCAAATTCTTAACCTTATCAGGCTTACAACCAAATTGTGGGGATAGGGGACTGCTTTTACTCTCTTCTTAAGAAAAAAGAACTGCAGGAAAATGGTGAGCACAGAAATAATGTCCACATGTTGGCTAAGCCATCTAGAATATGACCACATGAATTATGACTGCTCCAGGTTACAATTCTCAAAACGTATTAAAACTGCAGACAATTACACTTGTCCAGGGTGGATCTGGGATGCTGCTTTCCACCTACCTACATTGCACACGTATTTGCACATGCTCCTTGCAAGGAGGATAAAATGCATTTAGTACTGTAAGTTGCCTACAGTGCTTTTCCAACCCTTACAATGCAGGGGGTTTTTAATAACAATTATTTTTTCCAATATCTTTATTCCATACTAACTGAGTTATAGCATGGTTCTGGAAGGTCTAGTTTTCAGGGCATTATCTTTTAAAATGATAATACTTAGTAATTTCCGAGTCCTTAGGAAAGGGCACTCTTTTGCTTTATCAATGATAATATAATCATTTCAAATTTTCTAGAAGATAAGTAAAAAATATTTACTAACAGCCTTAAAATTTTATGAACCCTTGACCCAGCAATTGGTTTATAAAATCCAATATATATTGAAGATATAATGAAATATGTTTGCAAATATTTAATTATACAACTCCTCATTGAATGTTTGTAAAAAGAAAAACTAGAAAAAATTTAAATGTTTCCTTATAGGGAACTGGTTAAGTAAATTAAGCTTTATAAGACAGTAGTATGAAACTATGACAAAATGTTCAAGTATAATTTGAAGCAAAAAGATTCAGTCAAAAAATAAAATGCACATGATACCATTTAATTAAAACACATACATGTATGTACATACATGAGTGTGTGTGTATAGAAAAGATAATAAATATAATTCCCTGATATATGAATTGATTATAAATACTTTTAATATTTTTTCTTAGTTCACCTATGTTTTTAACATTTTCCATAATGGTTTTTGTTTTTTTATAAGAAACAAAGAAGCATTTCTTTTGCTCAAGACAATGATTTCCAAAATGTTTTTGAGTGTTCTATTTCATATTTTGATCATTTCCATAGTTATTTGCTTAAGTCCACCCAACATTTCTTTAGCATTCATGTATGCTCATTTATTTTCATTATGCTCCTCTTTTTTTAAAAAAAAAATTGTAGTTGTAGATGGACAGAATGCCTTTATTTTATTTCTTAATTTTTATGTGGTGCTGAGGATCGAACCCAGTGCTTCACGCATGCTAGGTAAGCACTTTGCCACTGAGCTATAGCCTAGCCCCATTATGCTCTTCTTTTGTATTTCTTATTTTTGTTTTTATTTGGTTGATAGTGAAAAATAACTACTCAACACACTCACCTGATCCGTTCTGTATTTGAAGATAATAATCAAATCATATCTTACTCATTTCTTTCCTCTCTGAGCCAAATAGACCCCATTCCTTTCATCTTTCTTCATGAGCCTATTTTCTATTCCTTTCATCTTTATTTGTTGTTCATCTCTGAACAGTCTCTACTTTCTTCATGTGGAATTTAAAATGCAGTGACCAATCTAAAGACAGTAACAGATAAATGTGAGCAAGACAGACTAAAATGGAAGGAGTTGTATTTAACCTTTAGCCATTGAAAAGCATGACATGTTTTCTTTTTTTAAGTTACCATCAATTGTTTATTCACCATTTATTTATACACAGTTAATATTTTTCAAGGTTTTCTATCTTATGGCTGCATTTTCTGTTTATGTTTTATTTTCAACTTAAATATCTGCTGTTAGATTTTTGTCCTAAATGTGTTCTCATTTATATGTTTATCCTTAGAGCATTAAATTGCATTTTTGATAGGAAAATTTCTCAAAAATATCAAGGTCATTTTGAATTCATTCAGTAATGTTACAAGCAATACTAACCCCTCCTGGTTGAGAATTCTCCACAGATCTGACAAGTACATTCCTGATTCTGGGTCATGAATGTTGAATACAAATATAGTGGCCTCGGGGTCGATTCCAACATACATTGGTATCACCTCTTCCTCTAGGAAGAGGTGACTTGACTCAACTATCCTTGACTCAATTATCTGCTCACATTATAATAGGCCAATAAACACCTTATTGGTGAGACACGGTGTATATGGCATGAAAACATTTGCCATAATTTATGATGAATTACTTGGGTCAATATCCCTTTGTTTTTATTGTGTGGCAATAGCATACAAAGAAACTCAAGTTCAGCATGCTTTATTCTACATACACTTTCTGAGGAGGCTTTTTGTTAGTTAATCATCAGCAATGGAGCAATTAGGCTGATTAACTTTTTCTAGCCTTCAAGGACTCTGAAGTCACACTGTTACTTAAATACAAGTATGTGTGTGTGTGTATGTGTGTGTGTGTGTGTCACTATATGCACACATTTATAAACTGTATATACAGAATATATATATGCATATATATATATATATATATATATATATATATATATCCACATGTGGATATGTACATATATGTGTGTATGTACACACACACACACACATAGAAGTGCATCAAAGCAGAGCTATTCAATATTTACAATTATTTCAGAGTAACACTGGTTCCCCAAACAATATTCAGAAAGCATACATTAAAGGAAATGTATGTTACTTTTCTGTTCTATCGGCATAAATCATATAACCAGTAGAATTTTTGTCTTCTAACTCCACAATTATATTCGGTCATGAACAGGGGAAAACATTTTACCTGGGCTATGTTTATTTTTAAAGCCATCTCATTCAAATGATATATGGAAATGAAAAGCTTTCATGTCGCTGATGCTGAAGAGCAAATTATAAGTAAATGATGGTAATTACAAAGTTCAAGCTTGTATTCTCTGGTGTATGCCTAAAGGTAATGAGAAAGCAGAGGGTAAAAGTTGAAGGTGGTAAAGATGGAGAATGGTGAGCTGTCTGTCAGAGAGTTCCAGATGAAGAGGTATAATAGCAGCATCAATAGTGCTAGGTTGCATGGGGGAAATTGTCTGAGCATGGATGACTGAGTTGTTTGGTTTGCAAGAGAAAAAAACTCAAAGTCTTTGGAAATATCACAATCAGTTAATTATCATATATATATAAAAATATATTATATCCAAAAAAGATAAGCACAAGTTGATGAACTAATGAATATAGTAGAATTATAAACTCAATCGAGTGTTTAAATATGAATAAATGCAATTAATGAAATTAGTCACTGTTAAAATTACCAAAGCCTGTCGTTGTAATATAAAAGCTAATCTCTATCGAGTAAATTAATGAAAAGTCTTGAAAAAAATTACTGATCTCCATTTTCAAATATTGTAGTTATACACCGGAAGTTATACACCTAAAGGACATTTCTTCCTCCAAGCCTTAAATGGACTTGATTACATGTAATACTCAGGCATCTCTTTGAAAGTGAATGCAATCAACTCACTAGAATAACATGAAAACTGACTTTATAAAGATTTTTTTTCTTGCAACACCTCAGAGTATGGGGTATCCCATATACTATTCCATCACTGAACTCCTATTCCTTTCAGGATACAGCTTAGATATACTTTCTTTGGGAAGCTTTACCTGAGCCCCAAGGCTCCTAAGTGTTCCTGTGACATTGCTGTGCATATCATGTTCCCTACCACTTGTCCCAAAGTCTATCCACTTATTTGTCTCTGCCACTAGACTGTGGTCAAGTCCTCAAGATTATATTATACAGACTGTTGTAGACTTACAGCCTATCATATAGCCTGATACTAATCAGTGTTCATCATATATTTGTATTTAATTTGTATTTAATTTAACAAAAAGGATTTGGAAGAACTGATAGTCTTTGAGAGCAGTCTCAGCAGAAGAGGAATGGAAATATAAACCTAGGACATTTAGAGAAAAAAATGCCATAAAATAGAAATTGTTGAATAATTCACAAAGTATTCCATTGGAAGCCACAAAAATGTGGATGTTTACTAAGAAGGTATATTAATGAAATTCTTTTTCAGAAGGGAAATTTGGTGTACGTCCATAACACTGAGCCAAGTTCTACTGGGAAGCTGGAGTAGATGAAGAGAAAAAGGCAACAGAATGAGGAATGCAGTCCTCAGAGAATAAAATGGAAGTAAATTCCCTGGGACTTCCCCCAGATTTGAAGCTGAAAAAGTAGGGAACATGGAATTTTACCTGTAATGAGGCAATGTAGAGTGGTGTCAGAGAAAACCTGCTGAAATAGAAGGATTAAATAAGACCCAGAGTCTCAAAACATAGCATGATATGAAAATGTCCAAGTTTTAATAATGAATCACTGTTGTACAGAGACCCAGGAAAAAATCAAACCAAAGAGTAAAAAGATAATCAGTCAATGCCAACACCAAGATTATAGGGATGTTGGAATTTTCTGACAAGGATTTTGAAGTATTTTGATAAAATAGGTCAGTGAGTAATAATAAATGTACTTGAAATGAATGAAAAACTAAAAAGCCTCGGAAAAGAAGTAGAAAGTCTCAGAAAACAGAAAAGTAATATAAAGATAAAACAGATGGAAATTTTAGAACCAAAAAGCACAATAGCTGAAATTAAAAGTTCAGAGGATGGGAACAATAACAAAATGGAGGGCTCAAGGGGAAAATCAATGAAATAAAATGTAGAACAATGGAAATTACCTAATCTGAGAAACTGAGAAAAGAGAAAAGAAAATGAAGCTTCAGAGACTATGGATATATAGATTTTTAAAAAAAAAATATCTAACATTCATGTAATCTGGGAAGGAACAGAGGAAAAAGATCGGTCATTGGACTAAAAAAGTACTCAAAGAACATTGACTGAAAATTTCTTGAGACATAAAACTACTTATTCAAGAAGCTGATCAGGATAAAATTAAAGATATACATACACAAAAGATGCCTGATAATTTTACTTCTGAAACTAAAAGAAAAGGAAACTGTTGAAAGCAGACAGAGAAAAATTATACCTTACCTATATAAAAAAAAGTTCTTTTGAATGACAGTGGTATTCTCACAAAAAAACTATGAAAGACCCAATGTATAACCATAAAGATCTAATAAAAATAATATACTATATTTGCAGAAATAAAATTTAAAATCAAACTTCAGAAAGCATAAATTTGATTTTAATTTTTAATTCTCCAAATCTTAAAAAAAAGAATGAAAGAACTTGTGGAAGAAAGAATGAACTGAAACACATTTTTCAAGTTTTGAAATAAAAAAACTGTCACCCAGAATTCTGTATTATGTAAAAATATCTTTCAAGAATGAAAGGAAAATTAAGACATTCTCAGATAAGGGAAACTAAGAGAATTTGTCCTAGAAGAATAGCTGTTCAAGTTCTCTATACAGAATGGGAATAATAAAGGAAGGAACCTTGGGGAATAAAACTAAAACTTTTCCTAATTTCAGATGACATTAAATCTATGTGGAAAATTTAAAGATTCTTCAAAAATACTCCTAGAACTAATGACCAATTTAAGATACAATATAAATAGTTTAAAATCAGTTGTATTTCTATAAACTGGCAATGAACACGAGGACATCAAAGTTATAATACTACTTATATTCACTAAGAAATATGAAGTAGAATGAGTTGCTTTGGTGTAAAACTAACACATTCTCAGGACCTGTTTGCTGAAAAACCATACAGTGCTAATGAAAGGGATCTCAGAACTAGGTAAATGAAAGACATACCATCTTCATGAGTTGGAAGTCTCATCATAGTAAAGATGTCGATTTTCCTTAACTTGATTACAGAATCAGCACAATTCCTATTAAAATATCAGCAAGATTTGTTTGTAGATATAAAGTAATTATTCTAAAATTTATACTGAAAGGCAAAGATATTGGAAATAACTGCAATAATTTTGAGAAAAGAATAAAATGGGTAAACTTCATCTATTCTACTTCAAGCCTCATTTTGATTTTAAATTTTAATTCTGCAAGGAGGATAAACACATAAATCAATAGAACAAAATTAATAACCCCAAAATAGACCAAATTGCAAAAACATTTTAATGGATAGCTTTTTCAGCAACAAACAGTGCTTGAGCAATTGCACATCCATCCAGGCATAAGGGTGAATCTTGACCTAAGTCTCACAAAAGTTATATGTAATTACAAAAAAGAACTGTAAATGGATTATATTCTTAAATATACAACTATAAAAACCTTTAGGAAAAATCATAGTATAAAACCCTTGTGATCTATGGGTAGGCAAAGAGTTCTTAGACTTGATATCAAAAACACAATCCATAAAAAGAAAAAGTGACAAATTTGATTATATCAAAATGTAAAGTTCTTACTCTGTGAAAATCATTGAGAGAATGAAAATGCAAGTTATGAAAAGAAGAATCTATTTGCAAACCACATATTTGACAAAGGACTAAAATATAGAATATATAAAGAAAAGACTCAACAGTAAAAATATGAAGAATCATTAGAAAATGGACAAAAGACATTTCAGTGAAGGAGACATACAACTGGCAGATGGACACAGAAAACGTCAAATAGCATAAGCTATTAGTGATTTGCAAATTAAAACTACAATGAAAAATTACTCCACAACCTTCAGAATGACCAAAAGCAAAAATCACTGATATCATCAAATTCTTGCAAGAATGTGGAAAACCAGATCACTTATACATTGCTGGTAGGAATGTAAAGTGGTATAGGCACACTGGGAAAGTTTGACAATTCAAAAAAAAAAAAACCCAATAAATATGCAACTACCATAAGATCCAGCACTTGCATTCCTGGACATTTATCCCAGAGAAATGAAGACTTAAGTTCACCCCAAAAAACACTCTGCACAAGTATTCACAGCAGTTCCATACTAATAGGCCATTAGAAAAAAAACAGATGTATTTTTTCCTGTAGCAAACATTTATTGTTTTTATTTCTAAGTTGACACACAACATTTGTACATATTTACGGAGCACCCACACAACCTTTTACCTTTTTTCTCTCTAGCTTCCACATATAATAGAAAACACATTACCCTTGACCTTCTCAGTTTGTCTTATTTCATTTACCAATGTTCTCATGTTTTCCTGCAAATGATATTAATTTCATTCTTTATCATTGAATAAAACTCCATTGTGTGTATATACCACATTTTCTTCGTCCATTCATCCATTGCCAAATACCTAGGTTGATTCCAAAATTTGGCTGTTGTAAATTGTACTACTATAAACATGTGTACATGTGTATCACTATAGTAAGACTTCAATTCTTTATGGTAAAAACCAAAGAATGTTATAGCTGGCTCACTCATATGGTGACTCCATTCCTATTCTTTTGAGGAACCTCCAGACTTGATTCCTGTAGTGATTGTACTAATTTACAACAGTTTGTACTAATTTACCAACAGTTCAAAATTGTTCCTTTCTCCCAAGATCCTGTTCAGCACTTATTGTTTGTATTCTTCATGGCTGCCATTCTAACTAGAGTGAGATGAAATTTCAGTATAATTTTGATTTGCACTTACCTAATTGCTAATGATTTTCAACTTTTTTCATATATTAATTGACAATTTGTAGTTCCTCTTTTGAGAAGCAACTGTTTAGTTCATTTGCCCATGTATTGATTGATGGGGATTTTATTGCCCATGTATTGATTTTAAAATTTTGGTGGTAAGTTTTCTGAGTTCTTTAGATATTAATCCTCTGTCAGAAGAGTACCTAACAAAGATTTGTCTCTAATTCTATAGGTTACCTGTTCATATTCTTAATTGTTTTCTTTGTTCTGAAGAAGCTTTTTAACTTTAATTTTTTTATTTTATACATGACAGTAGAGTAAACTTTAATATATCATATATAATAAAGTATAATTTCCAATTCTTCTGGTCATACATGATGTAGAATCTTGCTGGTTGCATAGTTATATATGTACACAGGCAGAAACTTTTTAATTTGATGCCATCCCATTTATTCTTGGTATTATTTCCTAAGCTTTAGGAATCCTGTTGTGAAAATTGTTGCTTGTACCTATAATAGGTTGGAGTGTTAACACAGTTGCATAGTTTCTTATCTAATTCCTAGGGATGTAAGGATCTAGTTTCTACATGTGGATATCTAGTTTTCCCAGCATTATTTGTTTAAAGGACTGTCTTTTCTCCAACTTATGTTTTGGCCCCTTTTACAAGGCCAGATGTCTATATCTTGAGTATTGTAATACCTCTAGCATTGTTTTTTGTTTGTTTTGTTTTGCTTATAATTTCTTTGGTTATTCTTCTGTATGAATTTTAGGATATTTTTCTAGTTCTGTGAATAATGTCATTGGTATTTTCGTGGGGATTTTATTGAATCTATATATTGCTATTGTTAATATGTCTGTTTTAAAAACATTAATATTCTCCCTATCCATGAGCATGGAAGGTCTTTCCATCTAGTATTTTCTTTAATTCCTTTTTTTCAGTGTTCTATAATTTTCATGGTAGAGATTGTTCACCTTCTTGATTAGATTTGTTTATTCCTAGGTCTTTTTTAAAGGTTTTTGTGAATGGAATAATTTTCTTGATTTCTGCTCAAAACTTCATTATTGGTGCATAGGAAAGCTATTGATTTTTTTATGTTTATTTTGTATCCTGCTGAATTTTTTTATTAGCTCTTGCAGTGTTCTGTTGGAGTGTTGTTTTTGTTGTTTTTGGATTATATCATCTGCAAACAGTGATAATTTAACTTATTCCTTTCCTAATTTGTCCCTTTTATTTTCTTCTCTTTCCTAATTGCTCTGACTAGAACTTTTAGTACTATACTGAATAGGAGTGGTGAGAGTGAACATCATTGACTTATTCCTGATTTTAAAGGATATGCTTTTTATTTTTCTCCATTTGCTAGGATGTTGGCTTTGGATTTGTTACATAGAGCCTTCATTATGTTAAGCTGAGTTTCTTCCATTCCTACTTTCTTCAATGTTTTTAGCATGAATGGGTGCTGAATTTTGTCAAAAACGTTCTCTGCATCTACTGAGATGACTATGTGATTGTTGTCCTTAATTTTATTTATGTGATGAATTACATTTACTGATTTGTATATGTTAAACCATCTTTGTAACCCTGGAATAAAACCAACTTGGTTAGGATGTAAAATCTTCTTAATATGTTGCTGAATGTTATTTGTTAGTATTTTGTTAAGGATTTTTGCATCTACATTAATCAGGGATGTTGAAGTTACCTTTCCTTGTTATGTCTTTATCTGATTTTGGTATGAGGTGATTGTGGCTTCATAGAATCAATTTGGAAGTGTTCTGCCCCTTTCAATTCACGTAATTTGAGGAGCATTGATGTTAGTTCTTTTTTAAAGAAGTCAGCTGAGAATCTGTCTGGTCCAAGGCTTTTTTTTATTTAAAGACTTTTTATCACTGTTTCAATTTCATTGTTTGTTATTTGTTCATTTATGTTTTCCATAACCTTTGATTCAATATTGGCAGGTCATATGTGAATCTATTTCTTCTGGGTTTTCCAATTTATTGGAGTATAAGTTTTCAAACTAGTTCCTAATGATCCTCTGAATTTCTATGATGTTGGTGGTGGTAACTCCTTTTTCATCTTTAATTTTATTAATTTATGTCTTTTCTCTTTCTTTCAGTTAGTTTTCCTAGTATTTATCAATTTTTTAAACCTTTTCAAACAACCAATTCTTTGTTTTATTGAGCCTTCATATTCTTTTTTTAAACCTCTTTTTCATTGATTTCAATTATTTCCTTCCTTCTACTGGTTTTGGAATTCATTTGTTCTTGTTTTTCAAGGGCCTTGAGATGCATCATTGTTTGGGATCTTTCTGATTTTTTTTTTAACGTAGGCACTCATATCTGTTAAACTCTCCTCTTAGAGCCACTTTCATGGTGTCCCAGGCTCTGGTATGTTGAGTTACTATTCTTGTTTAATTCTAAGAATTTTTAAATTTCTCCCATTTTCTTCCATTTCTTATTCATTGTTCAAAAGTATATTGTGTTTGTATAGTTATATAAGCACCTGTTTATATAGTTTCTGAGTTTTTCTTAGTATTGATTTCCCATATCATTCCAATATTATCTGATAAGCAGGCAATTATATTGATTTGTGTGTGTGTGTGTGTGTGTGTATTTGCTCAAAGTTGCTCCAGATGTCTTTCAGTGGTTGAGTGGTTAAAGCCAACTGTGGCACATTCTTATTATGGAATACTGTTCAGCACTTAACAAGAACAAGCTACTGATATAGGCAGCATCCTAGCTTAATTTCAGAGATTATGCTGAATGAAAAATATGCCAATCCCAGAAGGTTCTATTCTGTATGATTGTATTTATACAGTATCCTTTAAATGACAAATGATAGAACTAGAGCACAGATTAGAGATTTCTGGTTATAGAAGTGTCAGCAGAGGGGGATTGGAGGGGCTATGGTCATTAAAGGACCATGGGAGGTATTCTTGTGGTATTGGAAATGTTTTATATCTTGCGTGTAGTGATGTCAATACCCAGGTTGTAAAATTGTACTATAGTTTTGCAAAAAAATTACCATTGGGAGAAACAGGACACAAGGGATCTCTGAGTCATTTCTTCTAACTGTATATGATCTTCCATGACCTCAAAATAAAATATTTTTTTTATAAAAAAGAACACAGTAAACCAGTAGAAAGGGGAAAATTGAAAAAAAGAGAAGTGAGAGTGTGAGGGAGAAACAAGAACAGGGAGTTTTTGCTTTTCATTTAGGAGCTCTCTCTGGTGTCCTGCAGTTTTAATTTCAATTCCTCTGTTTATGTAGAAGCTATAACACAGAGGAGATTATATGGTAAATCCTAATGCCTCAAATTGAGGCGATATTTAAAGATAGAGAATGGCAACTTCAAACACAATTTAGCTCTTTCTTCTAGGTATTCTCACTGATCAAATCCTCAACTTAGAACAGGAGTTCTCAATCTTGGCTATACATCAGGGCAGCTTTAAGAAAATACCAGTGCCTGGACGCCACTCCCAAAGATTCTGATTAAATGGCCTGGGGTATCTTTAGGGCACCAGCATTTCTTGAATTTCCAAGTGACTACAACGTGCAGCCCTGGTTGAGAACCTCTGGCCAGATAGAGATCCACAACCTATTTGAATCTTATGTGTGCTTGTGCATCATGTTTTTTTTTTTTTTTTTCCCAAATAGAAAGTGAGGAAGGTCAAGATGTTTGTAAATCATTCCACTATGACTCTATTGTTGAGGTTATTAAATACATAATGGTTTCAACATAGAAGTTACACTAATGAATGAAATTAGCATTTTTGGATTTCACTCCCTGAGACTTCCTTGCCTCATGGCTTTTCCAGCTCCTCGACATTATAAGGTTTTTCCTTCCACAGAGCTTTTTGACATATACCATCTTCCTAAACAGATCAAGAAGGATTTCCCTCCACCCCAGCTCTCTTCCCTTCCTCTTCTCTCCCCCAATCCTCCCTTTCTCTTTTACCTAATGAATCTATATAACCTTCAGATCTCCTTCAGTCTTCATGTCCTCAGAAATCAACCTTCTATGCTAACATGAACTTCTCCTTCCCTGTACTTATCAGTTATGATTTTTCATATTCATCCAACTACTTCAATAGTCACTTTAGCATAATTATCAATATATCTAATTGTACAAATTAATGGGATTCACTGTAATATTTCCATACGTGCATGTACCAGGCATTGGTCATGTCAATTTACACTTCAGCCCTCACCCTCCTCATCCTGGTGCCCCTCCTTGTCCCTAGTAGGCTTCTCTTCTCTGATTGTTTCATCATCATTCCATTAGTGTTTGCTTCTCCTACTAGACTGTGAGTCCTGGGGGCAGAAATCTCATCTGCTTTTGCTCACAATTTCATCCCCCACCATCCCAGTGCTTGACAAATAGTATATGCTCAATAGATAATTTGTTGCCTGAATGAACTAGCCTGACTCTATTTAGAAATTTGGGGAATATTTAGAGACATAGCTAGAGACAAAGGATGTCATAAAAGCAGTTGCCTAGGATGGTTCTGATGAAAACTAGTTAATGTGATGTGTTCGAGGACTAAGTCTTCCGGGTACTTAATGCAACTACCTGTGAAATAGATTCTTTTTTTTTTCCATGAGTCAACAATCATTTCTTTCTTTTCATTCTTCCCTGAGTTTTGCCTACCTGGCTCTCAGTTGTGGATATGGTATCTTAGTGCTGTTTCTGTGGCTTAGTTGCTTTCTTCAGCATGCAAATTTAATAGTCAATGAAGCACATTGGTAAATGCTTAGTGCTCTTAGTATATTTTATAAAGAAAGGGGAAAATATTATGTACTTTAGATTCAAAGGCAAGAAGAATTTAAGTTCTAAATATGTGAAATAGATTCTTGAACTTGATTGCAAATTAGAACCACTTGGGAAACCAAGTGGCCAGGACTTCATCCAGATGTTCTCATGTAACTGGTTTGAGGTTGGATCCAGGTATCAGTCATTTACAAATTCTCCAGGGCAGTTGAATATGTGGTTGAGGTTGAGAACCACTGATCTAGACTTAATGATGTCTAAAATCAGGCAAAAACTATGTACTTTTAGGATCTTATCGAGCTATGCATGTCCTTTGAACTCCCCACCCTTTCTGTTAGGATCATCTTTACTCAAAGGAGCCCAAGCCTATGGTAACTTCAGAACAGATAACTGTTCTCTCTCTCTCTCTCTCTCTCTCTCTCTCTCTCTATATATATATATATATATATATATATATATATATATATAAAACGATGGCAACCTCAGAGAGAATTTAGCCTTTTAATAATTCTGTATCATGTTTTTCCCTTTCTTTTACTTTGAACAGTCACATTATCTGCATTGCCACATCTCCCCAGACTTGGCCTCCTGGCATTCTATAAAGTGAGATTGTGAGATGGTGCTCTGTGAGGTACAGATAAATTGGGAAAAAATTATTAACATAAAAACAAAATAAAAATTCACTTTTTTGATTGTTAATTTTCTCATTTTCAAAATAGAAATTTAAAAACACATCTTTCCATCTAAGTGCACAGAAGGTTAATCTGCATTAAAGATTAATTCCCTGAGATGTTTCACTCTTCAACAGTCTCCTGGCTTCATTTTTAATATTCTGCACTAAAAATAAAGTCTGGTGCCAAATTTCATTTGTTGTCACTTTTTAGCAGTAATTGACTCTAAGATCTAAAAGAACTCATCAGATTCATGGCTTTTATTCATAACAGAACAGTGCACTTGTTCAAAGAACTAGGGTCACAAAATGCAAATAAGAAGAAAGCTTATTACCCAGGCCTATGGGATGTATTCCAGAAGTAAAAAGCCAGTGAAGCTTTCTCCAGCTCCTCTGAGCTGTATAATTTTTTTTTTTACTATTGTTTACTAGGGCTGTGACATAAATCTCAGTTTATTAACAGAATGACTGGAATTATAAAAGAATGGTGCTTGGAAATAGTATGTTTCATCCTAATTAGAAAAGTTCATTGGGATAAGAAACAAAAGCAATATGAAAAGAAAGAATTTTTTTCTACCCCCATGTAGCCCTTGAGATGAAAGTACACTTTTATAGTAGCCCATTTGTAGACTACATGAGAACTGTGTGTGAATAATGCCAGGACAACTTAAGATATTAGATGGCAAGAACATTACTCAAGGATGAAGAAGACAACTCTTCATCCTTGAACAATATGGACAGATACAAACAAGCTTCCTCCTCTACTTGAGTTACTCTGATTCTCAGATGAGTGCCTGTAATCCTTCCATTCCTTGAAGTCAGCAGGGTGCTATGTGAAACCATGTATAATGATGGTTCAGTCACTTCTATGGCACCACCTTGAGTACCTAATTCAGGTACTACTACACTATTATCAAATAGTATATTTGAATATTCTGAATATACTTGTAGTAGATGTAGAAATCTTTTATTTAGGGAATATGGACAGGAAGGTGAGCTGCTCTCTCTTCTCTTTTGGGGAAAGGACAATAAGAGGGAAGTTCCCCACTCTTTACTTTCACCCCATACAAGTAAAGCTCTGAATTTCATCCACCAATAACTTGTGTGTGTGTGTGTGTGTGTGTGTGTGTGTGTGTGTGTATATATATATACACATACATACATACATACACACACACATATACATACAGGAAAGGGAGTCAGTTTCCTGCCCAACATGTTCAGTTGGCCAAGAGGTTCTTTTTTCTTACCTCTCCTTTGACAGTCACCCTTCTTCTGCTTTATCAAAGGTTTATATAAACCTTTAGCAAGGTTTATATGAACTTTTTCATCACCTCTTTTTACTACCCTTCCTCGACCCCTAACCATGACAACCTCCAGAGCACCAAACAAAGGGACAATTGGAAATAATAAAGTTGGGGAAGACTCCTTTAAGCAGAGCACTTAAGCAGGGCCTGTGTCTTCCCTATCTCAGACGCAGGTCCTGCATAGTGTCAGAAAGCAAGTGTGCAGGTCCTTGTTGCGATATTCCAGAGTGATGGCGATTTTTGTTTAATGATTTCATTTTTCACAGCCCCCTTTGATTGTCGACAAATGTGTTGCTTTTGAGGCAGATCTCTTTGTGAACAAAGCAAACAAAACATAAAAGCAAATATTGAAGGTAGCAGCACTTTATTTCATCCTTGCAAAAAACTCTTGGCAGAGGTCCATGCCCTCTCTCTCAGGTTTAAAAATCCAAATTGCAGTGGCTGTCACAAAGATGTATATTAACACATTTATTAGAATTGAAACTTGAATCCAAACTGTTTCTAACAAATAGTAAGCCTGTCAAATCAATTGTTTGATAGTAGGCCCTTACTTATTAATTATATTATATCAAAAACCTCTTCCATAAATTGAATCAGCTAGGTCTGCAACTCCAAAGTTCTGACAAAAAATGTAGGTCATGTTATAAAAAATTTGTATTAGCAAATAAATACTAAAATTACTAATGTTTTTATTTTTCTAACCATTTGAGTACACAGTTAAATAAATGCTTTTAAGTGAAAAACACAGGTATAATGTAAATAATTATTTGAAATGTCATGGTGAAATCTTTTTGATTCAATCCCTAGAACCTGATAAAGTAAATGACTTTAATTAGTGAGTATCAAGTGCTTTTGAACAACAAATTTCTATTTCCAAAATGAATTAAAAGATCTAATCATTAAAATTAATCACTAATATTAAATTTAATTGGCTAATTAAATGTATTTGACAAAATAAAAATTAATCATATTAAATTACTAAATGTATATATTAATGTATTGTTTTATTAATACATAATAACATTACATTAATAATTAGGTTAATACATTTTAGTATGTAATAGTACATATATTTGGTATATATTTAAGTATAAATATTTGATATGTAATATTAAATAATAGATCACCCTATGATTTTTGTCATATCATTCAATAGTTTTTCAGATAATCCATTGACATTATTGTAACAGGTTCTATTTGTGTTACACAGTTCTATTTTCAGTACACATCTATAAAAGTAAAAAATAGGAATTAAATTGTTGCTTAACCCTAGTAATAAGTAATATAATCGAGGTTTATATGAACTAGATCAACAAAAAGAATATAAAAAACATTAAGATATACATTTTTTCTTTTTTTAAAATTTGTTCCAAGTAGTTATACATGACAGTAGAATGAATTTAGGTTCATTGTACACTCATGGAGCACAGCTTTTCATTTCTCTGGTTGTACATGATGTAGAGTCACACCATTCACTCAATCATACATGTACCTAGGGTAATGATGTCCATCTCATTCCACCATCTTTCCTACCCCCTCCACTCCCCACATACCCCTTTGCCCTATCCAAAATTCCTCTATAAGAACTGCATTTTTAATAACATTTTACTTTGATCATTTATAAAAATTTCTAACCTACACATGTGGTTTTTATTATTTGTATATTATTAGTGCTAATTATATATTACTACTAATAATTATACTTTCTTGATTTAGAAGAAAAATTCTAAACTTATTTGCAACCTTCTGGCATCGGATTGTTTTAAAAATTCCTATTTATGTACTTTTTTGTTTGTTACAGAGATCGATGACGGGTAATCAGTAAAAAGTTTTCCAGGATAAAAATATCATGTTTGAATAGTAACAGGGAAGCAGAAGGCAAAGACTATGTTACAGAAGAAGGGAATGGTGTGAAAATTCTAAGAGGAGCTTGAGGCTAGTTTTTTAAATGAATGATGATGGGTATCCAATCTATATGGCATTTAAATTCCACTGGACACATTTAAGAGTAATGTAAGAGTTTCAGTTTAAACATTGATATACTTCCTTTGTAACTGTAGTTTGAGTAGATTGTTTTGTTTTGTGTGTTTTCTTCCAACAAAACCCTCAGGATTCTCACTGTTCCCTCCTAACATTCTAAAGCTTACTTTGGTGCAGGTGACTGTTAATCACTTATTTTTCCCAAAGGGCATTTGTGCTGTACAAGAATTTCTTGGAAATAATAATGCAACCTAAAGAATAATGTTAGAATGAAAATTTTCAGTCAGGAACAGAGACATTTGGTGGAAGAGGAATGGTTCCTAGGACTTACACTGAGAGTATCAAGATTTGCTGGGCAGGCCCTGACTGAGGTAACAGGACTATGGGAAGAGCCCATCCAGAGAGAGGAAGCACTGAACTTTGTGGATCAAATAAAATTTCAGTTAAACTCATGATTGAGGAAATGAAACTGAGTAAGTATGTGTTGCTTTTTCTATTTTAGTTACATTTCTAACAATGCCAACTCCAGCACTTTGATAGGTGTGCATACACACCCAAACTATGATCAGGAGAAACAAGTTTAGGAGTAAAGAAGAAGAAAACCAACACTTTTAAAAAGAAACTAGTCATTTGCATTTGGGTTTTGTTGTTGTTGTTGTTATTGCTGTTTTACATTGCATTGACTTGCCCAACTTATTTGTGTGAAAACACTATGGATTTTTTCTCCCATCACAAAAAAAAAAAAAAAAGAAAAAAAGAAAAAAAATCTACTAAGCAGGTCAAGGTCATGGCTCAATGACTGCCTTTTTAAAAACTGGTTCTTTTTAGGTTTACATGACAATAAAAATCATTTTGATATAATCATACAAGCATGGAATTGCATGGACTCTTCACACTGTTGCCTGGGAGCCATGGGTGGTCTTTTTTTTTTTGTACCAAGGATTGAATCCAGGGGTGCTTAATCACTGAGCCACATCCCAGCCCTTTTTTAATATTATTTCTTATTTTGACACAGGGTCTCACTAAGTTGCTGAGGGCCTTTCCAAGTTACTGAGGTTGGCTTTGAACTTACCATCCTCCTGTCTTAGCCTCCTGAGTTGCTGGGATTATAGGCATGCACTGCTGTGCCACATGTGGGTAGTCAATGATGCAGAGAGGTATGCCAGCTGTGCACAGATACTGTATGATTCTGGAGACATACTTGTACATGTCATATTGGGGAATGATCAGAAGCATCATTTAAAAAATATTTATTTTTTAGTTTTATGTGGTCACAATATCTTTATTTTATTTTTATTTGGTACTGAGGATCAAACCTAGTGCCTCACGCATGTTAGATGAGCACTCTACCACGGAGCCACAACCCCAGCCCCCAGAAGCATCATTTTTATAAACAAAGAATTGTAATTTACAAACACAGTTGTCCTCAGCACAAGTATCATTTATCCTGTCTATTACTGCAGGATTTTTGCAATTGTCAAGGCCTCACTGAATGTGAAGATATCCCTTCACTGAGAAAAAAAAATTGTGAGTGCCTGTTAAGTGCCAAGAATAAGGAATTTTATATGACATAAGATGTAGTTCCTCATCAAATTGAAAACCCAGCTGGATAGACAGAATTTGTTCTTAAAGAAATGAAAGACAATGAAGAATCATTTTTATTACCATTTGTCCTATGCTACAGTTTCTGTGAAGAGATTTTATCTGAAGCTAGGCCCACTGAAAAAGATCTGTGGCATGGTACAAGACTTCACTGGAGCCTTGAAATAAGGGTAAGACTTTGAAACTCAACAGGACCTGCCAAGCAGTAGGAACATGCACATGTGTGTATACATACATACATGAACTTACTAATTGTTCACTCACGACTATATGAATTTTACTTTTAAAATCAATCCTAGTTTATAGAAGCATTCTGAGTAATAATGATCTTCATCATTCTTTAACTCCTATCATATGTCAAACATCATAATAGATACTTTAAGTAAATACATTTTTCCTAATTCATTCATGATCTCATGTGGCCAGTTTGTCTCTGGACCATTTAAAACACAAATATGCTGGAGAATCTAAAATGAGTGTTTTCCAGTCCTTTTGAGAATAAAATAGACCTTATCAAGGACTGGGGAAGATTTCATTAAAATGAAAGTTGACTTTATAATGTATGTGTTAACATTGACAAATACATGAAGTGAAATACAGCTTGTCTCATGACTCATTAACCAAAGGTGAACAGGGGACACATACATATTGCCTCTCTTCCTTCCACTTTCTTTTCCTAGTCTGAAGTCTGGGCATCTTTTTAATCTCTGCCATAAAAATTCTTGAATGCTTAATACACACATGGCCACTGAGCTATATAAAATATATGATGCATGCACATGTTTCACTGGCCGCATTGCTTTATCCTCTAACATGGAAACAGCTGATCATTGTTCAGTAAATAACTGCAACAACAACAACAACAAAGCCCAAGGAAACCCAGGATCTTGTTCCCTTCATTTGTTTTGGTAATAGAGTAGCAGCCTTTACAAGGTTAATCCTCCAACCTGACTATACTCCTGGAGAGAACTTAAAGCATTCAGATCCATTGTACTTATTCCAAACTTAGTATATGTCTCTCAATTCATTCCCGGAATCAATTATTTAAAAAATTTCTTCAGGAAATTCTAATGCAGTCAGTTAATCTACAAATTGAGTGTCCAGGAAACATTTATATCAATGAATATAACAGAATCTTGACAAATTTAACAGGATTGCCTTTTTCCTTTGCCCTGTGCACCTGCAATATGTGTGTCTCTCTGTGGAATCTAGTCATGGAATTTAGCACACATGTAGATGGTAGAATGAAGATAGAAGCTAGGCAAGGCAGTGACAATGGTAGGTGAAGAAGCAAAATTAATGGCAAGCTAGGGGACAAGAAGACCTACCAAACACAAAACATTGGCACTAAAGCACTGCCCCCACCATTACCAGGATTCAAGCTCACAAGAAGTCAAAGAAAGACAAATAGTATCAGCATCAAGGAGATCATGAAGCTGAGACTTATAGCCTGCCTCTCAGAGGAGGGCCACTTTGCTTCCTGCTTCTGTGTGAACCAGAAATGGCCCCTCTGATACTAACATCAATGAAATTATCCATTTAGGGATCTATATCTTTCACCCAGCCAGGACAAACCTTGTGTACATTTCTCCCTATGTTCTCAGGTCCAACCTGGTTCTTGTCAGTGCTCATTGAATTGAATTGGACTGACTCAAAGAGTCCTGGGAGACTGACCCATAGTATTGCTCAAGAATCTTATAAAGACTTATCCACAAGGAAGAAGTGTTTTAACTTTGGAACCCTAATTGCAATGCTACTTTTTTTTTGGTACCAGGGATTGAACTCAGGGGCACTCAACCACTAAGCCCTATCCCCAGACTTATTTTGTATTTTATTTAGAGACAGGGTCTCACTGAGTTGCTTAGCACCTCACTGTTGCTGAGGCTGGCTTTGAACTTGCAATCCTCCTGTCTCAGCCTCATGAGCCACTGGGATTACAGATGTGTGCCACCAACCCTGACCAATGCTACTTTGAATAAAGATCAGTAATAATGGGAATACTTTAAGGCTGAATTGTATTTGACACATAATCCTTCACATTTATTCCAAAATATGTAGATTCTATGCCTTCCCTACAGTGTTAATTCAGCCCTAAACAAATCTCAAACTACTTGTTCTTTTCTAGTCTCAGTAGTTTGCTTTAGGGGGAGGGTCTCATTTATTTCCCCCAGTTTGACATTTGCAGTATTTCAAATGACTGATAAATTATATACACCTAGCATTCCAGTTATAAGTTGGCTTGCTAGAGAAGCAGGATGTGCTGTGGACATATGCATCATAGTGGAAATCTGAGAAGGTGGTGCTGATTTAACAGCTCCTTCAGCTTGTGCTGGAGTAACAGTTCCCTTAAAGCAGTAGTGGGTGTGTTTGTTTCCCACTTAAGAGTTGAGCTCCTCAATGTGTATCACACATTTTAAATCTCAATATGGTTCTCACTGTTTTAGCTCCAAAAACCACCAAATTCAAATTGTCCCATGAAAAGCAATACCTCCCCTTCTTAAACTGCTCATCTTACCATTTCTATATGTGATTCTTCCAGTCATAAGGAATCAGAATGACATCAGTCATTAGAAGTATAAAGGCCAGAAGAGCATCAATATGTGTATGATAAAGAATTCAAGCAGCCTCCTGAACTTATTATTTTCATAGGAATTATTTTATTTTCATAGGTATTTTTAATTTATATTATTTAGTAGGTAGTGAATCTCCTTTGGGTTGCAAGAGACAGAAACGCAAATCAGTTTACTTAAGCAAAAGGATAATGTGTTGGCTCAGTAGCAGAGAAGGTTACTGAGGTAATTCATAACATTGAACTAAGAACTTAAAGAATCAGGCCTCAAGGACTAGTGCAGTGGAGTTACCTTCAGGTCTTTATCTTCCCGTGACTCTTTCTGTCTCTCCTTGGCTTTATCATGTAGACAGGCAAGATCTCTCCACTTACAGGAGAACAGTGTTGCTGGAAAACCCAGATTCACACTATCCCTACTTGGCAACCTCAGTAGAAGAAAGCCTATTTTCCCATATATCAATCTAGGAAAAAAAGACTTGGATTGGTCCCACTTGAGCCATATCCCCAACCCTTCCATCAGAGTTTCTCAGACCTCACTGTGCATAAGTACCTCTAGGGCTGGGGTTGTAGCTCAGTGGTAGAGCACTTGCCTAGCATGTGTGAGCACTGGGTTCAATTCTCAGCACTCTATAAAAGTTCATCAACATTTAAAAAAATTTTTTTAAAAAGATTAAAAAAAAATTCAAAAAAAAAAAATGACGAAGTACCTCTAGTGCTTTTGAAAACTCTGATTCATAGGTACCACTACCAGAAATTCTAATTTTTTAGTTAAGAAAAGCATATGGAATGGGGATAATATGATATTCCAAAACAAAGAGACACTAGCCAAACAAAAAATAAGTCCATTTAAGAACTTCATTTAGGATTGTACTTCCATAAGCATCACTGCTATTATACACACACACACACACACACACACACAGACGCACGCGCGCGTGTGTATGTGTGTGTGGAGAGAGAGAGAGAAAAGATAAAGCATTGTATAGGAAAATATCACAGCAATCCTTAGCTGTCTAGTTACAAATGACAAATTCATTAGCTACTTAAATGCCTTATGCCTTGTCTACCATGGGTAAATAATAGACAGTGTCAACTTGAAAATGAATTTTTAAAAGTCCACAACAATCTCAATTGGAGAAACACACCCCTCTATGCCAATGCTTAGGCATTTCCTCAAAACAATGATGAACAATTATATTGACCTACTTGAGAAATGTTATTCAGACTCTTGTTGAAATTGCAATTAGGACTCTTTTTGGTACAGTAACAGTGGAGAAAGTGATTTTAATGTCTCAGAAATGAGTTTAGTACTGTGGTCTCAGTATTAATAACATGGAATTATTATCATTGAAGATGGAGAGCCACTCTTAGGTACCCAACAATGGTATTAGGTACCTATGAAATGAAAGGCACCATTCCAGTAGTGAGGAGGATTAAAGTCCCTGCCCTCGTGGGGCCTTCACTCTAGTGGGGAGGTATAAACATATACCTACACAGTGAAATGTCAAATAGCCACAGTGCAATGAGGATAATGAAGCTGGGTAAAAGGAGTAAAAAGGAGGTGCTCTGTGGATGAAAGATCAGGGAAGGACATTCCAAGGATAGATTCTGCAATAAAAGGGGAAATACCAGCCACACAGAGGGAGTGTGGGAGACAAGCACAAAGGCAGAGCCTGTTCATACCACTGTGGCTGCAGCAGTATGTGCTGGTGATAACAGTATAGAGGTGGGCATGGACCATATAATATTGGACATTACAGTCCATGGGCAGTGGTTGGAGCTATATTCTAAATGTGGTGAGAAGCCACTGGCAGATTTG
This sequence comes from Marmota marmota marmota, assembly GCF_001458135.2. NCBI lineage: Eukaryota > Metazoa > Chordata > Mammalia > Rodentia > Sciuridae > Marmota > Marmota marmota. Next base: position 25,714,475 of record NW_026000142.1, on the reverse strand, counting down.
GTAGGTGACTGTGATAAGATCAGTTCTAGAGTTTCAATATGAAGAAGGTAGGGACTAATGTTAATCCGCCAGAATAGGAAGAGTCAGGACAGAGAAGTCCTTGAATTGGTCAGTTGGTCAGTTTTTACTGTTTTAAATAGAAAGAATATTAGCGTTATCTTTGAGAAAGGTGAAGGCAGACTGTTGAGAAGGAAGCTGGACATGAGAGGAGCAGAAGGGAGTGGGTAGTGGGGAAAGTCAGGCAACAGACCCAATACCACCCCATTGAAGGTCCTGGCCTCAGGCTGGCCATGCAGTCCACTTTGCCTTCAGTGATGGGTCTGAATACAGAGGGAGAATTGCTTCTCTTCTTTCAGGAATATTCATTTACTACCACCTCCCCACCTGATAGAGGATAGGGGTCAAAAGATTTTAACCAGGGCAGATACTGAACTTTTAATATTCAAAGAGTGTGTCTGCGTTTATTTAAATGTAAATCACAAATCAAAGTTTATGCATGGCTTTCATTAGGAACATTGATCTCTAGTCTTCTCCATTTCTTAAAAATGGTGGTTCCAAATTAATTAAACTCTCATGAGAGCACAGGATTCATATAGAAGGAGGATAATTCAATTAATAGCTTCTTAGACTCTGTGATCCATTTCTCACAAAGGAAACAGAAGTAGGTTGTTTTGCATCTGAAGTTCTCTTGTTTTGATTGTTTTGAAGGGGTTTCTGTTTTTCTTTGGGGTACAGCAGTCACCAGGGTTTTTATCAACATATTTCAAAGTAATTGGGTGAGTTGTCATGACTGGAAGAGACATATATGAGCTAGAGCATTCTGGAGTTATGTAAATAGAATCATTTAGCTTCTTGGAGTATAAGCAATGTTGTAATAAAGAGATTGACATTAAATTTGATAAGAAGTAGTTACAGACTCCAGTAAAAGGATTTTTCCTTCCCTTTCTCATTCTCATGCTCAGGTAGATTCACAGTTAAAATACCTCCTGTATGTCAGGGTTGTGTGGTGCATACAGAATGGTGGACCCTAGTATCATCAAGGGAATAGTCAGTTGAGTGAGAAAGAGAAGCACTTGAGACTCATTAATAAACAACCCAGAGTAAGATACAACTAAACATTAAAACCATGTGCAACAGAATCGTTAAAGAATGTTCCAACCATGTAGAATTATGTACTATTCCCTGAAAACAGAAGACCTCTTTCAGGCCTATCAAAAGTCAGTATAGGTTTTAGTTATAATTAAAATAGGCATAATTATGTAGATCCTATGTCACCAAACCACATCTTTTTATTTTCTAGAGAATTAAGTCCAAACACTTGACATCCAAGATGCATAGCTACAGCCCTCTCCTCTGCCCACCCCAACCCCATGGAAGACGTAGGAAACCCAATTCAAACCAGCCTGAGCAGAATAGGAAATTCTTTAGCTTATATAATCTGTCCAGGAGTGGTTCTCCTTTTTGCTCATGAGTACTGCCTACTTATGATCTGACTTGTTCATGCCCCTCTCTAGGCTTGGCCCTTGCCTTCCACTCCTCCATTAGTCTGGCTATCAAACTATGACAGAAAAGGTTGAATCAGCACAGAGAGTGGAGAAGTGGATTCAAGTGCAGAGACAAACAGGTTGGGCTTGGATGAACTAACCAGAGAAAATCTTGAGAATGAGACTCAGGTAAACTGAGTCAGGTTCTGAAGGGAGTGTGGCCATGGTAGAGGACATGGAGATGCAGGTACCAAGGCCCAGATAAAACTAGACAACCAAAGAGGATCACTTTAACTGCTTTCACCCAAGAATGTGCCTATGTTGTGTTTTTATCTCCTATCCTAAACAGTCCTTGGCACAGCTTCTGGTGGGGTGCTAACAATAGCGTAATGTCTGAAGGGGACTCTGAGATATTTTGGAAATAAAAGATGATATAATTGAGTAATCATCAATATGATTGCAACTCAGAGATTTAAACTTGGGGTCTTAATTCTAGATCTATGTCCTTGTATATCCCACCGAAAGAAAAGCAAGGTAATTCCTATAGACTTCCAGAAGATGAGATATGGGTTCTACTCTCCAGTGACTTGAATACAGCTGGAATCACTTTGCACTGGAGGCTGGGTGGCTCTTTATGGCCATGAACAACAAGCATAATGCCTAAGAGTGCCTCCCAGCAGTTATATTTCCAGTACACCCAGGACCAGCTGCAATTGGTAGACGGCGAGTACGGCTGGTTGTTTGCTTGTCCTTGTAAAATTGAGCATGACAAGCCAATGAGGGGTGGAGCTGTGCCTGTTGTCAACACATTTAGAATTCAAGAAAAGCAAAACATAGATTTGAGAATTTGATTTGTGAAGCTCATAACTATTCATTCATTTCTTAACCATAGTTCGTTAAATTTAACAGTCGTGTGACTCTGAATTCACAGATGACAACTGCAACATATTTTAAGCAATAAATCACTAGCTGCTTTAAGAAACAGGACTGATTTAACAGTGGATTGTGTAGTAGTAATAGAAGCACTAAAATCTGTCTTTCCACCTCCAAGGGGTTTATTTTAAAGGTTTAGATTGCAACAATAAACATTCTTTTAATCCTTCACCATGCAAGCAAGTTCACTTTCAGAAGCATTCATTTACTTGTCTGGTAATAAACAGTAATTTATGACACAGGATATCGATTTACATTTATACTTTCTCTCAATGGCAGGAGCATATAATGGTATTTGGTTGTTCTTGTGGAAAGTGCTTTACAATTATCTTGTGTCTGAAACAAAAAATATTGCCTGTATTTAAAAAATAAATAAAGTTCTGAAAGTTGGAGGAGGAATTGGAATAGGTCTGAGTTACAAAGTCTAAGTTATCACCAAAGGATGCCCACTCTACATTTGTGCTAAATGCCACTGATATACATATTTATAATAATTATTGTATCTCTTTTCATTTGATTTTATTTCTATCAGTAATGAGTGTTATTTTCTTTCCTCCACAACTCTTTCCTCTCCCCAAAGGTGTCCAGACAGATTAGCTCACTTGGTTAGCTAAGAACTTCAGGAGGAGTAGGACTCCAGTGAAGGCATAGCTACTGTCACAAGATAACAACCTCAACTTCTGTCACTCACTGAAAAAAAATACCAGTTGATAAGTGTCACTGGGCCTGAACCGATTATTTTCCTACTTGGGAGGGTTAAACTTATGCTAATTAACACACTCAGGATACTGGTTTGCTATTTACATAATTATGTCATTGGCTGTGAAATGGGACAATTGTGGTCAGAGATACTTAAAGGCTATTATTTAACTTCTCCTGAAACCTGAGACCTCCACAAAGACAGCCTGGCCCACCTGTTGTCTGCAACCAGGTCCTTTATAAAGATTTCCCTAAGGGTTATATCTGGGTTATGACAAAGGATCCATGTAGGAAAACATTTATGTAGTGAATGCAAGTAGGGGACAACAAACTTAAGCATGCAGAAAACATATTTATTTATTTTTCTACGAACAATTTCATTCCGGCTTTGAACTGAACTACATTTTGGTGAGTGTAACCTCCACACCCACTAGTGCTCTTCCCATGGGGTTTTCCAAGGTTGTGAGAGTCAGCAGGGGCTCCCCTGGCCCTCAGGTATCTCTTCCTATTTCATCCCATCCCATGTCATCATGCACAGATTGTTGGCTTTGGTTTAAAAACCACTGGACACACTAGAAACTATGTCAAGGCTGGAGGTACTGGGCCTTCATTCCTCCTAGGTTCTGCTACTCTTTGGTGGTGACTAATTCATAGATTCTAATGCCCAAGAACCACCTATCTCTCTCCTGCCCTGCTTAGATAATCTGTTTTTAACCTTGCAAAGCTTTTCCTTTTCTCTTTATTTCCATCATAAAAAAATGTACATAGACTTCTCTTTCTTCCTCTACCCTGGGGAATCTGTTTTTATCTTGGGGAAATCCTTTTCCTCTCCATGTTTTCCTCATAAGTACTTTTATCTTCTTATATGCCATTGCTCTATGGGATTTTCTACTGTAAACAAAAGCCAAGAAGGGCAGTTTCTTTAAGTAATCTCTCTTTCCTTTCTCTGAAGGGGAAGAGAAAATAGACAATATAGGTTAAAAATCATAAATCATTATTTCAACAAATATCCTTGCATAGACATATACATACATTCTGAAAGCCAGATGGCTGGTTGGTTCATTTTTTCACTGGAGAAAAATAACACTAGACCAAAGGACCAGCAAATCTTATGCACTGAGCAATTTATTAATTTGTCATTGTGTCCAAAATAAAAAAAGAACTGTATGAAGTTTACTTTAATATGTTAAGGAGAGAGAGTGAAGAGATCAGTTTCCCAGAAATCTTTCAAGGACTCTATAACCGTCATACTTCTATTCCCAAATCGTACCTTACGTATATGATTATAGGATTTTTGTAGTCATCTTTTATCCCTTAACATTAGCCAACCTTCTGCATTATATTGCTTTTGTATAGACCCATATTTATTAACAGAAATCACAGAACTAACAAATGTTATCTTGACTTCTGTCTTCATTAAGACATGAGTGGCCACTCTTTGTGAAACTCTCTTCTCTCCTAGATCCCACAGAAGCTCTCTTTCATAGTTCTCCTGCCTTCCTGATCTTTCCTCCTTGAAATTCTTCATGAGTACTTTTTCCTTTATCCACATATGAATACTCATCCATGTGCAATTCCAGGCTTTGATTCTGTGTCCTCTGTTCCTCTCATGGGATGATCTCACCTACTCTGGGAGTTTTAACCACCAATAATGTGTCCATGACTCATCCCTTCCCAGCTCCTGAAGTTTGTACCTTTATATCCAAAAGCATGTTGAACACCTCTATTTGAATGTTCCATAATAACTCAAACTTAACATCGCCAAAGAAGAAAGCCTTAATTTCTATGCCACTAACCTGTACCCCTCCTTTTGGTTCCTTTTATCAGCCACATAGGTGTAATTCCCATTCCTCCTTCTTAATTTTCGCCAACCCACTTAGGCACACAAAATAAATACCTATTCTAAGTAGTTGCTATATCTGCTCCAGATTTACACTCTGCCTTTTGTTATTACCTTAATCCAACCGTCTCTGAAAATCCAGGTTTGACTGCACAGATCATTTATGACCCTGCCAGTTTGTCAATCATTGGTCTCACTTCACTTCTTGGACTTCAACTTTATTTTCAGTACTTGACTCTGTCCTATCTCTGATTGTATTTTCTCATAAAATTTGGAAGAAAATGTTCTTGACCACCTGGGCTTTCTAGGTTGCTCCCTCTGATAACACATGAGATAGACTGCCAACTTCCAGACAGCTTGACTCCTCAATTTCCTTTACCTTCTCACATCAAGTTAACATCTGAGCCACACTGAACCTGTCCTGCATTCTTCTTTACACCCCTGCTACATCACCTTAAGTTGAACCTTCATTTTCTCTTCCCTAGATTATTTAAACAGCTTCCAAATGGTCTCCAGTCTCCTATTTCCATACCAGGCAGCCATAATGATTGTTCTAAAACATAGTACTGATCATTATTTTGCTTAAAACCCATTGGCAAATATGGGTTTGCTTACTGATATCAGGAAGCAAAATCCATGAAGTGTTTAAAGACATAGATTTTTATTTTAACTCAGAGATGGCAATTCAGTGGCTCTGAGATAGGGATATGGCATCATTGTGTGAAAGAGCACCTTATGACTGACATTCAGCTTCTCTAGCACAGCCCCCAGTTCTATCATGGCCTTCCTCTACCCAAATTTCTATCTTATCTCCTGTTGCAAGACAGCTGGAGGCTATCATTACTTTTCTATATCCTTTGGGCTTATTACAGGGCTTGATGTTCATTGACATTAATGGACAACTGCAGGATGACACAAGTGTTATCAAAGAGCCAAAGATGTTTTTGAGGTCCTTAAGGACCCTGAAGCTGTAGTTTAAAGAATTCCTTTCTAAATGTTCATGCTTTAATTCAAAGTATTCCTTTCCTTAATTCCCTGTTCAGTGCTATTTCTGTAAAGTACTAGACAAAATAATTCCTCACCATACTTGGTATTTACACCTTTAAAGTATTTATAGATTGCCTTTATATTCTCACTTAGTCATCACTTAACTAAGCAGTATGAATTTCTACGCTATTACTTTAGAAATCCATCCTTTCATAAGGTGATAACTTCTCCTAAATTATTTCATTCCTTTTATAGTTCTCAATTTGTGTTTTTTCTGCTGCAAATAATAGATTGTAAACCTTTTGAAGATAACAGTTTTAATTGGCAATTATGACTTTGGCTTTACTGCTACCTCTACCATGCTTGATATAGACCTGGGCAAGGAAAGGAAATAGTGTGCTTACCCAGAAGATGTAGAGACTGTAAGTACTCACTCCTTCTGCCCACCTCATTCTGTTAATCCATGTTTAAGGTGTGCCTTACTGCTATGCCAGGTGTTTTAGGTATTTGTATTTTTCTGATTGAACTGAAAATAAGCTTATTTAATATGCATTAATGAAAAAACCTAGGAAGAAATGGAATACTTTGTATTGTTTTACATCTCCAGAAAAGGATTGCCCGCATCATATAACTTGATGAGAAATGGCCAAAAGAAATTTTAAAATTCAAATGATACTTCTATCAAGCCATGTAAGATGCCATTCTGGATCTCTATTACAAGAAGTGGTATTTGGCTACAATCCAATGAAATGTATCAAAATGCAATTTCCAAGGCATTCAGAACTGTGCCTTTCATTTGATTCTGTTGCATGCCCATGTAGAAGCTGGAAAATAATATTCATTCAGTTACTATAATCAAATGAAAAACCCAGGACCCACTTCAATAAATCCCTTGATATTTCATATCCTGCCCCTGACAGCCCCCACTAGCAGCCAATTCTCTTCTAAACCCAGGTGTATGTGAAAAAGGAGTTTTGTCAGCAAGGGAGTAATCTTTGAGTCCAGCAGCATTAAAAGTCACAGAACTCCTAAATTTCAGACACAAAACTGTGATTAGTTGTTTAGCATACTAGGGGGAAAAAAAGGCCTTGTGCCGCTGGAGGATGTATGTAAAGACCAGGCTCTATCATTTGAGAGCCAAAGAACATGGGAGAAACATGGACACCTAGAGACAAGATGGGAAAGTGGAGATAAGAGAATGGTGAATATGAAAATGAACAGGGATAACAAACCATAGGAATTCAAAAGCTTGGCATGGATAGGATGGGAGCTATGAAAGAAAGAATAGAGAATAGCTATGTCATGGAAAAATGGGCAACAAGTAGTAATAGCACATACCCCAACCACCTTGGAGACAGCTGTGAGTGCCCATTAGCACATTTAGTGCAGCTATGCCACAGGACCAAAAGAAGCTACATTCATCTTCCTGTGGCCCTTGCCATCTCCGTGTGGGTCTGCAGCCATGACTGTGTGGAAAGTGTAGTAAATCTTTCATAATTATATGAGGGGCCCGACTCTATCATAAGATGGCCTGACATTTTCTCTGTTGAAGAAGACATGGAAATGTATGTTACACTTCACAAATTTGTGATTTAGATAGACCCTTAAAAAGGAAAATAAAATAGAAACACACAAAGCCTCTGATGCAACCCAAGCTACAAAAAAAAAGTACTGAAAATGGGAAATAGATGCATGTGAGAGGATTCTTTCATATATTTTTTTAATGTTTAACTCAGCCCACATGCCCAGAATATCTTGCCTCTATTTTAATACCTGTTATTTTATATCCAAGCCAATTAAAAAATTTTTCCCAAGTATAGTTTTCTCAAGCCATTGTATCAAATCTTCCTTTAAAATAGGAATAGTGATTGACTCTCTCTCAATATCATTTAAAGTTATAGTTCTGTTAGGGGAAGCTATTGATCCAGTTTTATGTGACTTGATCTTGCTTAGGCAACAGGAAATACATCTTTTGACTTCTGGCTCCCCACATTTCTCCTAAAGTGCCAGTCTCACATTTTCTACTTTAATTTAATCCTTTTACAATGATGATAAGATTCTCCTGCTGTTTACTTCCTCTTTACAGCCTATACTCTTTATTTCAGAACAGTAACAAATTAAGCTTATATTTCCTTTGTACACAAAAATTCTCCCACAACTGCTTTCAAGCCAGTACCTCTATAGCAGAGTGCCAAATAATGTCGATGACAGGTAATAGCATAAGGCTTAAATGACCACTGATTTCATCCTTCTCCTCCTCCTCCTCTCTTCTTTCTTACTGTCCTTGTATAGCAATATCGGACTATTCCATACCTCCCTACACCCCAGGTTAACCTTTTTTAAGGTAGCAGAAGATGCTTCTGTCACTCAAGATGTAAAGATAAAAAGGAATTTTAACTGTTGAACCTTTGCAGCTTCTCTAATGAGCCTGGATGATCTTTAACCCAAGAAATCGGTGGCCCATCTGTTCAAGAGGAGCTTGACTCCTGCAAATGGTTGGCTCTCGTCATAAAAGGCATTTCAACACACAGCCTCCATCTGGTCACTGCTGCTCAGTAATCTAAAAAGAGACTTGGGGATGTGGGGGAGAGTGACATTTCCAGTTAACAGTAATTATTTCTAAAAGCTCTCAGCTTCTTTCACATTTCCTCCTCCTTCTGACACTTCTATTTCCCATAGAAGACTTTTAGAAAATGAGGTTATTGGTAGAATCTTTAGACAATTTATATTAAGTAAGATGTTCTTTTGCTAAAATTCCTTGGTTTCGGCAACCCTGATTTTGGTATGTTTGCCCGTGTGTTAATTTTATCTCTCCTACTCAATTGTTGTGGGTTCCTGCCCCAAATGTTTTATATTCTGATGAACACTGCCCAAATCTGAAGCACATGTGATAAAGCTGAGTGAGCTCCCTAAGTCTGAGTCTGACTCATGACGCAACTTCTCTCCATGTTTTATATGCCTGGTGATTGATGAAGAGTAGTGCATGTAAACCTATGATGCACCTATCAACTTTGACTAACATGAATAAAATTGTGATATTCTCTGCTTCATGCTTGTAAACACTGTGTAGCTCAGATGGTCATGTAGATGAAGGCTTTTCATCTGCAATTGTACATCTGCTAACTTACATCAGGGAGAACATTTTCTCTAGCGGCCTCCAGTGCAAATGGATGAGGGGAAAGACTCATCTAGGAGAATTTATACTCAGTTCTGCCTATAGACAGATGATTCCTTGATATTCCCTTCCTTCAAGGTCCTCCTTGGGTGGATAAAGATTTTCTGAAGCCTGGGGAAGTTTCGGGCATCGTCTGACCAACTCAACAGACTAGAACATAGTGAGAAGAAGTCAAAGCAAAATTTCTTCTGCAAGAAAGAGTTTCTTCTGAACCCTGCTAGAAAAAGTAGAACTCCGAACTTCAGGTTTCAGTTCAGTGGTAACTAGTGATGAATTCTGCCACAAATATCTTACTTTCCAATTGTTGTGAAAGGGTCTGCAACCATGACTGTGTGGAAAGTGTAGTAAGTCTTGAAGTACCCAAGCCATGAGTCACCACTGTATCATCAGTGCTGAAATTTTAAACAAAAATAGTCCTCTCTAATCCACACTGACTTTACAAATCTGAAGTGTGATCGCTAAAGGGGAAGTTGTGAGAAATGCGTACTTAGATCATAGCATAGGAAGCCTAACTGTGAAGGTCCCAAGGTGCTAAATATACCCTGACACTTAGGGATGAGCATTGCCCAACTTTGCAGAGCTGATTTATAAAAAACCAGAGCCAAATTTAGCATATTCTGCCTTTCAAATGTCTTATACACCCATGAACGTTTGCCTGTGAACACACAACCAACCCTACATACACTGTGTGTTTGGGAAAGCATCAGTGCCTTTTCAAATTCCATCTGAAAAGTATCTCAGAGTAAAATGTTTCACTGCCTCATTATTCCTTCTACATGATGGCCATCCACTGCACAGGGCAAAAGTTTTGCTACTATTTTTTTCTTTCTCTTCTTTCTTCTTTCCTCCTCCTCCTCCATCTTCTTCTTCTTCTTCTTCTTCTTCTTCTTCTCTCTCTCTCTCTCTCTCTCTCTCTCTCTCTCTCTCTCTCTCATACTGAAGACTGAACCCTCTACCTCTAAGCTATATCCCCAGTCTCCTTCCTCCTCCATCTGCCTTGTTTTATGTTTTGGAGACAGGGTCTTGCCAAGTTGCTGAGACTAGCCTTGAACTTTTGATTTACCTGGTTCACCACTGTTTTCTTTATCACAAAGTTGCTGGTGGTAGTTTTGTGCCTGTATTAGACGTGCTTCAAATTCTGACTTTTTCACTTACTATTTTTTGATCTTGAGCAAGTTTCAGATAGTGAATAAAGGGATGTTGATGGAGCTGAGGGATGTATATGATGTTGATGAAGAAAGTGAGAGGGTATGGTAGGCAGCACAGTGGTCCTCAAACATGTCCACAGTCTGATCCCCACAGCTATGATGTTGCCTTACATGGCAAAAGTAACTTTGCAGGTATGATTAACTTGGGGAATTTAAGATGGAGAGATGATTATCCTGAATTATTGAAGTGGGCTCAATCTAATATTGTGGGTTCTTAAAATCACTGAACTTTCCTGAGTTCATATCCAAAGAGAGATGACTAAGGAAATATGGTCAGAGAAATGCTACATCACTGGATTTTACAATGAAGGGAATGGGCCATAAGCCAAGGAATTCAGATGGCTTCTGCAAGCTGGAAAAGCAAAGAAACAGATTTTCCCCTAGAGCATCCAAAAAGCAAAACAGACCTGCCAACACTTTGATTTGAGCCCAGTGAGGCCTGTGTCAGACATCTGACCTACAGAACTGCGTAATGATCAGTTTGTGTTGTTTTAAGCAACTACATGTCTGGTAATTTTCTATGACAGCAATAGAAAACTAAGAGAGTAGATATTTCAAAACAAGGGAGTAGAAAACCCAAAATCATAGTCAATTCAACCATGTAATTCAGCAAACCTTTATTGGGTGCTGACTATTTACTTACAAGGCCCTTTTCTACAAAGGTGGGAGATGCTGCTTGGTGTGGCCTGAAAAACAACATCAACAAACAAAACGATACTAATAGATAGAATAAGAGGTAAGTTTAGTGGGAAAAGGGACTGTTTTTTGTTTGGGATGCACAACTTGTTTTTAAATGCTGACTTTGAAGGAGTAGAAGACAGGTAGTAGGAAGAGGGTGTTCAGGGTGAGTATGCAGGGCCAAGAGGTTCAGGTCAAGGAAGAAACTAACCTTGCCAGGTCTGGTTGAGTGGAAAATAAGATCAGTAGATCTCAAATGCTGGTCCATAATGAAGCCTTTACCACTGCTTTCTCAGAAATAAAGAAAAAAAAGCCAAATTTGTTCCATTTAAATTGCTTTCTTTTATACTGAGATTATGGGGGTTTTTTTCTACTTTTTGGTATTAAAATTCTCTTTGATTAACAAAATGATGGTGTGTGGAGTTTCTATTATTGTTGGAACATTCTTGTCTGGCAAAACGAAATGATGGCAACTCTGTGTTGGGAATCTTTGCACAGTTGTGGTGGTGTAGGTGTTTCCTGATTCAGAAAAATGTAGAAGTCTGGAAGTCAGAGTATTATAGCAAAGTACAAATTAAGGAGGCATAATAGGATATAATGAGATCCAGCTTGAATGTAAAGGGGGATAAATTTATGCAGTGTTGACTGCCTTACTAGGAATTTGAGCTTTAATTTCTTAACATTAAAGAGTCGATGAATATATTTGAAAATTCATTTAGTGATATTCAGTGCCTCTTAGTGATGTGTTCTAGGCATTGTGTAAAATATAGGGAAATTATGTGGTGTAATAGGAGAGTAAGATTGTAAAAAAAAAAAAAAACCCTTCCTTGGCTAGACTCTATGGAGAAAAGTAATAAAAAACTGTATTTTTGAGGATGAAAGGTAGTATTGAAAGTGTGGCTGGCAGAGGGATAGAAAAGTCTAGAAAAATGATTCTTAAGCCAGACTGATTTTGCCCCCCAAGTTACAGGGACACTTGATAATGACTGAAGACATGTGGTTATCATGACTGGGGCTGGGAGTGCTACCAGTATCTAGTGAGTAGAGGCCCACAATGAAAGATCGACTCTCCGTTCCAGAGAACTGACTGGCCTCAAATGTCATTAATGTCACAGTGATAAATACTGGTCAACAGGAAGTTTTAATATAACAAAACAAAAGGTGATTTCTGTGTGCTCTGAGGTAGACAACTGTGAAGATCAATATGGTACTTAAAAATAACATTTGTAACAATTTTCTATGTCAAGCATTATTCTCACTTCCAGAAATTCCTATTCCTATCACAACAGTCCTTAGCATTGGTTATTGTTCTCTCTCTCTTACAAATGAGCAAACTGAGACTAGGGAAGGTTGTGATTGTCCTGAAATTAGGACCAAGACCAGATTTGAACTTAACCCTGTTCCATTTCGTCACTCTCTAAGAACAATTACAGATCACTCCACTTCTGTCCATCCCCACTGCTGCCCTCTGAGGTCCAAGCCACCATCGTCTGTTGCCTCAGTTGCTGAACCCAAGACTGCTTACAAGGAGCATTCCAAAGAGTGCTACTAACCTGTCACTTATGCTTTAAGTCCAGGGCAATCCAGATGAGGCACTGATAGTTTTCCTACTTCATTATGTGTGTGCTAGTTTTCACATATGTAGGTCTTCTCACACACACACACACACACACACACACACACCCTTCTGGCTAACTCCTCCATCTCCATCAGACCTTCTTCCAGAGGGAGAGCTTCTCTGATGCCCAGACTGAGTTAGTCCCCCTCCCGGGTGCTCCTGTGGCACCTAGGCATCATTGTCTTTCCCTCTCATTGCGTCATTGATTCACTTACTTGTTTGTCTCTCCCACGGAAATAAATATCAACAATTTGAGAGCAAGTTGGTTCCAATCTATTTTCTCAGCATTAGGCACATAGTAGGCACCAAATCCAACTCATTGATCAGATGAGTCTGATAAATGAGTTGGATTCAGTATTCTGCAGCGACAGGGGAGCCAAGTTTAAGGCTATTTCTCTTTGAGGCACAAAGAATGATGATTATGAGTAGGGTTTTGACCATGCAGAAAGAAATAGAAAATGTGAAGTATACTGCAGAAACAAGTCTATAGGACTCTATAGACTTGGAAAGACTGGCAATATTAGAGGATGGAACACGATTACTAAAAGGGATTCTTAGGTGAATAAGTGTTAGAACCAAGATGCTAAGGTTGTCATAAATGATAATAGAGAAGAATGCTTCGGTACTGCAAATTCTCAGAAAATGTTGAATGAATAAATTTGAATGATATTTTTGTAAATTTGACTCATCTAAATAAAACATGGATGATATTTAAAACCATAGGAATTAACTGGATCCCCTAGGGGAAAAGCCTAGCAAGGAATAGAAAGGAGCCTAAGACCCAACCCAGGGAACACCAACAATGACAGGTCATTAAAAGAGGAGGGAGAGCCTGGGAAAGGGACAAAGGAAAACCAGAAAAGTGAGGGCTATGCAAACCAGGAGAAGAGACTATTGGAAGCATGAAGAAGTGGGTGTCTCAGCGTCATGCTACTGAGAGACTGAGCAAGATGAGGGCAGAGAAGGATCCAGAGCTTTCCTGTCTGGCAAACAGAAGTACCAGGAGAGAGGCAGAGGTGACTGCTAAAGCAGTAGGAAGCTTGGTCTTTTTGTTGTTGTTGTTTTTCCTCTCTCTCTCTCTCTCTCTCTCTCTCTCTCTCTTTCTCTCTCTCTCTCTCTCTTTCTTTCATCTTCAGTTCCAAGACCTGGTCATGGTCCCATTCCTTCCATCACTTTGACTTTGTTTCCCTAAACAAGGTAAGGCAATACAACTATTGAAGTTTGAAGCCCTCCACTTGTCTGAGTGGTCTTAAAGAGCCAGAGAATGGTTTAGCTAACAACCTTAAAGGCCAGTGAGGAATGGCCCCATCTTCAGACAATAATAAGCATGTAAGCATCTGCTAGGAAAACATGAGAGCCCATCACAGACTGGGGCTGCTCTTTGAGACTTGCCAAATTAGTACTCTACAGAACATATTGGGATACCTGAGTCTATTTCTCATCTTTCCCAAACATAATCTTGCCTAGGAGACCAAGGTTCTCCATGAGGAATCACCCTATTTCTAAGGGAATTATCCCTTCCTCAGACATGCCCCTCCCAGCAAGGCTGTTGGGTCCACCCGGTGCATGGGAGTGGGCACAGTGAGGAAACAATTGATGTTGCTTCCTTTTTCATTTACTTGGCCCAGTGTAAGGGCCCTTTAAAAATTACCTGGTATTAACAGTTTGAAGTTCATTCAGCTCACAAAAGTAAGTGCCTGGTTTTAATTCTTCTAGTAAAACTAGCTAGGTGCCATTTGGAGAAAATGGAAATCAATGTAATATAATTCAAGTGTTTATGGTCATATAACATCACTAATGACTGAAGTTTCTGTCCCTTTCAGTAATTATTCCAATGAAATTTAGACCCTATTTTTAGAGAATGTAAGTTAATTTAAATTAGTATTGAGGTGAAATTTGTATGGTCCCATGGCCATCTCAGGATATCAGCTAGCCATGTCGCATTTGACACTTCATGTAACTGGTGGTGATTAGGCAAACGACCGTAAGATTATCATTTGCCTTCACAAAGACAAAAATTCAGAGCATTCAGGGTCACATACATTTTGATGGGACATCTGTTGTCCTCTCCCTCAGAAATGTAACATTTTCTTTTCCCATTAACCTCAAGCCCTGAAGTCATTTCTCTCTCAGTTCTTTCTAGGACAACGAGGACTTTTAGCTGAGAAGTGATGGGTGAGCACCACTCAGCATCAGTGATGGGGAATCTTGACAAAGACAGAGGTAGTCCATCATAGATTGGTTCCCCTCCACTCAGTCTTTCCCAGTGCATCTGGAAAAAAAAATAAGTTCTAAAGAAAAGTGGTGCATTTTTATACGAAAAGTGAAAAGTGATTTGTGAGAAAGGAGACAATGCAATTAATTGTAGAATTCTTTAAAATCACAAGTCCTCTCCTTGCCCCTCTCCAAAAGGGGAGCTGTTAAGAAGAAGACTACAGAAACAAAGAAATATCTCTTTGCTTCTTTGGAAAGGTATCTCGCTTAATAGAGGACATCATCATGTGAGTCCCAAATTTAGGATTTCTAGATTAGGTGCATTAAATAAAACCTGACAGTTTGTCCATCGGGATTTAGACCAAAATGGATACTGCCTCATCTCATCTTGAATTCAAGGCTTTGTGTCTTTGTCTCCCTTAATAAGCTCTCCAATCATTTTTACCTTTGAAAGTTGTCCAATTCTTTCTTTAGTTGATTAGAGGCAGTGAGTAATACGAAAATCATTCCTACTTACATTATTCCTGTAAAAAAAAAAAAATCCTTCTCCGTAATCATTACCTTTTTATCCTCATCTTGCTCTGGCTTTATTTGCCACAGAATAGAGAAGACTGAATACCAAATGAGTCTTCCCAAATGGCATCAGCCCAGGGCAGCTTCCAGGTTTATTGCCTCTGCATGGCCTGCTCTGAACTTGCTCTCTAATGTTCATCGCTGCCAACTCCATCCCCTAGAATTGCTCCCAGATTCTTGGATTCATCTAGTACTGTCCTCCAGGGAATGTCAAAATCTTTTTAGCAGTCAGCTCATCTGCTTTTTTGCCTCCAGCTCTAAGCACATTATGAATGGGGGTTCTGATCCCCTGCAGGCTTTCCCCAAGGTGAGTTTTCCTTGTTGTCTCTGTAGTATACTGTGCAACCCACCCCCTCCCCCCAGGTTGCTGTGGGCAGTTCTTTGAGATGCTCCTGTGCTGAGGACAGGGACTTGATTTAGCCATTTGCATCCTTCCAACCAGCAGCTCCTTCATAGCACCCTTCAGAGGCCCCTATAATTGGAGCTTGCTGCTTCAGCAAATCTATTTGAAAAGTTGAAAAGCAAGAAAATTGTTCCATCAGTCTTCATGGATCAGCCTCATGTCTCCACGAAGACTGCTTCCCAGACAGGGCATGGCAAACTGAAAAGTGCCCATCAACCAAGAATCTTCCTTCTGCATGAGACAGAGAAGTATTTTTGCTTTCTTTCTTAGCCTGTGTGAAAAACTTCAGACACTAACATTGGAAGCATTATTGGCTGCCTACGAGCCCATAGTGAGCTAAAAAATTTACAAAGAATAGTTAAAAAAAAAAGGAGAAAAATTTGGCCTGATATTAGCATTTTAGTTTCAGAAGCTAGTTCTGAGCCATTGAGCCACGTGATGTAATGACATAAATCTTTGAGCTAACTTTCTGACAGGAATGTATATAATGGATCTTTTATGGATGCACACAGTTTGCAGCCTGACTTTGAAAGAAATATCCCAAGGAACCAACCATAGAATTTGATTTAACACCTCATTTGTTGTTTGTATTTAATTGCATATTCTAATGAAAATACATGAATTCTTAACAAAATATTTAATCTAGCACCTTTAGATCATAAACTAATTTATCTTTGAAATTCCCTTGATAGATAGCCAGGACTGATTACTGGTTTCCTATTAAGGCACTAGATAATAAAGGTAACTTTGGCAGGGGAGACCAAAAGCACTCAAGAGAAAATCAGATAATGAAACCAATAATTGATATGAAGGATTATTGTTACCCAAAATGTCCTCACTGTAATGATGATTTCCTTCGTTGTAGTACAAATTGTTACTATGATAATGTTTGTAACCACATATTGAATTAAAGAGTCACTGTAGCTAATCATATAGAGAGATCATAACCTGCAATAAATTTTTGGATCCTACAGAGCAGAGCTACAGAGATTGCACAACTGAGTTAGGAGAGTTCTATTTGAGTATTGGAGACCTGGGTTCAGATGTCATCTCTGTGGCTTGCTCTCAGGAGTCTGTGTGACTTGGTCATTACTCAGTCTTAGTTTTGTCTTCTTTAGGATTACAGTTATAATCTGTACCTCTCTCAGTTATTGAGGGGGTTTGATGAGAAATTGTAAGGTTTCTGGCACATATGTTAACAAGAGTTCAACAAAGGTGGCTTTGAATATATAGTATCTATACTAGTTAATCTCTTTGCATCCAGGTGGAATTTATTTATTCACCTTTCAGTATAGAAATGTCCTTTGGTACTTCAGTATACTCAAGGGATATAATGCATATTCTCTGCAATAGTTAGTTTTAGTGGTTGGAATCTGGGCTTTAGAGCATGAGAATTATAGAGTATGAATAATCAATAGCAATGTGATTCTTGGGTGATTCTTCAAGGTTATCTCTTTAATCTAAAAGCAGCTTTCATGCATGTGAATCCTGTGTATTTAAGTCATGATTTCTGATGATGATAAAGGTAAACAGGGTTTTCCAGCTGTTCAAAGGGCCATATTTCTACACACCATCTGCATGTTCAGAAAACCTCCAGACAGCAAGCACATCAACCTGATTCCTTTGGCCCTTTCTCATAGCACAGAACATGAGAAAAAGTACAAGAGTAAAATAGAAATTTATACCCTTCCAACTTCCATGGGCCAGAGAAGTTTCCAGATGGAATATTTGGGCCAGCCCTCTTCAGCCTTTATGTATATAAAATGTGTCTAACAAATAGTAATGTGACAACCAGCTATACTTTCAATTTAAAAAAAAATAATCTTTGCATTTGTTCTCACAGAAAATATTAGGGAGTACAAATTAAATCTCAGCTGTTCCATGTCTGGAAAAGATGATATAACATGATTTTAAGGTGTATAAAATATAACAACATATACAATTAATGTTTAAATATTAAAATCTCAACACAACTTTAAAATGTTATTTTATTTAAATATGAAGCAAAATGTCTGAGACCAACATTCTTTAACCATAAAATGTTTTCTTTCAGATAATTAAAGCAGTTTTCCTCAGACTTGACTTCTTGCTTTATTTTAAACATTTATTCTCCAGTTGCATGTGTGAGCACATAAATTGCTCTGTTAAATAAAAATGAAAGAAAGGAAAAGAAGCAGAGAGTTCAAGTAAAAGCAGCATGTTAATCCACATACATCCCAAATCATTTTTAAGTATAAAAATAAACAAACTGTTGTGATTTTTAAAATTAAGGAAAATTCGATTTTAGTATTCCATCCGTAACTCTTTGCTAGAGAAAAATTCCTTCTTTAAGTGC
This sequence comes from Marmota marmota marmota, assembly GCF_001458135.2. Lineage (NCBI taxonomy): Eukaryota > Metazoa > Chordata > Mammalia > Rodentia > Sciuridae > Marmota > Marmota marmota. The sequence goes on along the minus strand of NW_026000142.1, from coordinate 25,696,328 downwards.
TCCAATAGAAATTCCTGGCAGGTGAGATTGTTGGGCCAAGTCTGCATAGGTGAGAAGCAGGGGGAAGAAGGCACACACTTGCTTTTATGTGTCCTTCCATGAGAGAGACTCAAAAACCACAGTTCTTGGTCAATCAGCACACAGGGCTAAGAGCCAACTGTGACCCAGCCCAGAGAGGAGTTAAGAGAGCTGCCAGGAAGGACTCTCTTGCTGCCTACACAAAACAATGAGACCACAACTCAGTACCTTCATTTTACATGTCTGATGGAATTGTGCAGTGCTTAAGGGATTCTTAGAGCAGAATTTTAGTCAAGAAACATTTGAGAGAGTTGTACTTCAACTTTGAAAAATTCAGTATTTGGACTTGTGAGGAGAAGGGACCATTGTAGGTTGAGATGGTAATTAATAAGATATTAATAAGGAAGTGAGGGAACCTGTTACATTGAAAATATGTCTGTAAAAGTAATGTGAAGCTAGGTGCAGTGGCACACACCTGTAAATCCCAGTGGCTCAGGAGACTGAGGCAGGAGGATTGCAAGTTTGAGATCAGCCTCAGCAACTTAGGCTAAGCCACATAGAACCTGGCTAAAAATAAAAATTAAAAATTAAATGGGCCGGGGATGTAGTTCAGTGGTTAAGCATCCATGGGTTCAATCTCTGGTACTAAAAAAAGAAAAAAAGTAATGTGAAAATCCATACTTGGTACAGTAATCCAGGTGGACTGCTGAAGATTTTGGATAAAGAGAAACTAATAGCACACACTTTCTAGTCCTTGTTCTTCTCTAGATAGAGATAGATAGATATAAATAAATGTCTCATTTATTCCTTACTATAATCCTATGAGGTGGATACTATGATGTTCCTTCCCCATTTCACAGATGAAGACATTCAAACAGAGAAGTTTAAGTAAACTGCCCAGATTTGTACAGCTAACATGTGATGGAGCGAGGATTGAAACCTAGGCAGTCAGTTCCAGAGAGTACTTTTAACAACTACATTATAGAGCTCTTGAAAGGAAGTGCTACAAGGAACATTAAATGTACTCAGCTTGGTGTAGGGGAATGAGTAGAAAATCGGTACAGGAGATCTGAGGAGTATTCTTGATAACAGTGATCTTGTGCAAATGAGTCTCCTGACACGTAAAACGTAGCTGAAAATGTTTTTAACATTCATCAGTGCTAAGTACATGATAAATATTATTGCTTGGCACAAATAATTGATTAAAATAGGGCTAGCGGAATCACTAGCCTAGTATTTTTTTTCAAAGTATACCTTTTTGGGCATATGCTTTATATAAATATTTTATTTATTACTTACTATAGTCCTATGAAGTGGGTACTGTGATGTTCCCCATTTCACAGATGAAAACGTTCAAACAAGAGAAGTTAACTGCCCTGACTTGAACAGCTAACATGAAATGGAGTTAGGATTTAAACCTAGGCAGTCAGTTCCAGAGAGCACTTTTACTTATACTTACATATACAATGCAATATAATTCACTCTGCCCTTCCTCACCCCAAATGTGTTGGGGTGGTGGGAGTCCATAAGGGACATTGCTCCCAGTATTTTATATTTATAATTGGCAGATAATGGGAAGGAAGAGATGAAATTAGAGAACAAAAATTTTAAAAGCTTTTGAGTTATCTTGTGAAGATGAAAAATGTTTGCTTGACTTCTGTATTCCTATATCTATCTCTGGTCCTTAAGTATTTGTAATTCAACTTTCTATATAGTTTGGCACTATACTGGGTGTGCATGGGGGAAGTATTTATAAGTGACATGAATCCTGTTTTCCTGGAGCTTACAAAAGAGAATGTTAACCAAAAAATGTGGATAAATATACCAGGTGTTATGTTATAGATCTATAAAAGGTGCCAAAGGAAAGGCACAATTGTATTAATATTTCAGAGAAACAAAACAAACGGGATGTGCATAAATAGATTGATTTATCTTAAGGTATTGGTCCCTGTGGTTTTGGCTAATCCAAACTCTGCAGGATACACTGGCAGGCTAGAACCCCAGGGAAGAGCATTGCAGTTTGAGTCCAAATGCAGCCTGCCAGCAGAATTCTTTCCTGCTCAGAGGAGGCTAGTTTTTATTCTATTGACGCCTTCAGCTGGCTAGATGAGGCTACCCACATTATGAAGAACAATCTCCTTTCTCAAAGTCCATTGAGCTAAATATTAATTCACCCAAAAAAGACCCTCATTGAAACGTGAGAATCATGTTTTACCAAATATCTAAGCACCATAGGCCAGTAAGTTGACACATTAAAATTAACCATCACAGCAATTATTTTTGCCCTATCAAGAGGAACAAAAGGTGGGAGAGGACTCCCAGGTGATGGTGTGATTAGAGAAGAAAAGAGCTCAAGGTTGAGAAAGAGTCTACAGGCAATGTAGGAAAGGGCACTGTGTCCAAAGACATAGTTACATCATGGGTCATTTGAAGGACCTAGAATAAGTGTGAGGAAAATGGTGGAAGAGGAGCTGGAAACATAATCATCAGACAGAAAATGAAGAGACTTGATTGCACAATAAAGGGGTTTTGGACTTTCTCCCAAAGACCAAAATGAGTCATTGGGGTTTTCAACAGCAAATATCCCTGGTCAGATGTGTGTGCTAGGAAGGTCATGCTGACCTCTGTTCTCACAAAACAGCAGAAAATTGCCAGCTCTATCGAAACCTGTGAAAATTATTTAAGTTTCTTACAGAAAAGATAGAAGGAAGAAACACAGCATGAATTTTATGATTTTTTAAACACTGAAAAATTATTCTAGATTTCCCTGTAAAGCCATTTGTATTAGAAGTTATAGTTGTCCTTGATACCTCTTTTTTTCAGTCACACTTCATAAAGAAGAACGAAATCCCTTCAAAAAATGTTCTTATCTTCCAAATGGTATGAAAGCCTCTCAAAATTTTCCAGAGCTCTCCTTGCTCTCTCCCTCACCAGGTTATATTTAGCTCAGCTATAGACCTTGACCTTTTCAATAGACTGCACGACATGATGCACTAATCGGAACATTTCTTAATAGACTTGAATAAGGTTAGTGGCCCTGACCCTGGCCTTACACACACACACACACACACACACACATACACACACACTCCTGTTGGAGAACATTTTGGAAAACAACTATTTAGTTAGTCCAGAGGAAGAGAGATGTTTTGCAATTTTGCAAACAAAATGAGTTTTAAAGAGATTTTATTTCTCTGAGTTTAGGGAAAGCATGAATTTGCATTTCCTCCTTTCTTAGGAAATTTTTCTTTCTATTTGCACAGCATTGGCCTGCTTCCAGTTGCCGTAAATCCTACCTTGAGTAGCTCTCTATGGGTTCTTTCTCAGATGTGGCTTGGTTCACCAGCAGTATTTGTGTACAAAGATGGACCTGCTCTTCTTAGGAACATGGACCCTCTCCTCTTTTTGCCTCCCACTCACCTGCACCTGATCTTGTGGATTTATTTCGCTTAGGGAAGCTTCAGTTGTGCTGTCCAAGTACTTTTAATGCAGAGTCTACTATATTATTTATCATAGTAATAATAGTAATACTGGTTACCTTGTTGATGATGGGGAAATGAGGCTTAGTCTCCCAGCCCTTGGCAACTCCATCACTCAAAAATACTAACCCAATCATGGCAATCCTATTTAAATTGAAAGTGATTCTCAGAAGTAGAAATAAAGGAAAACTGAATAATCAGGAAAAAATGCTAGGTAGTTCCCCCAGGGGAGAAGTATGAGAACTGGCAGTTTCCTTTGAATTATATTGATCTCCAAGAAGAGATTCTTTTCAGTGATTTATCTAGCAGGCCACTTGCTTCTCTCATGATGCACTCTGCTTATCAGCCACCTTCTGCTCCCCAGAACTGCTCAGTTTTATTACTTGGTGCCTCCTGCTTGCTTCTGTGGAATACTACCTTAAACCTCACTGGTTCAGGGAGGTGGCATGGGTGGATAAGAATCTCCACTTCAGAACTTACTAGCTCTAGGCCTTGGGCAAGTTATATAATCTCCCTGTGCCTCAATTTCCTAATTTGTAAACTACCTAGATCAGAGCCATAGATTATAAGTGCCACAGGGCTTAAGGTACTCCACAGCAGCATGAAAGAGGCATCAGGCAGCAACCCAGTGAACAAGACTTTAACCCAGTAATCAAGATGCATGAGAATAAATGCTGCCCCAGGGGCCAGGTTCATACAAAGGTCAGAACCATGGACAGCTCCTCACAAGCCTGGTGGCAGACCTCCTACTACTGTAGCAGTTTTCCTGGGAATCCTCCAGGACTCATTGGATTTTTAAAAGGACCAGTGTCACCCTGTGAGTGGTTGGTCTGTTTGAGATCTTCTAACCTGACAGAGACATCACTGAGGGTCCTGTGAGGAAGGTTTAGGATTCCTAGAAATGGGGAAGCCTCTCTTTCCTCCACTAAGAATAATCATCTTTGGGACTCACGTTTCTTTTAAATTAAGGAATAGAGTCTGAACCTGTTAAGGTTGGAAACTTAAAGGAAACAAATTCAATTTTTGGTCATTTCTAAGTGCATATGCTACCTGTAATTAGCCCATTGTGAAAGTTGGAGATTTTATAGTAGATTTTATAATTGAAATATTTTAGGTGCAGCATATTTGTAAACTTGCCAATTGCAATAAACACAATGAAGAAAATTCCTGATATGTGGATGCTAACCCATAACAAGGGAAGGTAGGGAGGGGAAGTATAGAAGTTCATTGGATTAGACAAGAGGAATGAAGGGAAGAGAGGGGATGGAATAGAAAGACAGTAGCATGAGTCAGACAGACATAACTTTCTTTACTTATATATGAATACACAACCAGTGTAACTCCATATTATGTTCAACCACAAGAATATGATCAAAATTGTAATGGGTTGCACCCCATGTATGTATAATATGTCAAAATACACCCTACTGTCACTGTCATGTATATCTAAAAATAACAAAAATTACAAAGAAAAACCCTACTCCTAATTTTCCTTTTTTTGGGGGGGGGGTGGTATTAAGGATTGAACTCAGGGACACCCAACCACTGAGCCACATCCCCAGTCATACTGCATACTGGGTTTCTTCTTCTTTTTTGTATTTTATTTAGAGACAGGGTCTCAGAAGAAGTTGCCTAGCTCCTCGCTTTTGTTGAGGCTAGCTCCTGCCTCCTGAGCGGCTGGGATTATCGGTATACACCACCATGCCTGGCTCTGATTTTCCTCTTTTTTAATTGGAATTTTTTTTTGTACCAAGGGTTGAACCCAGGAGCCACATCCCAACCCTTTTTATTTTAAATTTTGAGACAGGGTCTCACTAAGTTGCTTAGAGCCTTGCTAAACTGCTGAGACTGGCTTCAAACCTGTGATCTTCCTGCCTCAGCCTCCCAGACTGCTGAGATTACAGGTGTATGCCACCACACCTGGTCAGTTGGGACTTTTATAATCTGGAAATACAAAGTAGGGATCAAGCTCCTGGGTTCAGATCCTCACTTTGCCTTTTATCAACTGTGTGACTGCCATGGTACTTCACTTCATGTCTCAGCTTTCCCTCTGTAAATGGAGATGTGAATGGTATCTGTTTTATAGTGTTACTTTGAAGACTGGATGAGATGGGTTAATATTCATAGAGCTTAGACTGCTGCCTCATTAGATGTTAATCTGCATTATGACTATGATTATTTAGATGTTTCTTTGTTGGAAGATACCTCTGTACTCCTCCAGGTCAGTACACTGCAGCTTTCTACCATGTTGTTTTTATACTGAATCTACAATAAGTATCCAGATCTTGTTTTATGGATGTTTTTCAATATCCTTGCCCAAGAGAAACAACATTTCACAGTCTTAGAGTTCACAGCCTTTACATTAAAGCCAGAGTTTGGCCTTCCGATTAATAAACTCAAGGCAAAAGACAGCTCACAGAAATCGCTGTAAGACACAAAAATACACTCTTCTTTGCTGCTTTGCCGCCGTTCTGTGTATTCTGATTAAAAGCATAATATATCCAACATCTTACCTAGATCAAATTAGGTCATTCTTTTGTCCCCTAACATCAAGACCACTTGCAACCTCCATAATCTCTGAGCACCTTTCAGAAAATTGTGTAACTCCAACTCTCTTGGTTGGATATGAAACTGCCTTTAGGGTCAGTGAGTTTAGGATTAAGAACCTAAAATGTTAACAGTTAAACTCACCTAGTTCTCATTTCTATTTTTAGTTGAACTTTTCATTTGCTGTACCCTACTGATTTACAACATACCCTGCAGGAGCCTTAAGCCAATTTACAAATTAAAACCGCAGAATATTGAGACCACTTCACACCCTACAAGTAAGCAAGTCCCCCTCAGTTACCATACCACCATCCAGCTGTTATTGACAATTCAGTGTTGAGAAGTAAACACCAGAACTTAATTAGTCTGGGCCTAGAGGAATCCTCCTGTCCCAGCAACCGTTATCTGGTTAGACTACAGGCTAGAGGCTTGGGTGTCGGGGTGTTGGTGTGAATTATTGTGGATTGTGGATTAATTCTTATTATTTCTCTCTCTTTTGGTGTTCACTCACGATGCTTCTGTCTCTAAGCTTTTTCCAGATGATATTCAAGATTCCTCATGATGTGACTTTTTCTGACTAATGACAATTTACAAGTAACAAATTTCTGATCTCTTTCATGTTGCTCTATATCGCTTATCAATCTTACAGTGATTCATCCTTGTCCCATTTATTTTAATGAATAGATCAAAATTCTTGGAGACAGGGCTGATTTTGTTTGTTTTGTCCTTTTTGTTTGTTTGTTTTTGGCATGCTCCTTGTCATCTCAGTTGATTTGGCATTCTTACCTTCATCTAGGAAACAGATTATAACAATAATGTAATTATTTTTATTAATATTTATTTTTGTTTTCATGCATTCTGGATGATTTACAAAGCTTATTTGCTATTGAATTCCCCATCTTGTAAGTAAACCAACCAGATGTCTAGCCAACAACCTAATTGGAAGATCCTTGGGATATATTTTATCCCCTTCAAATATAGCATTGTATATACAAAACCAAATAAATATAAATGAATTTATCAGCTGGTGTTGGAGACTGAATGTTTGTGTGCCCCTAAACTCATATGTTAAAATCTTAACCCCTAATATGATGGTTGTTAGGGATCTCCATAGAGATAGAACCAACAGGATGTATGTATATATGTAGATAGATAGGTAGGTAGATTAGATAGATAGATAGATAGATAGATAGATAGATAGATAGATGAGAGGGATTTATTAGGGGACTGTGGAGGCAGAGAAGTCCCACAGCAGGCTGTCTACAAGATGGAGAACCAGGAAATTTAGTACTAAAGTTCTCAGAACTAGGGAAGCAGATGGTGTGATGCAGTCTGAAGCCAAAAACCTGAGAATCCAGGGTATTGCTGGTACAAGATTCAGAGACCAAAGTCCAGAGAACCTATAGTTCTAATGTTTGGGGGAAAGAGAGTAAGGGTTTTCCAGCTCTGGAGGAGGAGAGAGAAAATTCACCTTTCTTTTTGTTCTAACCAGGACTTTGGCTGAGATGATGGTACATGGCTACCTTTGAGGACAGATGTTCCCCACTCAGTCTATCAATTCACACTCTAGCTCCTCAGTCTATCAATTCACACTCTAGCTCCAGTGTGCTTATAAACTATCCAGTCAAATTGACATCTAAAAGTTGACTACCCCAGAATGTGATTGAGTTATCAGTGAAGCTGTCATGAATAGTATTAGTGGCCTTATAAAAGATCCCCCACAGAGTTCCTTCGGCCTTCTATCATAGGAATCTTCTTGTTGTTTCCTCCTATCTATGAATCAGGAAGTATGTCCTTACCAAACACCAAATCTTCCAGCACCTTGATCTTAGACTACCCAGATTCCAGAACTCTGAGAAATAAATGCCTGTTATTTATATAAGTGACCCTGTCTGTAGTGTTCTGTTTTAGCAGACTAAACAGACTAGGACAGCTGAATAAACAAAATTATTAAAATTGACATTCAGTCAAGGACTTAATAATTGAGTGTTAGGCAAATAGAGTTGTATTCTGCAGTAGAATACCCAATAGCAATAGCAATAGCTACCATTTCCTGTGTGTTTATTAGGTGCCAGGCATTATGCTAAACACTTAATATATAATATCTTATTTGATTTTCTAAACAACCCTATAATATGGCTACAATTATTTAATAAAAGAAAAAACTGAAGAATGGAGATTAAGTAACCTATCCAAGATCACATACCTGATAGAATCTAAATTTGTCTGACTTAAAACCTGTGACCATAACCTCATGTTGTAGGTTATATTGCCACTACTTCTACTGATGGATGCAGAGGGCTAAGCTAGGCCTACAGTTTTACCTGTCATATTATAGATGTAATAATTCTTGTTGTACTGGTACCACTTTTAGAAAAATCCTCTCCTGAGTAATAAAATGTGTCACTCTCATAAGTAAAACAGCCAACAATCAGATATGGTGACATTTAACTCTTATTTCATTCAGTTCAACAACTATTTATTGAGGGTCTTTGGTGAGTAAGATCTAAAAGTGGTTATTTCAGTTATAATATGAAGATATCTGAATAATATACAAAATTAAATTTTTAATATATTAAAGTTTTTTCTGTTTTTTCTTTTTAAATTTTTATTTCTTACATACATGACAATAGTGGAATGCATTACAATCATAATTATCCATTTACAGCACAATTTTTTATAATTCTGTATATAAAGTATGTTCACACCAAATTATGCCATTATACATGAGCTCTCTTATTTGTTTCATTACAATTCTTAATATACCTTTATACCACAATTTATCATATCTCTGTTTTTATATAAGGTATGTGGAACCAAATTCACATCTTCATACAAGTATTTTGAATAATTATAGGAAAGAAGCAAAACAAGCAAATTTGGATGTAGGAAACCATGTTCTCAGGCTCTCTTAGCTACTCATGCCTTATGACCCAGGCAACTGGAAATGAGAATGCATCCAGTCAGCTTTGAAGGCAGGAGGAAAGAATTGAGGATGGAAAGGTTAATCTTGAAATAACCACTTCTGGGCTCCCTGCTTCTGAAGCCCAGGAGTGCTACTCCAGGATACTTGCCTTGGTGATGTGTGGGAGAATGTATGCCAGGATCCCATGTGGAGGAGAAGACTATAGAGGGTGCAATCTTCTTTATGGAACTGGAGTAGAAGCTCAGATGTTGGCTGTGTGAATTGAATTCCCCATGCTCACTGCTCCCATTAGCAATGACTCTCCACTCTGGTAATGAAATAAAAGGTGAAAGAAGTCGGTGATGGAGTCTTGGGGATCTGGAAAATTAACTAACTGCTGTGGTCTGCATTGATCTACAAAGTCATTATGCAAATGGCTTAATTTATCATCAACAAAAATGCTATTAATGAGTTAAAATTATAGTTGACCAGTAGACTTTAGAAAAGTACAAGTGTTTGAAATCACTTAAGCTTTCAAACAGATGAGATGACAGATGTATTGAAAAGCATTAAGTCCTGTGGAGACAATTTATTCAGTGCTGTGGGTCATAGTTATTTTTAAAGAAATCACAGCCCTCCAGAAAATCACAAATTTGAGTCTACCTCCTATTAAGAAGGTTCTGTGCTTTAAATAATACATTTAAGAGATTGATGCAGAAGATAAAATGTTGCTGTTTATTTGAGCACTCTCTAAAAGAACACTGTTTAAGAAGCAGGACCAAACTGTACTATTAGTTAAACTGGTTCAACTTGTCCAAAACAGGTTTGTTTGTTTTTTCAGTAGATATGAGTGGAAGTTGTATTGAGAGAAAGAGAAAGAATTCACAGGAAATGAAAGATACCTAAAGGTTTAAATCCTAGGAAAATACTGATTGGAAATAGAGATTACTTGTGGCTTGGCACTTTAATGAAAGCCATTCAACATATGCAGACACTTCATCTAACTGGATAACAGTTACTTTACTTTTATTTTTCAAGTTTCCTTCCATTTGCATAACTTGCTCCACACTTTATCTTCCTAACTATCTCTATAGATTTCTAAATAATCTTGCCATATGACATGTCAATCCAAAGGATCAGGTCTAGGGCAAGTGTAATCACAGGTATATCCCATACTGCACTTTGGCTGAAAATATAATCAGAAAATATGATAATCTGAGGATTTTATACAAAGGCTGTGCCTGTACAGGTACAGAAGACTTTTGAAACTCTTCTTGTTTAGTAACCTTTATAGTTTCAGTCAACAAACATTCTGGGATCCCATACTAGAGCAACCATTGTTGAGGAATGACAGTTTGTGACTACATATGACAGAGCCAGTAAGCACAGTACACTATTAAGGCCCACAGCCACCCATTCACCAGAGGGAAATGGTGTTTTCAGCTTGCAGGTAGGAATTAGTAGGATAGCTCCTAATATTTTGTAACTCGGATCTCAGCTTCTCCAATACTTTCCACTTTTCCTTGTTGTCCACGTCTGGGAATAAAAATACTCTGACTTCTCAGGACAAATCACTTTATTCATGTTTAGAAATCGAGTTGTGAAAAATAAATATTTATACAAGAGCTTTCAGGATTTTTTTAATATTAAGGAGGAGAAGTGATGGGCTTGCAGGTAAAAGCCAGAGACATCTCATATGATTAAAACGGATAGATGTGGAGAAGTCCTTGACCTGGGCCTGCAGCTTCATTCTGATTCCTTTCCCAGAAGTCACTTGAGGGCCCTGGAAATCTAACAGGATTCTTAACAAGTATGTACTTGAGAATTACCTGGAAGATTCTTCAAATTTTTCAAATTCAGTGTCCATTGGGAACAACTGACTTGGCACATTTGAAGGTAGAACTCCCAAGGTGGTTCTGATGTGCAGGCCCTGTTAAGCATCTAATATTATGTCCCACTTTTCTTCTTGCACTTACATTTTGCTCATCTTCCTCACAAAACAGTGAGGTTCTTGAAGACAGAGACCACCTTCCAGATTACTTGAATCTTGGTACTTATGAACAACTTTCTATAGTGGAATTTAAGGAAATCAGCTAGGTATGTTCTCAGTGACACCATGGTTCACTTAGCCAACAGGTAGATCTAGTTTCAATCAGAACGTGGACTTACTGGTACAATGTATATTTTCCTTTATAATAAACCAATAAAGAGGGGAGTAGTTTTCTTGAACTTCAGTCTTCCTGAGAAATTGGCAGATGCTCTATCTGAAATGTATTTTTAGTACCTCTCCTTGTCTATCTCAGAACAAATGCCTAGCAGTTTTCTCTACCAATTGTTGTATTCCTAATAAGCTCCATGTTGCCTTCTTATACATTCATATACATGAATCCACACCACACCTAAATGATGCTGCTTTTCCATCTAATAATCATTCTGGAACATTGGTTGTTCTTATAAAGATTCAGACATTTTCACATCAGGCAGACATCCTGCCCTTAGTGTTCACCTGGTAAAAAGAGCTCTTTTGGAGAACCCAGAAAATGTAAGTAAGAGTAGCATCCAAATTAAAATGTTAATTTGATTATGTTTCACACTCTGCTTAAATTCCTCTTGCCTCAATGTTAAAAAGCTCTTATGAACCTTTTTAGCAACTTCACCCTAAATGGTTTATGATGTCAGTAATTCAGACTTCTCAATCCTTCTCATTTTTATATAATGCCCTGAAGTGTCTACTTCAGATTATATAATAAAAAGGGCATGAAAAAAATTTAATTTCTTATTTCATCCAATCAAGAGACTCATAAATGATTCTTCTATTACCCAAACTCTTTCCTGTGTTTTTTCAATCTTCAGTCAGTGGCAAAAAGGATGTGGTATGGAATGAAGTTCTGTTTTTCAGCCCATTTCAGAGAATCTTCCATTAGGAAGGGGCCCTACAGCTTCACCTTTCTCCATCCTTCTCTTCCCTACCATGCAGCCATCTCAACCCTGAAGTCCCTGGCAAGTGGTTCCCAAGCCTTTTCTTGAGCACATTAGTGAAAAGGAGCTCCATTCCTGTTGAAGGAAGCCAAATTCACTGATGGGTGGCTTAGGTTATAAGAGAGATACTCTTTGAATGGAGACAAAAATCTTCTTCCCCATTATGTCCAAGTAATATGAATTCTGCCCTCAGAAGAAATGCCATATATTTTCCCATTCCCCTCACAACCTCTTATATGTAATTTTGTATAACAATGAGGATCTCCCTCCATTACCATGCAATTTCCCTTTTCTCTCCCTTTCCCTCCCTCCTCATGTATCTGTTTAATGTTAATCTTTTCTTCCTGCTCTTCCTCCCTGCTTTGTTCTTAGTTGCTCTCATTATATCAAAGAAGACATTTGGTATTTGTTTTTTAGGGATTGGCTAGCTTCACTAAGCATAATCTGCTCTAGTGCCATCCATTTCCCTGCAAATTCCATGATTTTGTCATTTTTTAGTGCTGTATAATACTCCATCGTGTATAAATGCCACATTTTTTTTATCCATTCATCTATTGAAGGGCACAGTAGAGGATAGGAAAGGTAGCAGAATACAACAGTTACTAATAGGGCATTATGTAAAAATGTAGATGTGTAACCGACGTGATTCTGCAATCTGTATTTGGGGTAAAATTGGGAGTTCAAAACCCACTTGAATCAAATGTATGAAATATGATATGTCAAGAGTTTTGTAATGTTTTGAACAACCAATAAAAAAAAAGAAATGCCATATATATTTCATCTCTTCCCCTCACCCCCGACCTGAAAGAATTTTCATTTTTTTCAAATTCAGGGTCCACTGGAATAACTGACTCAGCACATTTGAGGGTAGGTATTTGTTGACAACTAAGTCTTCTCAAGGTTAAACATTTTCTAACTCACATTTGCAGGCATCCTTCAGAAGACAGAAGAATGATATTTAGAATATTTACCATCTTGATGATTTTCTGGATGTACTCAACTTTTCCCCCGCCTCAAAAAAACTTTTTTTAACTTACGTATGCATACACACATACTTTTTCTCATTTTTCAACATGCAAAATAGAAAATAAAAAACTTTTAAAATCATACTACTCCTCACTCCATAATAAACCATTCTGAGAAATTTGGTTGATATTTTTCTGGCTATTAGTCTGTCTAAAAGTGCAGATTTTAAGTGAATAATTCTATTTCCTTCAAAATATGTGACACTTGTTTTGAAAAAAAATTTCTGGATCAAAAAGTGTGGTAGTGCTTAAATTTTTTAAAATAACATGGATTATAATTTTAAGCTCATCTATGGTCAGCTTTTTGAAAATGTGGCTTTTGGAGCAAAATGTAAGTATCAATTTAGGTTAGGCAAGTTATCAAGTATGTTTTAGTCCAAAATAATATTCTGTTTTAGAAGAGGAAGAATTTTATAGGTAAATGAACTTAATTGGATGTATTAGTCAACTTCCTATTATTGCAATGAAATAGCTGAGATAATCAACATAAGAGGTTTATTTTGGTTCATGGTTTCAAAGGCTTTGGTTTATGTTCACTTAGCCTTGTTGTTTTGGACCTGTACCCTCACAGTACATCATGGCAGGAGCACATGTCAGAGAAGGTCTCAACTCACCTCATAGTGGCCAGGAAACAAAGAGAGACAAAAGGACCAAAATCCCAATATCTGCTTCAAGGGTAGCCCCCAATGGCCTAACTTCCTCTACTAGGCCTCATCTCCTAAAGGTTGCAAATCTCCCTAGTAGTTCCACAAGCTGGTGACCAAGCCTTTAACACATAGACCTTTAGGAGATTCTTCCAAATCATAGAATTGGGTGTACTAAAATCAAGCCATTTGGGGATATTTTCTTGTCTTCAAACATTAGGAACATTCATAATAATGCCCCCCAATTTTATATAACCTAATTTCATAAAATTACATTTTCTATTTTTCTGAAAAATGTGATCTACTGTGTTATATACCTGCTTGATGATTTTGAAAAGGAGAAAAAAAGAGTTCTCCTCTATTAATTAGTTATCTCCTAATTGCACATGTTTCCTAGTGGTGCTAGGCTTTTCAGGCTTAATCTTCTATAGGGATTAAAGTAGATCAGTGTTTTCCTAAGTCTGGAACTTCACCACTGAATAGGCATTTTATGACCTACATTGACTAACATGGAATCCTTAGTGAGAAAGTTACTACCTCTTCAATTTTCTTTAAGTTCTGTTATTAAAAATAGCCCCGTATTTATGTCTTAAAAACCTCTCTAACCAATTCTCTTATAAACAGAAAGATCAGATCTATTCAAGCACAACTTTTAGCAAGTCATATGATTTAGTTGGAATTGTTTAATTTTTATTACATTTACATGAACAATCTTCTTATAGTCATGGAATTTGATAATCACTTTCCATTAAACATGGTAGAAGTTTGTTTCTTTGTTTTGGGTTCTGGGATTGAACAAGGGATGCTTAACCACTGAGCCATATCCCCAGCCCTTTTTTATATTTTAATTTGAGACAGGGTTTTGCTAAGTTGCTTAGGTCCTAGCTAAGTTGCTGAGGCTGGCTTTAACTCATGATCCTCCTGCATCAGCTTCCCCAGCAGCTGGGATTATAGGCATGCAACATCATGCCCACTAAGAATTTTCCTTTAAAGCAATTCATTTGGAGGATAAAACTGAGGTTATTTAAAGGAAAAAAACGTTAAATAGATAAATCCACAGGGAATGATTGAATAGCCATTCAATGGTATATGAATGGGGGGCTGGGTTTATAGCTCAGTGGTGGGCCGCTTGCCTAGCACATGTGAGACACTGGGTTTGATCCTCAGCACCACATATAAATAAAATAAAGGTATTGTATCCACCTACAACTAAGAAATATTTTTTTAAAAAATAGTTTATAAATGGATTTAAGATACTGATATATAAATGAAATACCATCTAGGAGGAGACCATTTTCCCATTTAGGTGTTCACTCTCTGGAATATTTTTGTCCTTCTTGTTTACAGTTACATTTTCAACTATGTCAGTGCTAAAATGCCCTTTCCTCCCAACAACAAGGGTCAGAGCAAGGACTGAGAAAAGTCTGTTACTGTGTTGGCCTTTCTTTAACAACCTCGCCTCAGTAGTGACTCTTCCTGATAAGATGGTGGATTTGGGCAGACAGTCTCCTCTTAAGTTGTGCTTTGCTTTGCACAACTGCATGCTGTATGTTCTCTTCCCTTTATGAGTTTCCCATCCAAGTTTTCTCCTTTATCTTTTTAAAAAAAGACTTTAATCTTGGTGTCAGTGTAGATGACATATGTCCACAAAAGAACATGTATTGGAAGAGACAGAAAGTGGAATGATTGACATTGGAATGAAAAATTATTGTGCAGCCACTTGAAAATATTTACTGGTAAATGAAATCTCTTCATTGTCTCTAAGCAATTCAAGTGGCTCAAGAAATAGATGACTATGAAAAAATCCCAGTAAAATGAAATTATGGAGATTCCCAATATTCCAAGTGCCCCAATGAGTGAGTTTTCTAATTATATTCTCCACTCAAAATTGTCACTAAAGAAAGTCCAACTAAGAGAGATGGTTTGATTGTCTCTTCGGAGTGCCAATACTTCAGCTCTAACTGAGAAGAAACACTTCGTGTCAGTCCACCAGCGCTCACCCTCATGCAGTAAGTTCCATTAAGGAGCAGGAACAAGGAAAAGAACAAGCTGTACTGGATAAGGAATATAAAAGTCCTTTGACATCATTAATGGATTATGATTTTTTATAAAATTAGAGCAAAATGCACTCAACATAAAATTATACTGAAAATAGAACCAGCATCTTTTTATTCAGAGAGCCCCTTAAAGCCCCTTTACATTTTTGAAGTTAGATTTTTGGCAAAAGCTAAATCTATGAAAGACTGCTCAAAGCAAATAGCAGTTTTCAGAATTCCTAATTCTTTTTAAAAATAATTTTATTATTTATTTTAAATTTATATTTACATATAATTTTAAATTGGAATAATATACAGATAGAGTATATTATATTTACATCTAATACATGCTGTCATATACGTGGCTCCAAAAAATAGAAAAGCCAACAGCCTTACCTGAGAGTTCTCACAGTGGGCTTCTTTCTTTACCCTTCAAATGCAAAGAGGAAACCTGCTTTCCTCTCACCCCAATTGGTGTTCTTGAAAGCAGTGTCTCCAGAATTTCTGTGTAGTAAGGACTGAGGGAGGCAATCTTTTTGGAAATGGTATTTAAGGAATTTATCTTACACCTAAGATTGCAAACACTGTTTATATTACTGTAGGTTCATTTGACTGGTTTGAGAGAAGGAACTGATGGTGACTATAGGTGAACCTGAGTATCCTTAATACCCCTCCAGGGCACTGCTTAGCATTGCTATTAGTTCTTAGCCTTCTTATCCAAGCAAAGTATAGATTTTCCTACCCCAGTAACATGGTGAATGCAGGCCTTACCCTCCAGGGCAGACCTACTGATCCACTGTCCTATTGGAAAGAGTGATCCTTTTTGCCATGATTTCCTCTGTTTCATGGATCATGGAGTCCCCCATCCCCATGCCCTTCATATTCAGTGGTCTGATATGTTGACCTCCAGATATGTGGGGAAACCTGCCGCAGCCCGGCTGCAGCAAAATAACCAGGGGGTGACGAACAACTTGTGTAGATTGATACAGCAGGAGGAGGAGCTGTTTATTGTAGGACAGGAGGGGTATATATCCATTCCACACAGCTTCTCTTAATTAACATAAACTAGATACAGCAGTCAACCAATAAGAAATCTCCACACTTAATGGCTCGTTGGCGCCACCTCACAAACCACTCCCCCTGGCAAAATGCCAGGCGCCATCCTGACTTGTTTACAGACTCTAACAGAAACCAAACAAAATATGGCTATTAACACGCCCTGACTATGGTTTAAAAGGAGAGGGATTAATGCCCAAATTCCAAAAGCCATCAGTTTTATCTGCCATCACTTCCTGATGTGACTGTCTTCCTGACAGTCTCTCATGGGGTCCTTGTCCACAAAGAGTCTGTGCTCAGGGATTCTGTTCTTACCTTCCTTTGGGTCTTGGGCTATTCCTCTGTTTCATCAATTACCTTCTAATGTCTCTCACCATTATGAAGTACTTTGAAACCAATAGAATCCATTTGGCCTCAACTTTTTTATATTCCATGAGAAGCATCTAGCATTCTATTTATTTATTTAATACACTTTTACAGAACCAGGTACTGTAATTCTAAGGAAATAAAGATAGGAGGATATTGGGGATGGAGGGAATAAACAGATGGGAAAGCTAGTCATTTAAAATAGGTAATTAAAGCCAAGGTGTTCAAGGAAAGATATAATTCTTGGATATGGACGTGTGGAGAGAAGCAGGTGAGAGCAAGGGGGAATGTCAGTGAAAGCTTCCTGGACAAAGTCACTCCCAGTCTTAAATAATACGTAGATATGAAACAGTGATTTTGGAGAATGGTATCCAGGTAGAAGGAGCAGCATTAATAAAAGCCTGGGTGTAAGAATCAGCATTGGGTATATAGGGAATTTCAAATAGCTCTGTGTTTGGGGCATAAAGTGTTAGGAAGAGGTGAATGGCTAAGCAGGCACTGAAGAGTTTTAAGCATGGAAGTAACAATAGACATATGGTCTTGAAAAATTGCTCTACCCAAAGAATGGAGACATGGAAAGCTAAAGGTAAGGAGATGTGAGTCAGGCATGGTGGCACATGCCTGTAACCCCAGGCAGGAAAATTGCAAGTTCAAAGCCAGCCTCAGCAACTTAGTGAGGCCCTATCTCAAAATAAAACATAAAAAAGGGCTATGGATATATCTATCTCAGTGGTTAAGTGCCCCTGAATTCAATCCTTGGTACCAAAAAAAAAAAAAAAAGGAAATGTGAAGAAACTATGGCTATAATCTAAAAATATTAATAATTAAAAAGATTTTTTCAGGTCTGAACTAGACCAAGGTGAAAAGAAATTTGAGCACCACATAAAATCAAAATAAATGAGACTATGTGATTAACAGGCCTTCAAGTATGTAAGACAGAAGCAGGAGTCAAATTAGGACTAGGCTTCGAGTGTGAGGACTAGGTAGATGGTGACATCTCTGACTGAAGCAGACTTTAAAGGAGGGAAAGCAGATTTAGAGGAAAGGTAATGAGTTTGGTTTTGACTGTGTGGGTTGGACTTTAAAGGGGGATATTCAAATGTGGAAGTGAAACACACAATTAGAAATACACAAGTCCTAGTGAACTAGTACTAGTTGAAAACATTTGACTGGGTGAGGTCCCAGTGAGATTTTACAAAATGAAGAGTAACATGAGAATGAAACTCTGGGGAAATACACATTTTAAGAACAGGCAAAAGGAAAAGATCCAGTAAAGAGAGAGGGGAGAGATAGAGAAAGAAAAGGAAGGAAGGAAGGAAGGAAGGAAGGAAGGAAGGAAGGAAGGAAGGAAGGAAGGAAGGAAGGAAGGAAGGAAGGAAGGAAGGAAGGAAGGGGAGAGGGAGAGAAGGAGGAAGGGAAGGAGGGGGAAAAAGAATGTTAAGAGTAGGGCAGGAGAACCAAGAGGCCATGGGAGTAAGAAAGCCAAGGAAATAGAGTTTCAGGAAGAAAAGCATCATTACCAGTTTGAAGTTCGACAGGGGTGTTCAGTATTTTCAGGATGGAAGGATGTCCATTAGACTTTTCAAGGCAATGCAGAAGTGCTTTTGTAGAATGGGTAAGGGGGAGAAGGTAAAAGCCAGATTGCAATCCACAGAATCTGAAGAAATGGGTGGAAGAGAGAAGTAAGGGTTCATTTGAGGGGGTGGATGAAAAGAGAAAAGATGAATCATTGCTAGAGCCAAACAGAGCCAATGGAGAGGAAAGAGTCACAGAAGTAGTAATGATTTAAGATACAGGCAGTTGGTAATGGCAGATAAAATATAGTTTAGTGGAGAAGGTATGGCCAAGGGCACAGGTGGAGTACTGGTCTTGACCCATTGAATTCTCTGAAATTGGAGGATGTATATGAAGATGGGTTGGATATAAGTACATTTGCAGGGAGATAGGGAGGCCAGAAGCAGTAAGTTGCATGAGATTGTGTCCAGCGCCTCCTGTGAAGTGAGTCTGAGATTCCAATTGAGGGGAAAGGGGCAGAGCTGACCAAAGACTGCAGAAGGGACTGATGGGAAGCACTCCTCTGGTTGTCCCAGCAGGTGTGAGAGCAGAGCGGGTTTGTCCGGAGGGGATGAGGTGCAGAGGCAAAGAAGGAAAGAGACAGTCTCTCTGCCCTTTTCTCCGAAAGGAAGGTTATCCCAAGAGAGGATAATTTGGTTCAAACTGGCAGTGATCAAGTTAGATGTATGTTCATATTGATATTTTCAAAACCCTGCTCTGAGTGGTCACTGGTTTGTGTGTGCTTGTATCTGTGAAGAGCCAGCAGTGGAGTCTGATATTTGAATCCCTTGTTTATCTCAATTCAATCCCCAACTTTTCCAAGCTTATCAAAAAAACTATCTATTAGCTCTAATAGTGAAGACTCTGGTGTGTGTCTGCAGTTGGCTGCTGACTTGGAGCAGCAACACAGGACTTTCCTCCTGTGTGAAATGGCCTTTTAACTTAGTGGATCAGGTTCCAGCATAGAAGGAATGAGTAAGGCCATTTGGTTTAAACATTTATCTTTCCAAGAATATTTCAAGAATCTAAAACCACCGGTCCTGTTGAGTCTGTAGTTTACCACTTGTCAGGATCAAGGACAGATTCCTGCAGAGAAGGTTTCTTTAAGTCAGAGTTAAAATGTTTTCTTGGCTATCTTGGTTCAGTCCAGGACTGCTCACCATTATAAACTTCTGGAAATAAAAGAATGGGAGTCCATCAAAGTCCTTGGGAGGGAGTTTCACTTTTGGAACACATACATTCAGACTGTATTTCCTTCAGTTAGTTAGGTAAACTCCTTCAGATACTCTCTTTGAAAAGACTGTGGGTTTTATCATCCCACAAACACTTATGAGCACCTAGCATGTACCCAACTGTATGCTGGAGGCAAGGGATACAAAACTGAGGCAGAAAGAGAATGTGCCCCAGCCCTGCACCTCCTCATCAGAGGATTTCACATGAATCAGACTAGGTGGCAAGGGAAAGAGGTGACAGTGCCACCCTCAGCATTCTGTTTCAGAAAGCTCATTCATGCTTGGTTGGGGTTTGCACAGTTCAGGAGCAAGACTCAACACTTGGCTCATAACTCTCCAGGCACAATTTAGCATTGCCTGCAGTCCAGAAACAGCAACAAAAACAAGTTCAAGATTCCAAGATGCCCTGCAATTTAGTGAGAAAACTGCTTATATGAACTAGATTTTCTTGGATTGCTTCAGCTTATAGACCACTCAGATAATCTGGAAACAATTTTATTTTTAGCACACCATTGATTGACATTCTCGGGTCAGTCCTGTAATCTTCACATGCCTCAGTTTCTCTAACATACAAATATGAAGCAACAGTAGTACTGCCACTCTCGCATCCCAGATTGCATTCTCTCCCTGCCTGTCTCCTCTGTGGCAAGTGACATGGACCTGCCTACACATCCAAATCCCCTGAATCTTGTCTCATAACTCAGCCTCCTTGAATTCATCACCTGCTGCTGCAGTGCTTTGAATTCACACCAAGTTGTTTGGTTTTTGTTTTTAACCTCCTATTGACATTGAAATCTCCATCTTCTACTTAGAGTCATCCTGTTGTATGTGAGGAAAATAATCATTTCCTTCTGCTGTGTACTTTAACCATTTTGTTTATAGAGTCTTAAATTTTGGCCATTGCATTTCATTATAAGACCACATGTGATTTGTTTTCTACCCATGCTCTCAAATATTTTAACCTTTTCTAAGGATTCTCTCTCTGTGTTCAATAACTGCAAATTAAACTATCTAGACCCTCCTGCCTTATAAACTAGTACTTTCCAGTGTGACATTAAGCTCCTGTTGGATGGTAAATTATCAGAAATTTAAATTAAGGGATTTTACTTGCCTTTGGCTGTGTCAGAGAAACTTATTTTCACATTTTTAAACTATATTGCTTTATTAGTGAAAATCTACTTTCTGCTCTTAATATATTGTGGTTAGTAATAGGCAATTCAGGTATTTTCCACATGAATGTATCCATATGAAGTGTTTAAAGGAATGGAAAACAGGCTGTCATATCAGAGAAACAACAGCTTTACTTATCTGCAAACTGCTGGAAAGTTCCATTAGGGAGATTCAGAGGTCAGATGTGTGGTTATGTAATGCCACCAATCACATGATGTTGTTTGACTTTAAACCCAATTCTTATTATTAGTTAAATAACATTCGATGGGATTCAGAACACATATCCCCAAAATATGGCATCTTGACACATCAAATGTTTTAAGTTGAATTTGAGAAACAGGAAAGTTCAGGAAGGACTCTCTGACCTTCCCATGAAGCAGATCAAAAGACCCTCATGTGAAAGGTGCCCTCCTCATCCCCATGGTCCACTGTGAGCCTCCACAATGTGAGCTTTCTACTTTGGTGGATGTACTGTTGACAAAAAGATCAGGTAACTTCACCTCTGGCACAGGTGCTGGTATCCTGGTCATGTAGAGGTACACACAGAATGGTGATTAGCTGAGAAGTTTATAATAAAAATTTCTACTACTAATTCCACATCTCATTAAATAATATCAGGACATACCTTAAATTTAATTAATGGTTTAACTCGCCATCTTTAAAAGATAGCAAATGAAAGTTTGCAACAAGCATTTCTTCTATAAGCTTATCATTGAAATTCCTTAGAGATTAATCATTTGCTACATCTGTAATCATTATAAAGGTTCATTCACTTGTTTATTATAAATGTTCCACCTGTCTCTAAGTAGGATTTGAAGAGCAAACCCTATAAGACAGATATTATATTTCAACAATTCTAAGAATACATATTTTTCTAGTTTTTATCTCTTCGAAATCAATATGCTTCGTAAAACCAACAGATCTTAGCATAGGTTAATTGGTAGTAGATTTTTTTTCTTCCTTAGTAATTTAGAAGATAATGTTGTTTTATAATCTTATACTCTTAAATTTCATTAAATACATTAGGATAAATATAATAATACTTTGTAAAAACAGGTACAAAATAACTAAAAGTAAAAAACAAAACAAAACAAAAAACTTAGGTTTCCCACTACAATGGAAATAAAAATTAACTCTGGGTTTCCTATAAAAACTTACTTAGAATGCCAGTTAGATATGGAATTCCCTCCTGAAACCCCAATAAAGTTATAATGAAGAAATAAAATAGTATGACTCTGTATTAGTCTGCTTTTTTGTCACTGACCAAAATACTTAACAAGAACAACTTAGACGAGGAAGCAATTATTTGGGGCTCAGTCCATGGTTGGTCAACTTCATCACTTTGGGCCCAAAGTGAGGCAGAACACCAGGGCAGAGGGGCATCAGTGGAGGAAGGCTACTCACCTCATAGTGGCTGGGAAGCAGAGAGGGGTGGGGGTAAGGGCCCTAGGGAGATGCACCCTTCCAGGGCACACCCCCAGTGACCCACTGCCTCCAGCCATACCTCACCTGCCTAGAGTTACCATTACCTAGTTAGTCCTTTCAAACTAGGATGGACTGTTTAGGTTATAGCTTTCACAATTCAATCATTCCACCTCTGAACACTCCTGTGTTAACAGGAGCTTTTGGGAGACCCCTTATATCCAAACTACAACAAATCACTCACCTGTCCCCTCAAAAAATAAGGAGACCTAGTTCCATTGATGAGAGATTTCAACATATTTTGTGAAGGTAGAAAATAGAATTGATAGCTGACATGACAGAGCCTAAGGTGAAAATAATGTTAAGTGCCACCAAAAGATACACATTACATCAGTAATCACACCATAATTCCAGGGAGGTATTTTGGGATAGTAGGTAGAACACAGGCAAAGTTCTTCCTGGGTCATCAGTTAAATAGGTTTCCATCCTATTTAAATCTGTGTGCTTTCTTATCTGTAATCCCAGCGGCTCCGTAGGCTGAGGCAGGAGGATCTCAAGTTTAAAACCAGCCTCAGCAAGAGTGAGGCACAAAACAACTCAGTGAGACCCTGTCTCAAAAAATAAAAAATAGGGCTGGGGATGTGGCTTAATGGTGGGGTGCCCACTGAGTTCAATCCCCAGTTACCTACCCCCCCACAAAAAAAATTGCTCAAGATTTTATTTAGGTTGGGGTAATTCTTTAGATCTAGTCATTTAGAGTTTCTGCTTCTAAACAGATAATATTCCACACTTGGGAGGATTCAGTTTAGCAATATGTAAATGTAAGTGTAAGTAGATTAAATATATTTTATATATAAATGCATATATATAGTATTTATATATGTATATATGTATGTGGTGTGTGTGCACCTGTGCATATGTGTGTGTGTGTTTCCCTGAACAGAACGAATACTTATTTCCTATAAGGGTTTTTAAACCTGTAAATGGTTTACCCTAGGATTCCTGTAATATTTACTGTTCTACCAGAAATTCTCCTCTGGTTTCACAAACTATGCCTTCTATATGTAAATGCTAATGGTGAAATAGAAGATGGAGTTTATTCTCCATAATGTGGTTCATGTTGAGTTGTGGTTTCTATAAGTGGTCACTTTCATTACCACCTTGTGTTTCTAGAAAACCATTACTGTGCCCATTCTGCCCAAGGCTGCTAATGCATTCTGACATCTTAAATAAATGCTTAAAGCATTTACACAATAATACACACCCTCCTTTCCCCCTCAATCACATGGAAATGGTAAAAAATATATTTGAATCTCTCTATTGATGGAAGAGCAAAGAGAAATTCCAGAAATAAATTCTTCAGGTTTATCAACTTTTATTGTGGCATATATAGAATGTCAGGGAGAATGGCATGGTGGATAAAAGAAATGCAATAGAGGACAATCATTTAAGGCATTTTTCTAAGTTACTTATATTGGTTGGTTTTGTTTCATGTGTCAGGAAAAAAGTTATAGGCTGTTAGCTTTCCCAGGAAAGAAGTTTCAGAAGGAGTCACTGTGATTTATGTTTCAGGATTCACAGTATTATAGACTTGTTCTGAAAAGGCTTCCTGCAGGCACAGGTAGCTCCTAGTGAGCTCCCTGCCTAGCTGCCCTATGACAGGCCTGATTCATTTATGATCCTTGTCACTCTCCATCCCTCCTCATGAGGCTTTGAACACTGTTTGGAATTTCCTATTCAGCAGAGCAGATTCTGCACTTGGCTGCCACATCTACATTCCACTCCTCAGTCAGAACTCCTGCCTTCACCTATAGGCTCCAGGCCATGAAGTAACCAGGCAAGAGTATCCTGAGGATCAAATAAGGCATCTGAAAATGTTTGATTTTATATTATAGTATATCATGTTATATTCACTCATGTAATATTCTGATCTTCTGTTTTACTCCTGACCTGCTTCGGCTTTTCTGGTACCTATTCCTCAGCACTGGAGGAGCCTGACCACCTAGGGATAATGGCTGCTGCTATAGTAACCACCCACCCCAATCAATAGGGACCACTCTACACTTTACCTTTCTCACTCTGTACTCTAGGTGTGGCCCTGAAAAGAGAATTGATAGATGGTCACATCAGTAGATATAGTCAGTCATTTGACTAAGTAACTTAGTTGTATCAAGAATGTCAGGCAAATAAGAAGTGTTGAGTAGATTTACCAAGACGTGTGGCATCTGTTGGATATTTTGCTTTATGTATGATTATGTTTTATTTTTACATGAAATCCTCATACACATACATGACAGGTAGCTCTTCTACTACACTGTGGTCCCTCTGTGCACCTGAGCCTCAGGTTCGCTGATATAATTGGTATTTTTCTCTTTCACTTGTCTTCTGCCTCTTTCCTTCCTTTTCTCTTTCTTTATATGCCCTCTATTCTCTGTGCTTGGCCTCTCACAGATTTTTGTGGTATCTGGTGACTCCCACAGGGTCCACTTACCTTGGAAGTAAGCCATTCTAAAAGAAGTGTATCCATTAAAATCTCTTTTTAACCAATTCTTTTTTTATTTGTTCTAATTAGTTATTACATGACAGTAGAATGCATTTTGACACAGCATACATAAATGGAGTATAACTTCTCGTTCATCTGGTTGTACATGATGTAGAGTTACACAGGTCATGTAATCATATATGCATATAGGGTAATAATGTCTGATTCATTCTATCATCATTCCTACCCTGTGCCCCCTCCCCTTCCTGCACCTCACCTCTCTTCCTCTTCCACCCCCCCTTATTGTGAATTAGCATCTGCATATCAGAGAAAGCATTCAGCCTTTGGTTCTTTGGGATTGGCTTATTTTGCTTATCATAATATTCTCCAGTTCTATCCATTTACCAGCAAATGCCATAATTCTACTTTAAGGTTGAGTAATATATTCCATTGTGTATATATGCCACAGTGTCTTTATTCATTCATCTGTTGAAGGACACCTAGGTTGGTTCCATAGTTTAGCTATTGTGAATGGAGCCGCTATAAACATTGACATGGCTGTGTCACTGCAGTATGCTGATTTTAAGTCCTGTGGATATAAACCTAGGAGTGGGATAACTGGGTCAAATAGTGGTTCCATTCCAAGTTTTCTGAGGAATCTCCATATTGCATATTGGTTGTACCAATTTACAGTCCCACCAGCAATGTATGAGTGTACCTTTCCCCCCACATCCTCATCAGTTTTTTGATCCTCCAAATGAAAACCTTGTCTACCAAAGGCAAGTATTATTTTTTTAAAGATCTGCACAGGGATACTCAGAATAGCCCATCATCACCCCCATCATTTTTATTGACATCCACTTTATTTGAATATGATGCAACTAACAATGATGTGGAATAAGACACTGAACCAACTCCCTCTCCTCTCCCCTCCTCTTTTTTCCCCTTCCCCTCCCTCTCCCTCCCCCACATGGCTTTGTTCCTAATAAGTAATGAAAAGAACAGAAGCTTTGTATGCTGAGAGTTTGGGCAGTCTCTATTGTTCTACAATTTATCAGTTGATAACTTCCTACATCTAAGTCATTGTGTTTTTCCAAATGAAGAAGGCTCAGCCTTGAAAATATACCTGATCCTCATATTAAGTCAACACTGCAAGGAAATTCAAAGGAATTCTCTGTGTGTAATTCTAGGGAAAACAATTTAGATACACTTTTGAAATTTAACAAAATTGCTTAAAAATCTTACAGAGAAACAAACAGGCTCTTTAAAAAAAAAAATCTCATCCCCAAGGGTTTCATATATCTTTTAGATCAAGTTGCTACAAAATACTGACAATGCACTGATTTCTTCACAGTGTTAATGGGCATCTACCAGTATTTTGCAGAGTTAATCAAATCACCTTAAAGTTGGTGTGGTTGGAGAGAAGAGTTTAATGATATTCAGAACTTTCATGGTAATAATTAAAGATGAAGAGGGTCAGTCAGTCGAGAATTAATGTAAAAAGCAAATAGAATGAAAATCTGAATTAAGATATCAGAATATGCATGGAGGAAAGTGAACCATGAAAATAAAATTCATTTATGTTCATTCAGAAGGAGGAAGTGATAGAAAGTGTATTGGAATTTGAGCCTCAGGAAAATTTAGGATTGAACAATTGTAGTAGAAAAAGAGAAGAGGAGATAAGGGTGGTTGGGAAAGCAAATTAGAGAGGATAGCACATTTCTTCTTACTGTTGCTTCTCAGTTTTTTGGGAGCTGAAAGCACCCATTATAATTCGCCTACTGCTTCCACCCACAAGTTTCTTCTCTCTGATGTTATCTGTATGCACACCTTTAATTTTTTTCCCAAGTATTTTTGAAAGAAGAAATAATATAATCTATAAATTACTTCTCTTGCTCAAAAAATAATTCTACAAAACATTATAAAATAAAAAGTTGAAGTTACTTAAAGTAAAATACATTTTTTTCTATTATCTCTCACTTTATTCAGTTTCCCTTAAAGTTATAAAGACATGGGTTTTTTTAATATATATTCTTTTAAGATTCCCAGTGGATGAAAACAACTTTCATATTTCAGAAGCAGCATTGCCTGCTCACTTCATTTTTATAGAAAACAACCACAACCATGGTGTAGTAACTTTTTAAAAACCAATTGGCTCAATAAACAGACGTGTGTCTCCTGTGTGATATGCCAGGCAAGTGTTTTATAAAACCCCTTTTTATCCAAGCACATTAATGTAATCTATAGGCCTCCCGCAAGTCAACTACTTGAGAACTGTAGGGGGAAAAAAATAGGCATTTCTGAGAACATGTGAAGTGTTGAAAAGGCCCTTCTTTCAAAGGAATCAGCTGAAAATTGTGTGTCATTCTTCTCTATTTTAGAGACATAAAATTAAAAGTTTAGCATGTGTGCATGTGAAAAAACAGAGATAGAAATTGCCCATGTTGTGATACCGAATATAATCAAGAGGTGAATGTTCATCAAATTATTCATTCATTAATTTAGCCTGTTTTATTGCATGTTTACAGTATTATAGGTACTGTGATAGAAGTTCAGGATACAGAAATGAATGTAAAGCTGTGATTCCTGCTGTCAGAGAGGCCCTCCCTGAAAAGCAGAGATATTAACTGGGCATGGTAGTGTTTGCCTATAATCCCAGAGGCTGAGGCAGGAAGATTGCAAGTTTGAGGCTAGTCTGGGCAAGTTAGCAATATCCTGTCTCAAAACAAAACAAAACAAAAAAAAAGGACTGAAGATGTAGCTCAGTGGTAGAGCACTTGCCTACCACATATGAGGCCCTGGGTTCAATATGTAGTACCACCAGGAAAAAAAATTAAAGGTATTTTTGTAAACCAACAGATGCATTGATGTGTTATGGGTGCTATGAAAGAAGAATATACAAAGAAAGATGAGATTGTAGACATTTCAGAGTCTTACAACATAAGTGAATATTCAACTGGTGGGCAAAGGGAAAAAGGCAGAGGAGACAAGTACAAAGGCATCCTAGGGCATATGAATGGCTTAATATGGACACTGCAAGGGGCTAAGTGTAGGTGAAGAGCTGAGCCACTGGAAGAATGACAAGTTGGAGAGCTGGGGTCTGGGTTATGGGAGCTCTCTTACTATCAAGGAGTACAGGCACCTTATCCAGTGAGCATTTGGAATCCCTACAGGTATTGATCAGAGGAGAAATAAAAACAGGCCTGATAGCAGGAGCACTAGAAAGTTAAAGTCTCATACTTTACTTTTACCAGAAATTAAACATTTAGCAATCATCATCCAGAAAGTCATCTGGGTGACATGGGTGGCAGTTATACCAACACTAGGAACAGATACTTTTCCTGCTGATTGGGCCACCTTTCCCTTGAGCTCCTAATGCTTCTCCACATCCCTGCCCAACAGATGTCTTCCTTTATTCAGTGGTTGCCCATGTGCCATGTGCTATCCTGGGCCCTGGAGACAGTGAGATAAAAAATAAATCATGGGGTTGGGGCTATAGCTCAGTGGCAGAGCACTTGCCTAGCATGTGAGGCACTGGGTTCGATCCTCATCGTCATGTAAAAAAAATAATAATAATAAATTAAATAAAGGCATGCTGTCCATCTACAACTATAAAAAAAATTTAAGTAAATAATTTATGGTCCCTGCCCTCAAAGTGTTCCCCAGAGTCATCCCCGGATATCTCACTGGAGCCACTCATCACAATTGTTGGTCATTTGGAGGGTCAGGAGATACACTAGGCCTAGCAACAGCATCAGTTCCGTTTTTGAGAGTTGCTAGGGTGGGGAAGTGAGAGGGTTGGTAAAAGGACCCCTGGTGGTCTGCTAGTGAGTCATCACATCATATGTTAGTTTAAAAAGTTTAAAAAGGTGACTTGACTTTTCACAAATTTGCTGTATAAATTTGTAAAAGGTTCTATATGTTAGTCTGTCACTCAAGAAATCAAAACCTTCAAATGCCAACATGAACTCTTAGGTTAACGTATTGACCATCATTTTTATAGTTTGAAAAACTGCCCTTTCAAGCATACCTCAGAGCACAGACTTTCTTAACAAACTGCTGCCTCACTTACTATTCAGGAAAGATAAAATTTGTAGAGTATGAAGGTAAGAGAGTCATTAACCCCAATAAATGTTATTTTATCATGCTCTTCTATTTCAAGACTTATTGTATATAATATAGAAAACTAGTACAGAAGTCCCATGACTTTCTGACAAATATTTCATAATTATTTTTTATAAATTAAGCTAGAAAGGAAGATGTGATATCTGCATGGAGAAAGGGGGCTTGCATTTGGAGTTACATTCAATATGGAATATTGACCACAGCCTTTGGCTGCTGGGGACCTGTTTTCTGCATTAGATATGATTAAATTCTCCTTGTAAGCTCTCAGTTTCTGGAGAACACCTTCATAAATCTTATGCCATCTTCCTGAGGTTGAATTGTGCTTGTGTGCAGTCCCTTAGACATTGATTCTTAGCAGTGTGAAGCAATTCTAAAAGGCTTCCATGCTGCCCCTTATAATAAGCGGAACCATCACTTTGAAGATACCATAGAGCTCACAGCAGAGCTTCCAGCAACAAAATCATTGTAATGGTAATCTTGAAGGCTGCATGGCAATCTTGTTGACTTTAGCAGAGGGCCAAGCAGCATGTGCAGATGCATCATTAACTGAACAAATGTTTACTGAGAGCCTTGTATGTGGCAGGCTCTGTTCCATGTGCTGTTTTCTGTGCTTGACACTCTCATCACCGCACCCCACCTCCCCATTCTTCAGGTCTATACCTAAACCCGAAGGCAGACATCCCTGGATCCTCTCAAACCAGAGTCAGTTCCCTGACAGGTGCTGTCCTAACCCTCTGCACCTCCCCTTAAAACTTTAGCCCAAGTAACATTTCCTAATTATTATTCTAATTTGAAAGAGTAAAGTCTGTCTTCCCCACCAGGCTGTAAACTTTGTATTGATCAGGATCATTTGTCTATTTTTATAGTTACCAGTACAGGAAGCTGTTAGAATACAAGCAGTAATAATGAAGTGTAAAAGGTAAAAACAGAACTTTATTGTGCAAGTTACATAGTATAAGTGTAATATTGTGATAAGTGCCAGAGTCTTCTGAGGCATGTCATATAAACTCTCAAACATGTAAACAAAATCCTTGAATGCCAGGTAATATGAACTTTTTGATCAAAAGTTGACATTTTCTAATAGCTTTTGAATAAAATATACACTCCAAGTACCCCTTCCTCTTGTGGACTCTACCTCAAACCCTTTCAAACCCATGTGAAGATAACTTCAAACCATGAAAAGGACTGTTTATCTGATAGCTCCACAGATGGTCCAGAGCAAGTCTCTCTTAGGTTTCCCTGTGGCTGCAGGCAAGAATTCTCCATCCAGCCATGGTGGCAGTACCTATACTTTATAACATTCCTTCAATGTTTGTCGCGTGGGCTGCAGTCCCCTGTTCTCAGACCTTTTCATGGCCCATATAGGTGTGTTTAGTGAAGAGATGCCAATGAAGAGTGTCACTATGAACTGCAATTCTAAGGCAAGCCCAAGACACATTGGATAAGTAGAAGTACTTCATTGAGACAGATCACACAAGTTCTTCCAGAAACAGCAACATCTTCATGAAGTATGTTCCTCCATTTGAGATTTAAATATCTTACTATGATGTATGGATGGTTACAAATATAAATGAGCCCCCATATAGCTCTCTGCATCCAAATGAAATAGATATTAATTGCATTCCTGCATCTTGTTGGGTCTTATCTATGTGGCTAGGAAATTAAAACCACTCTTTTCATGTCACATTAATCTGTTTGCTTTAAAACATTTTAAATCACATGAATAACAAAACGTAGCTAGTGACAGAAGACTCTTCCATATACTTCATACCTGCCTTGGTAGTCATAAGATCTACTGGTGTAGAGTGAAAGTTATATTGAAATGCCTAAAATTACAACTTAAGATTTACACTTCTAGGCATGGCCAGCTTTCTTCCTACTAGCATCCCATGTTCTTTGCCAGATGATATGTGGCTAGGCCTTTGCACTCTTGTGGCAGTGACTAATGAGTTCTACATCATTATCTGTTTACTTGCCCATTCTCCCCAAGTGACCATGAGCTCATCGAGGGAATTACTGACTCTGTCTTGTTCATTTATTTTATCTCAAACATCAATTCCAACATCTGACATGTATCTGGGTGGTGATTAAGTGTTTTTGAGCTACAGGAACTCACAAACACTCTCACTTCTGTTCTTTCCCACTGTAACAGCTGTAATAGTCTCTCCTCCAGATGAATTTATGTTGTGTCCATTTCTGAGTCATATACTTTAGCACAATAAATGGATGTATAAGATATAACAACAATAATCATTTACTGAATGGGGTAACGTTATTCTATTAGATTGTATATGTAGCTTGTTAAAGCATTTCTTTCCATACAAAGTTATTTCTGGAATATGTTCTTTCTTTTGGCCTTTTGTATTCTACTTTTGTGTCACTTATTCTTTTTTGTTAGTATTTAATTTAAAGCTGCCTTTAGAGTTAACTACAAAATAAAGTTTCTGTGTTCACTGTTTACATTTCAGGCTTTGATACAACTGAATTGTTAAGTATGTTAGTTAAGACTAGCAGATGTGTCTTTAAATTGATTCCCCTTGATTAAAAGTAGTTTATAGGCTTCTGATAATGTAGTGAGACCAGGAAGAACTAAATGTTTGTTGTTCTTATTAGAAAACTCAGCTGTAACGCACCAAATAAACAAGTGGAGCCTGTTTATGTTGAGATATAGGGTCTAGGGAAACATGGTTACTTACTCTCATTCATTCCAACAAAATATAATTTTTTATTATTATTTTTATTTGTTCTACTTAATTGTACATGACAGCAGAATACATTTCAATTTATCATATACAAGTGGAGCGCAACATTTCAATTCTCTGGTTGTATATGATGTAGAGACGCACCATTCGTGCAATTATATGTGCATCTAGGGTAATGATGTCCATCTCATTCTACCATCTTTCCTACTTCCATAACCCCTCCCCACCTTCCCCTTTACCCAGTCCAAAGTTCCTCCATTTTTCTCATGCCCCCCACACACTAATAGATCAGCATCATCCACTAATCAGAGAAAACATTTGGCCTTTAGTTTTTAGGGATTGGCTTACTTCATTTAGTGTAATAAGGAAAATATAATCTTAATAATTAATCTCTAAAATAGAATGTATTTTTAAGGAACTTGAACTCTTATTGCCAAAATTCTCACTAGAATTCTGACTAGTTATTCTGTTTCCATCAATATTAAAGTTTCCTTATATAGGAAATTGGCTTCCACTAACACTGTAATTACACCCTTTTCATATATGTGAATCCTTACAAAGAAATGAAAGTTGGGCTTTTCTTAAATAGGTAAACATTCTCCTAACTATGTCAACTTGTTATTTACAGTAAGAGAAAAGAAAACTTTACTCTGGCTCTCATCTGAATGATCACAAGTTAAGGATTAGTGACCTGAAAACTAGTAATTATTATTACTACTTTTTGTGATTTATAAACATAAACATGTCAAATATCTATTATCATCATTGATAATCTGTTTTATAGTTTCTTTTCATTTTCATTGTAATTGTAATTTAATTTGCCTTTCAAGTCCCATTTTAGAAACAGTTTTTCTTTTAAGTGTAGTTGAGGTTCTTAGACTGGCTTTAATTGAGGTAGAAGTAATGTGAAATAATAGTAATGTTAAATGGTCCTCAACTAGTCAGGGAACCTTTTGTCTTCTCTTTATAAATAGGGTAGTATTACACGTTGACAGTGGAAAAAATTCACACACTTGTCCATTCCTTCCAACTTTATTCAGCCAGCATTAGCTGAGCTGCTTTGACATGCCAGAGACTGAATAGCACTGGTCATGAATCACCATCTGAAGGGGCTGACATCAGAAATTTCATACTTCAATGCAATGGGGAAGGTCTATGATACAGATACATAACAAGTGTTAAGGAAATATCACTGAGTGACCTCAACCAGGCTTCCTTTCCTGGCCTTAGTGGCACAAAGGGTCCAAGGACCTTGTCTCCCTTGTCTTCTCATCCAGTCAATCAGAGTACCTATACCAGGTGAACATCACCAATGGCTAATGTGAGTCTTCTTGATAACTAAGAACCTGAAAGGCAGACCATACTGAACTGCACTAGTGTAAAACTTTACAAAAGCCCTAGACACCACAGAAGGTGTCTAACACTGCAGTTTCTACACCTGCCTTGTAGACACTCAATCCTATACCAGAGCCTTAGAAGAATAATTGCCCTGGACCTGATAGCTGTGTATACTAACTACCCAGTCTTCCTCAACACACTTTTTTCCCCTGTTTAAGCTTTGGAAGTGTAACCTGGGAAACTCCACCGTCACATTGGCATGTGAGGGACCGAGATGGTATATGAACTCACTGCAGTAGACTTTTCTAAGTAGACTTTATCATTATGACATTGCTTCACTATTGAATACTTTCTGAGCTGGCTACTTTTTGAAGAGTTAATCTTTCATCTTTTCCATTCTATAAATATTTATTGAGATACCCGAGCTCTTCTCTGCAAAGAAGCAAACCTTCAGGAGCAAAAGAAGCTGGCATTAATTCTATAGACTTTCCATATCACTAAGCTAATCTCTGTAACTGGAAGATTATTATCATGCAGGTTCTCCTAGGAGCTTCACTGCTCAACTGAGCTGTCACCAGAGCCCTCATTTTGAAGTTGATGATGCTGATGACAAGTCTCATGTTTTATAATGCTTTTCATTTTTAAAAAAACATTTTCTGAACTATTATCTCATTCTTTCCTCAGAGTGAAGAAGTAAATAATGTAGATAAATCCTCTTTTAACTGGCAAAAATATAGAGGTACCACAGACTGACTTAGTCCCTTAGCTCATGGCAAAACCAGGAATAGAAATCCACATGCTTGACTAGCCCATATAGCCCATAGGAGGATGTACCATGTTTTCTCATTTGCTCTTGACAGTGTCCCCCTCTTGGAGTTGGAATGACCACTTTTTACAGATAAGGAGACAGAAGTTCACAGAGGTAGTATAGCTACCCATGGTCTTGAATAGTCACATCTTCATAAGGTGTAATAAGCAGCTACTTTGGACCAGCCACTGGGCTGAGTATATTCATGCATAATTATTCATTTAATCTCTTAACAGTCTGTGAGTGAGGTACCATTATCCCTATTTGATGGAAGAGTAAACCAGTTAATTGGCCATGGTGTCTATTTAATAGCAGTGGAGTCAGTTCTTAAATTCCTTTCTAATGTTATTCCATTAAGTTGGAGGTTTTCAGCCTTTTTATTCCCTCCAATTCATTTATAAACGTAGCACACACTCATTGGCAGCATCTCTCCTCACACCTCCAAGATGCTTCAGAGAGGGTTTGTTCCTTTAGAAGGTGTATCAGAGTCTTCTGAGAGAGAAATGAATGGGAATGAGAAAAGCGTTCTGAAGAGAAAAGATAATTTAAATTAACACTCTTTTCCCTTTTCCTTTCCCATTATTGACTGAAATGAATCATTTATCTCTTTTTGGGGGATGCAACTTTATCTCTCCTTTATTCTTTAAACAAAATTTGTTGAGTACCTACATGAGCCAAGTATGTTCTAGGTACTAGAGACATAACAGTGAATGGAATTTGTGAGGTCTCTACATTTATGAAGCATACAAACTAGGTAGTGATAAATGCTCATTTAAGATGAGACAGACATAGGGGAAGGTGGCTGCCAGACAGGGTAGTCAGAGAAGCTCTCCCTGAAGAGTGCATTGGGGCCAAGACCTAGAAGGCAAGAATAGCAAGCCATGCAGAGAGTTGGAATCAGGTCTTGGACATCTTTTTGGCCACAGCTGTCTCTGGTCCTGTTCTTCCTTGCTCTACAGAGGTATCCACATGAACTCAACTTGCTCAACTCCCACCTTAGGTGCTTGGTTCAGTGCTCAAAGAACCAGCCAGGTCTGGTCCTCACCAATCCATCTTATGCCAAAGCCCGGAGCTGGTTCTGATCCATATGACCTGGAAGCAAAAGCCATTTCTACCTAGGCTTTGATCCTAAGCTCTTCAAATCCTCAAATATACTCACTACACCTTCAGCAATGGTGGGTCCTACTCTGAGATAGCCTCTGACACTCTCTGTCTTCCCCTCTATTTCACACACACACACACACACACGCACACAGGTTGACTTTCAAATGTCAGTTTTTTCAAAATAAACACTTCATTACTAATTTATTTTTTTTATTCTTTGTTAGGGACCCAGATCCTTTTCTTTCTCCATCCTCTTAAAGTAGAACATAAAACATAAGCAGGAAATAAGACAATTTGTAGAGAGGATGGGAACTAGAAGATTCCAGAAAGCAGCTTGGTTAAATATTCCTTACTTGGTGTGTGTATGCCCCATGTCCTAGTAACTTTTGCATATAATGTGACTGGCAACTAGGTTTCTATTCAGTATTGATTACAGAAAGAGACTACATGGTAAAGTTCCCCATAATTAAACCTCAAGGACACAGAATCAATGGTGCTTCAGTATTGTGTCAGTAGAAGTGTTACATACAAACCAATCACTGAAATAGCCTCTGTCTGGAACTTACAGGGAATGGGAACCAAGTTTGTGTTTCTATAAAAGTAGAAACAAATAAACTTCAAACACTATTCCAAAGATCATTGATAGGGGAAAGGAGCCATACGGCCCTTGGGAGATTTTTTTAAATTAACATTCCGTTCTCTCCCTGTAAAATACTATGATAACTACCCTGAGGATATAACCCCTTTGACAAAAGTCATTATAGTCAGCTCTGCTACTCATGGTCTATTATGGAGCAGAAATAAAATTCTTTAATCTACTGGAAGAGAGTTTTAGATCCTGTTTTTCACTAGTTTTTCACAAAGTCAAATTCTAAATAAAACTATAACTTATGAAAACTATCTGGCTGATATCAAGATTGCATAAAACTGTGCAGTTTTCAGACCTATAGATATTTCCTAATTTTTTTGCAATGATTGCATAAAACTGTGCAGTTTTCAGGCCTATAGATATTTCCTATTTTTTTGCAATAATGACAAAATTCTGAATTTCTGAGATAAGCTTCTCTGGTAGAAACTGGACTATCAGTCAGTTTATTCATTGCTTCAGCAAGTATGCATTAGCATGTAAGTATATTGATTAGATTATATATTATAAATTTTTAAATGCATGTTTAGAAACTAACAGTTACTACTTTTGAAATCCATTTAAGTCCTGATGATTTGATTTTTTGGCATTTATTTTTTTAATTTGTTCTAATTAGTTAAAACATGACAGCAGAATGCATTTTGATTCATTGTACATGAATGGAGAACAACTTTTCATTTCTCTGATTGTACCGGTTGTGGAGTCACACCATATATGCAATCATAAATGTACCTGGGGTAATGATGTCCATCTCATTCTACCACCTTTCCTGTTCCCAGGGCAGGACTCCCCCGCTTCTCTCCTCTCAGCCCAATCAAAGTTCCTCCATTTTTCCAATGCAACCTCCACTCCATTA
This sequence comes from Marmota marmota marmota, assembly GCF_001458135.2. Taxonomy (NCBI): domain Eukaryota; kingdom Metazoa; phylum Chordata; class Mammalia; order Rodentia; family Sciuridae; genus Marmota; species Marmota marmota. The sequence continues at coordinate 25,659,834 of NW_026000142.1, read as the reverse complement.
TAGATCAGCAGAGAATATTTAGCCTTTGGATTTGGGGATTGGCTTACTTCGCTTATTAGCATGATAGTCTCCAACTCCATCCATTTACCTGCAAATGCCATAATTTTAATCCTTTTAATGCCAAGTAATATTCTGTTGTGTATCTATACCACAGTTTCTTTATCCATCTTATGATTTGCTTTTGAGGCTTCTATGACTTAAAATATTTGACTCTCTCATTTAAATCTCCCCAAGTTGGCAGAAACTCTGAAATAAGGTCTTCCAGGATAACAGAATAAACTGTGTCTGTCACTATGATATTATTATTTTTTTCAACTTTTGGGGAAAACAAATAGCAGGAAGATCAAATTACTCCAATAATGGATTTTCCACTCAATTATTCAACTGTCGAAGCTGTTAGACCATGCAGACCATGCAGGTTTCAGGATTCCTCCACTGCTAGATGAAGCTATCAGGCTGTCATTCTCTGGGAATTGGTCTGGGAATTGTTTCTAAGTGGCCACCAAGGGCCTTCAGAATTAAATGTATTTCATTGAGGGAAAATAATCATTTTTCTACTGGGATTTGCCAGCCATATCCTTCTGCCTTCAAGTTTCTGAAATGACATTTAATAAACACAATTCTGTTATTTTCAACACATTATACCAGATATCTGTAACTAAATACTCAAATAACCTAGGTTTGAGCAGTGTAAACCCAACATACATCTTTAAAAAAAATCTACATTATCAAATAAGGGTCTTAAGCCTTTGACTGATGGTTCTCAGTCAAAATAATGGATCACACTCTTTCAATAAGGATGGTCCTATAATGGCCTCTTTTTTCCAATGATTTGATTTTTTAAAGAATTATCTTTTTACTAGTAGAATAGAAAGAAATGAAAGTTTTCTTATATTAAAGCAGGTGAAGAAAATGGTCATTTCCTCTGATCTCTAGTCACAGTGATAGCCATGTGGATTAATTTTCTTAATAGTTTTGTTAGCTGTCTTTGGTTAAGTGTTTCAGAATCACACTCAGTTATTATAATTTCTATAGTAGTACAATAACTTAAGAATGCCAGCCACAGAGTAATGAATGAAATATTTTTTAATATGTTCTTACAAATCACACCCACACATGTACACACACATACTCACATACACACAAAAATTCCAAGGCATACTCTGGTTTGATAAATCTAACTATAAAATTATAAACCCATAAAGATGGGCAAGTGATAATTTCTAATAAAAACATTCATTGTTTATGAGCCTTGAATCACATTTGGGGGTAGTTTAGTTTACAAATAACTTTAAAAACAGTCTAAAGCAAAATTTACTACTGTTGATGTAACTACAGGGAGGAAAAAAAACACCACATTTACTCTCACATTAAGACACCAGAAAATTCAAGTCCTAAGTGAAGTTAGAAAAAATGAAAATAACAATTTTTAAAAGAAGAAACAACTATATTGAAAAGCTATTGCAGATTTTGACAGGCATTTGTCATTCAATGTGAAAGCACTGGTTAGCATCGACTAAGGAGACCTATTCAGATGGCAGAATTTGGAAGTTGATGAAGTCTTAAAGCATCAGCCACACCCTGTCAATGTTATCCACCTGTATTTGCCAGACAATTGTGAGTGAGATTTAGAAGTCAAAAAAACGAACTGAGATATCAAAAGGCATTATTGCTCTTGTCATTTTTCTGGAAGTTCATCATTTGGTCATGTCTACAAACAACAACTAGCTTTGTTGTTTTGAAAAACCTGCCAGGGGTCCAGGGCTGACTCTATTTGAAATACTTTATCTCTTGTGAGATTGAAAATTACTCCTTGAACCTTAGGTTTCTATAAAAATGTAAAAAGTAGAGATAATGATAATATCATTCCTGCCTGCCTCAAAGGATTTTGAAGAAGGTCAAGTGAGATCCTATGTGATAAGGGGCTTTGAAAACCACCAAGCACTGCACAAATGTGCAGTTTCATTCAGACGGTCTCAGAAGAGTTGTCTGCCTAAGGACACATCAAGAAATCCTGAAACCCTAACTCCAGGCAGGGCCATGTGTTCAGATCAGAGTCACATATACGTCTGCCAAAGACTTTGTAAAGCTCCCTGTATGATATTCCCTCTATAAAACATCACCCTGGCTAAGTTCAACACAGAGTGAGGACGTAAGGTTCACAGAGCAACAATCCACTGGTGCCATGCCTGAGATCCCAGGTGCTGTACCTGGCAATTAGCTGCACACCTTTGTTTCCTTGAGATGAGAAGCAGGAGTAAATGATGTTGGTGATTAAGTCAGTAGAGTACAGAGCTTAAAGTCTTGGTCCCACTTCATCCACCTGTGTGGACAAGTTAGATAACCTCTCTGTGCCTAGGTCTTATCTGTAAATGTGGAATAGTAATGACTCACATCTAATGGGGTTGTTAAATGGATTAAGTGCCATAATAAAACATGAAAAAATGCTTGCTCTGTGGGTAAGCACTCAGTAAATGTTAGCTATAATTAGTTTAATTTTTATTATCTTTTATTATCTTAAGCAACTATACCTCTGTTTGCCCATCTATAATAAAAATGTAACTTACAACCCACTTCCTGGAATGGGAGAACATTTTTTTTTCTGTATCTCAGCTTGATTTTGAGATATATGTAAATATTTGTTTTCAAGCAAATAATGGTCATGAGGAGCATTCTCTCTGGTTTAAAACACTGGACACTGTGAAGCCTCTGCATCAATGAGGAGGAAAAGACAGGCTTTCCCAGGAATGAAAATGGTGCTGAGAATGTAAAACCCAGGAGCACAGTAAAGCACATTTAAAATGGCAATGTGAGTATCACACAGTGCCCATAAAACAGCCACACATACAGCTCCTACCAAGCTTGTTTGCCATTGCTTCCTAAATTTGGCTGGTAAGCAAGGACGACATCTGGAAAAAAAATAGTTAAAACAAAACAGTGTCTAATTAGTTTAAAAATATTTTGGTTAAAAAGTACAGTAATTAAATAATGCAATTCTGAGGGGATAAAAGGAAGCAACTATTTTGGGGAAGACACAATATTGCAATCTCAGACAATTCCAGTGGAGACATTGGAGTCTTATAAGGAGAAGCATAATTATTTCTTATTTAATTTTTAATTATAAAATTATGCAAACTAGAAAAAAGTACCAAAAATAACATGACATCTTTTTCCATCACTAAGATTAAATAGACAGCGGAATGAATCTGACATAACTTCCTATGTACATATGTGAATTTAGCAACAGTAAGTCTCCACATCATGTACAACCACAAGACTGGGATCCTAATTAGAATAAGATAAAATGATTAAATAGACATAGATATTTTGCCTTATTCACAGTTACTACTAAAAGCCAAATTATATTCAATGGTCGTGTTAGTATTAATCCCGGTTGGTTGTTTAACTATTTTTCTGTAAATGATGATCCAATACAATAAATGAAAAGTTGAAAGAAAATGGATTCTGTGCTGTAAATTTGGAAAATCACCTCTGTAGCCTGAATTTTCTAAGAGACTCACTAAGTATCTAGGCATCTTTGATTTAATTAGTCAGTTTTTCTTTAATTGACAAAATCAACCTTTTAGTTAGGTGGTGTGATTTAAAGCACCTTAGAGACCTATTTATTCAATAATACCTTCCCCATTAACTAGAATTCTAATCACAACTCACTCCTGTGGGGTTTATATGAGTATGGGTTCTTCAGAGAAATTGGGGGTGGGGAGAGGGAGAGAGATTAATTTACTATAAGGGACTGGCTTTGAACAGTTGTGGAGGCTGAGAAATCCAAGATGTGTAGTTGGCGAGCCAGAGCCCCCAAGAGAACCAATGGTATAGTTTCAGTCTGTGTCCATAGGCCTTAGAACCAGGAGAGCCAGTGATCAGTTCCAGTCCAAGCCCAAGTCTGAAGGCAGGAGAAGTCTGATGTCTGTGCTCAAGGACGGTCAGACAAAGGAGAGAATTTTTCCTTAGTCTCTATTCCTTCAGGCCTTGGATGAATTAGATGAGGTCTATGCTCATTGAGGAAAGCAATATGCTTTACTCAATCCACTGATTCAGACTGAGTAATCTCATCCATCAACACTTTTAAGGCACACCCAGAAATAATGTTTACCCAAATATCTGGGCTTCCTATGACCAGTAAAGTTGACATAAAACTGTCAAAGGGTAGACAGGAAAAAGTAGAGTGGCTTCCTTGAAGACAAGCTCAGTTGAAATGCTCCAGCTTGTCAGGTTGTCTGGAGCAACCTACTTTTTATTTGCACAGTAGCATGAATCAGCTGAGTCCTTTGAAGCCATCAGATGCTGGTAATTTTAAAACATGGTGACATAGGTAAGGTAAGAAAATTAAGCATCTCTGAGACGTCTGGATCAGGAATGGCAGGACTATACTGACAAGGGAGTCAGAGTAAACCCGAGGATGATGATGATAAATGCTGAGTGGTAGTGGTGGTGAGAACCAATAAAATTTATAAGATGGTCATAAGGAGTTAGGCAGGCATGGCGATAACACTAACTTTAATCATCAGAGCAACCATTTGAAGCATACAATATTATTATCCCCAGTTTCCATATAATAAAAATGAGACTTGTGGAAGTCATATCCAAAGTCACACAGTATTGATCAGTTACACAGATGAATTTCCAGCCTGTTCTGTGATATTCCTGGAAGGGAACAGCCATACCATGTGGCCCAGGCTGCAAGGGGAAGAATCCAGGCAGGAAACACCTCATGTGCTGCACAATTTTGCCTTAGCTAATTAGAGGCAAGATTTGTTTGTTAGAACACTTGAAAGTGTCAGAATCAAAGGGCAAACAAGGGAGACTAGTCCCCAGTGTTCAGTTCAACTCAGAGCAGTTGGCAGTAAGGACAGTTGATGCAGCAAACGAAGAAAAGGGAAATGGCAAAGGAGAAATAAATCCTTTTTGTTCAATCTTCTCATTCCCACTGTTGTAATTAATTATAGAAGAGGAAAAAAAGAAACATAGCATCAAAAAATAAGACAGCTAATTAAAAGGCAGAAAATGATAACAGAAAAAAAAATTAGATGGGTTTCCATGTAGGGATAATAACAGAATTAGAGTAGTTACAATTGTATGAATTAAATTCCAGTTTAGTTAATTTGAAAGAAAGAACACAGAAATGCTTTGCTTTGTATAATAAATGACACCACCCCAAGCTTCCTCACACACAAGGCTGACATGTAGGCTCTGTGGACATATACTTCTGTGCAACCCATTCAAACCCAGCATTTGCCTATTAAATGAGTGCTTGATAAAATGTCATTATTCAACATTAAATTGGATGATTATCACAACTACTCTTCTATTACTAACCCAGAGTTTCATTTTTTTTTCTTTCAGAGTTACATAGTATGAGAACACTCAAGGACTTAATACTTAAGTGTGCTTGGAAATTCAAGACAAGAGTTTAGGAATATGGAGGGTAGGGAGTCAAACCATACTCTCTGGTCTTTAATCCCAGCTCCTCCACATACCAGCTCTAGAATTTTGAACATGTTTTTCAAATTCTCTGAACCTCAGTTTCCATATCTGTGAACTAGTCCTTTTTATAGCCACCTTCTAGATTGGAGTGAGAATTGAATGAAATAAAATGAGTCACTTATTATCCTGATTCTTCATGTAAATGTACTTAATGGGTGGGTGGAAAACAAAACTGAAATAGTGGACCCCTCAAAGAGAAGTGAATGGACTTAGGAACACCCAATGTGGGAATAAATCGATGTCACATGAATTTTTAGAGGCTACCACCTCCTTTGTGATAGCTGCTAGTGGTTTAAAAGTATTTGAATGTCCACATGATTTGTTTGGCTTCTTCTGAATTAAAAAACTTACAAAGAGCTCTCAAGGAAAGCTCGGTGGGCATCTGTTCTGATGTTTAAAACCCTCACATGTCTCAAATGATTAGTTGTATAATTGTGGTCCAATATAAGGAAGTGGATGGCTGTGAAGGAAAATGACACTGCTTAGCCTAGAGGGACATTGACATTTTATTTTGCTACCTATTTTGCCAAATGATTCTTTTTCTCTTCCTACATGGACTATTTTTGAGAATCCAAAAGCTATGAATTAACCTGTGGCATTAATCATAGTTTGCTTATTCTAGAACTTTTCATATCAGGGTTTTTCCCATCCTATACTCAGCTCTCACATTTGTGACTGAAAGTTAGAATTGGAGTAATTTGTTTGGAAATAGATATGCAAAGAATTCTATTTAACAATCACAGCACTTGGAATGAAAGTTCCTCTTGAATGCAAGTAGGGCTAGATAAATTAACTTTTGTGTATTGGGTATGTTTTTAGCATCTTCAAAAGGATGTTCTTACTTTTTCTTGGGAAGCAAAAGTGATCAGCAAAGGCATTTACTGCCAAAGCATTGCCTGCTCCTTTGGTGGCACCTTCAAAGATAACATCCTGGCTGCTTTAAAGGAATCAGTTTTAAATGATGTCAGAGCCTTAGAACTTTTTTAAAGCTCAATGCCCAGATGGAAACTACAGATCAGCTTAGGGCATATCTGCTTTAAAAGCAACTTGAGCTATTTAAGAATTTTAAGAAGACCCAGAACTTCATTGCCTTGAATCCTAGAATTCTTTTCCTGTGCAAAGAGCCCTCAATAATTTTTCATAGCTATCACAAGAAAAGAGACCCAAGGCTTAGAAAAATGATAATTCTTTTGAAATTACCTCCTCAGAATCACTAGGAAAGCTAAAATGAATGATGAAAGATGAAAAAAAGAATTATCTGGTTTATCCCTTCTTGTTTTGCAGCCTCATTCCATCCCCAACATAATACTCCCCACTTATTCCCAATCAGAGTTTGTCTAAATAACTTCATCTTTCAGACCTTGTTTAATCCTCACATTCTCTGTGAAGTATCTCCAACCATCCTGCCCTACCATGGCCCTACTCAGTAGATGAAGATTGTCAAGGAAAAAATGGATGAAGAAGAATTTATTCAGATCTTTTGTGATAAAGCAGGGAGACTGAACTCAACTCTATTGAAACAAAAGGCAGGAGAGTTTTTAATCAGTGGATTGAGCTAGTAGAAAAATACAGGAGGACATCCTTGGGGAGGCTGGCCAAGGTGATAAGGCCATCTATGTTTGCTAACTGGCATAGGAGCCCTATCTTTCTTGATGATTTCAATGGGATGGCCCCCAAGTTCTTGAGAAAGCCGTTGCTGTGTTGTAAAACTAGCAAGATGCTGGGAGGTTCATATCTCAAAGCAGTGGAGAAAGAACTTACAAGTTTCCTAAAGTAAATGATGTAAGAAAAGGGAGGTCTGGAAGAAACCCATCTCAAGTTTAGTCAGGTTGAGGGGGAGCATCTGGCTGTATTCCAACTGTAATTATTTGTTTGGGTTTATAAAAGTTTATGAACTTACAATTCCAAGAAGAGGTTTGGTTAGAGTATCAGAGATATCCGTATTGAGCATTGTAACTGACTTGTTGGACATCTATCCATGTGGGCAGTGAGAATATCTTTATTTTGTTCACTGTGTCCTTAGTACAGAGTATACACAGAGTACCTGGCACATGGTAAGGTACTCCTTAAGTATCTGTGGAATGAGGAGACAGTTTTGAAAGAACTCAATTTCTTAAGAATTCCTTCCCTCTTTCTTTGGAATTAGAGAGTTAAAGATTCATGAGGCTATCGGGAAAATGAAGAGGACTTCATCCATCAATGAATAAATATTTATACTATAAACTTACACTATCCTGTCAAGTAACATGTCTTTTACATGATTTTCCCCCTTGATAGGTCAAGTAAACACAATATACCAAAGTCTGTGCACAATATGTAGAAAACATCTTTTCATATACATGAGCTGACTCAAACTGATATATTAGTTCTAACAAAAGTGAAAAACCTTTGCACACCCTTCCCAAATTTACAGAGACAATTTAGGAGAAATGAGTTAAATATATCTCATTAAAAAGTTATTTGGAAATATTTGTACTAATGTCATTTTTTCCTTTCAAAAAATACTTTCCCATACCAAGTAAAAATGTTAACAATCACTCTGTTGATCATTGTTTTTCAGAAATAGTTATTGATTTCTATGAACATTTTAAATCACTCAAGTCTACCCTTGGATAAGAAAAACAGGTCTAAGAACTAAAATATTTGCAGAACCTGGAACACAAGCACTTCAATAAAGACAATTTTTCTAAATTCAGTGATTCAGCTACCTTTAAAGTAAAATAGAAATGATTGTGAATCGAATGTGAAGTCCAGGGAAATAGACCTTATCAACCATATTTAAGCTTCTTCTAGCCACCAAGAATCATACAAGGCTTTTTGTATATGATGTGGAACAATGCTCTTAAACACAACATAGTCTTCATGTCTGTCAGGACCAGCCTGTGTTTATACAGTAAAGGCAACACTGCCCTTTCTGTATTCAATTTGTCCAGAGTTGGAAGAGTTCTAATAATGGCATCTTACTTTTCTTTTGTCTTTCCTACATATAATTTAGACCTACATGATAATTTAAAAAAATATGGATACAAATAGGAAAACCTCAAAGCGAGAGGAAGATGGCGGCAAGGGGAGTGCATTGCCCCCGTGTGCCACGTCACTGTGTGGGAGTATGACGAGTCAGGACTGCTAAAGGCTATCTTGTTAGGAATTTCCAGCAATAGTGGGGTGCTCCGGAACCTGGAGGAAGGATTTCCATCGCACGAGGATCGGCTACGGGGACTCAAACGCGAGAGATTTGTCGCACGGAGGGTAACACTGCTTATTCAGCAAATCGCCCCGCGGCTAGAGTCTGCAGCGCGCGCTGGGAAACGAGGAGATAGCAGCGCAGGGATACAGCGCTGCAGTTTCTGCCAGCCGTGCAAGCACCGTACTCAGTGCTGAATTCTGGGTTCGAGACAGGGGAAGGAAGCCGTCCATTTCGGTTCTCCACACCGGTCAGACCACAGAGGAGGCCAGCGGCCACCATCTTGGAGAGCTGACGTCACCATCCCTGTTTTCGACTGACCGCAGCTCATTCAGCCATAGAACAGGTAATTTCAGGCTGCCATTCGCCTGCGGCTTGCAGACAGATTACTCAGGCTCAGTGCTAAATAACCCGCGGAAACTGCTTCTTGGAGCCTGCTCTTATCAGAGCATACACCAAGCACGGAGCGGCCGAGTTCCGGCTCCCGGAACTGCCCTGGCCCAGGGCTAAGGAGCCCGCAGAAACTGCTTCTTGGAGCCTGCTCTTATCAGAGCATACACCGAGCACGGAGCGGCCGAGTTCCGGCTCCCAGAACTGCTCTGGCCCAGGGCTAAGGAGCCCGCGGAAACTGCTTCTCGGTCCGGGTCCTGCTGAGGGCCGGT
>NW_026000142.1:25607494-25647115 GCF_001458135.2 Marmota marmota marmota | reverse complement strand
AGAGAGAGAAGAGGGGAGGGGAGGGGGATAGTAGAGGATAGGAAAGGCAGCAGAACACAACAGACACTAGTATGGCAATATGTAAATCAATGGATGTGTAACTGATGTGATTCTGCAATCTGTATATGGGGTAAAAATGGGAGTTCATAACCCACTTGAATCAAAGTGTGAAATATGATATATCAAGAAATTTGTAATGTTTTGAACAACCAACAATAAAAAATTAAAAAGAAATAGGAAAACCTAATCAATAGCCTTCATGTTCAGATCTGTCCAGATGCCTGATCACAGAGACATGCAATTGTCAACAAAAAGTTAGATGAATGGCCTCCCTTTTATCCAATGTACTAACTACCTGTAGCTTTAAAGCTCACTACTCTGTTACTTACTAGCAGGATTTTCGATTTTTAAGGTTTTCCTTAACATATTCATGACAATAGTATTCTTTAATTTGTTAAAGACAAAATCTGCACCAATGTCAGTATATCTAGAGGAAAATTTTAATCTATACATGCTATATCAATTATAGTGATTGTGGTTGTCAAGTAGTAGAAAACAAACTCAAAATAACTTAAATCATAAGTTTAAACAATAAGGAGTATAATTGTCACACTGCACAAGAACTTACTGGCGAGGCGGTGACACCTAGTTGAGTATGGCTCCTTACGATATCATCACCACCCACTATTCCCATTCTGCAGTCTTCCAGATGTCTGCTTTGTCCTCAGGACCAAAAATTAGTGACCAGCTCTGATTTTGTGTGTCAATACAACACAAAAGAAATGACTTTTTTCACTCTAACTCAATATACAATACCCATTGCTATACTTTGGTAAAGAATATATTTTATAACCATGGGAAAATGCAGAATAGAGAGATTCTAATACAAATCATTTTGTCAAAGCTTAACGCACAGTTGCTTGTTTGACCACCACCTTACATGAGCATTACCTGCACCTCACATGGTGACTAATGCAGTGCTCATCACAACCCTATAGGGAATGTACCAATTTTGTTGTCCTCCTTTAATAGATGAGTAGCTTGGGACATAGGAAGGCTTGCCCAAAGTTTCATGCCTAGTAAGTGCCAGAACCAGGATTCAAGACCAGGTGGTCTGGCTCAGTTCCTAAACACCATGTTTTGCTGCCTCCAGTTAGCTCAGTTTTAAAGCTTTTTGTCTTACAACACGTTACTCGTTGTTTGATCATGTCAGCTTTATGTTTCTTTCCATTTCTTGATAAAAGAAAATTTACTTGGGCTGTTATAGACCTAAATAATCTAAAAAATATATTGGTCCTTTAAAACCAACCAGTTCTTATTTTCAGAGCGAGAAGCCCTGTGCTAGAATTCTGAAAAGGAAAGGTAATATAGAATACATTAGATTCAAATTGTTTCATTCAAATGAGGATAGTATAAGATCCAGAAAGGTCACGTGACTTAGTGAAGACCCCCCCCACAGTTCCTTAATGGTACGACAGGAAGTAGGATTCACATATGCTGCCATATATTTTAGCAAATTGAAAATGATGTGTAATATCCTCTGCATGGATAGAGTCAAACGCTCAAATGCAGGACAGCTGAAGAACAGATCTATTGGTAGCTTCTCAATTTGTTCTCCACCTAATAACTTTTTATTCAGTGATCAAATAAAACCATTAGTTGTAATTATATCAGGAACATTGCTCAGGCTTAGCACCTTCCCTTTGGGCTCCATGAGAAATGACAGCATGCTGCCTGTACTCTGAAGAGTGGGGAGCTGGCAAGGTTTTTTAAGATGGTGCAAATGGATTTTTTTTTAAGATATGAATGACTGTAGTGAGAATAATATGCTGTTTCACCTATTTACATATATTTCCATAATCACAACTCACAGTCCCAATCTCATTTATTTGCAGTTAATTACGTTTACTTATGATACTATTTTTTAGGCCACAGTGTAAAAATTATCTTCTTATTAATTTCTTTGATTTTTAAATCCCATCTCTGTATTTGTTATTTTTCACATATTCCTTCTAATATGATGTCACTAGTATTTGATGTTGCATATTGGCTTGCAATGATCTTTTCCAGTGCTCATCATATTTCTTTTATGAAATTCAGTTAAAGTTCTTATTGTCCAGAATGATGGTAGTGAACAATATTTTGGTCAATAGAATACTACCATATTTATTCTGTTTTGTTGAATACTACATATGTATTAAATCAGTACACTAAGGTATCAATTTATAAATAATTCAAATAAGTTTAATATATTCATCATTTAATGCTCTTTAATTTATTCCTTTAATCAGAAATTATTTATTAGCTAACTTGGGCAATGTCCTAGATGATGGGGAATAATGTTGTCATATACTTGGCATTCTTAAGGAGTTTATGGTGTACTTGGGTACTTAGAAAAAAATTATACAACATGGCAATGCCCATGTGATAAGAGGGAGAATACCGCACTTAGGGGACCTTCTGATAAGCTTTGACCCCCTTCTTGGGACATCAGAGAAACAGGCAAGTCTTGCTACGTATAATTTGATATTGGACAATTCAGGGGGCACTTGGAGGTCTAATAGTACTGTAGACTTGTCATTAGAAATTGCTTGCTATAGATTTATAAAGGTTTTTAAGAGTTTTAGATGGCACAATGATGAATAAACCCTTTTGTCTATACAGATTGTGTTACATATTTTTTGCTTCTACCTTACCTCTTGCTTCATTGTCAAATTGTGCTTTTGCTTCTATTCTGACCATTTATCAGTGCATGACAGTCTCCTCTTTCCCCCTTCAAGTCTGTGTTTCTTTAAGTACTTCCATAAATCAACGTTCATTTCATTCTTGCAAGTACTTCTTATCAGTTTTGACCTGCGTCATGGCCTTGTCTAGCCTCCAACTTGGTCCTTTGTTACAACAGCACCTATAGCCAAGTAGAAATTGTTTCAATTTATTTACTTGAGCACTTTTTCCCTCCAGTGATTTCCACGATTAGGTACATAATGGACTAGAACTCTCTAATTCATTTTTGAGAATCTTGAAATGGTGATAATTCCTAGTGTAGGGGCCCAGTTCAGGGAATTAACATTCAAACAGAAGGCTAAAGGAAGTACCCAGATTCTTTTTTGGCCACTGTATTGACAGCCGGTGGTACTGCAGATACAGATGTCATGAGACCATGACTAAGGCTGGCCTGTGATGCCACGAACCTGTCTTGTTTCCATCCTTGTAAAGACAGCCCATTTTTTATACCTATACAATATAAATCTCTACCAGCTTTAGGAAAACCACCCATTTCTGTTCTACTCACAGAAGTTGGCTTCTTTGAGGCATTTTTTTCCTACCTGTCTCCTTATTCTCTGGCAACTTATGGGGAAAAACAAGGACTTGAGTTTCTTTAAATCCCAACTCTGTGCACCCATTCTCAGATGTCCCAATTTTCAGTCTCCAGTCCTACCCATCATCCTTTGAAATCTCTGTTGCCAATCCAAAAGCTGAATGATATCTTGTCCTGATAATTAATATTGTGGCTCTTGAGGGTTGCTGTCCTTTATGGCTTAGTGGAAAACTAAACATTCTATGAGAGAAGCTTCAATGAGTTTGCCACTCTAGAAGCAAGCATGCCCATGGTGTTGCCAGCATGCCCTTTCCTAAATGCACAATGCTAATATGTGATATCCCAGAGTTAACACATTTGCAAACTGAATTGCTGCCCACTTGACTGGACTTACAATGAAAGAAGCAGCTGGTACTGGAATAACTGACAAAGATCACTGAAGAGTTTGCTGGGCAGGTGGAGAGTTCAGAACTTCCACCAGAGCTTCCAAACAGAGCTGCTGACATTGACACCTCTCCCTCCAGGGAGTTGGCAGATCACATAATCTTATTGCCATCTGTGGAGATAATAACTTACTAGGGAATTGTTATCTGTCTCACAAGGGGGTTGTAGTTGGCTTTTTAGTTGTACTGGAACTACTAAAGGAGTTGGCAGGTTGCACACTACAACTTCAGTCCTTTTATCACATCATTGTTAAAAGGAAGAGGGGCAGCAAAAAATGACTCCTTCACTGATAAATAGATGTCACACAATCCTAACTTTGTAGCAACTTTGATCTTAAAGTCCTCAAAGAAGTGAAAAATAGACCTCTCATGCCCTGTCTTCTCACCTTTTAGTAACTCACACTGACATAGAAACAAACCTCTTCCAACCACCAAAAGATACTCTTTTCCCTCTCCAAAGACAGAGCAGATGTGTTTGTAACTAAGTCCTTGAATTTCTACTTAGCATGCTCAAACCATGAATTTTCTTTTAAGATTTTTGATTGGTTCTTTTTAGTTACACATGACAGCAGAATTCATTGTGATATAATTATACAAGCATGGAATATATCTAATGCTAGTTAGGATCCCATTCTTATGGATGTACATGATAATGGAATTCACTGTGACATTTTCATATATGTACATGGGAAAATTATGTCAGATTCATCCCAATCTCTTTGAGTATATATAGTAGATTTGTTTTCCAGATGTGTTTGTAATGATATTCCCCACCCCACCTTTTCTGTTTTTTTTTTAAATAACAGCTTTATTGAGCTACAATTCACATACCACAAGATGCACCTTTTTGAAGTATGTAATTTAATGGTCTTTAATATATTCATAGGTTGTACAGTCACCACCACATTGGTTTTTATTTGTAACATTTTTATCACCTGCCCCACCAAAAAAAAAAATCCTCATATCCATTAGCAGTCATTCTACCTTTCCCCTTCATCCTCCCCACCCCACAAGCCTAGGAAACCACTGATCCACTTTATGTCTCTATAGATTTCCCTATTCTGAACATTTCATGTTAATTGAATAATAAAATATGTAGTCTTTTGTGTCTATCTTCTTTTACTTAGCATGATATTTTCTTTCTTCTGTTTTATTGTTGTTTGTTTGTTTGTCTGCACTCTGGTGTTCATTGAAGTACTATTCACAACAGCTAAGATAATCAACCTAAGAGTTCATTGATGGATGAATGGATATATACCCACAATGGAATATCATTTATCTATAAAAAGAAGGAGGTCCTATTATTTTCACCAAAATGGATGAATCTGGAAGAGATTACATTAAGTGAAATAAAGCCAGTCACAGTACTGCATGATCTCACTCAAATGTGGAAGCTAAAAAAGTTGATCTTACAGAAGTAAAAAGTAAGTGGTTGAGAAGTACCCTTCACCCAGGCATTGGTGAAGATGTGAAGAAACTGGAATCTTCATTCATTTACTGCCTGTGGAAATGTAAAGTGGTGCAGTTGCTATGGAAAATGCAGTGATTTAATGAAGATTCCAGCTTCTTCACATCTTCACCAAAACATGGCAGGGGGGATTTGGAGACATTGGTTAGTAAGGACAAAATTAAAGTTGGGAAGAATGAGTTCTAATACTAACCACAGCAGAATAACTAAAGTTAACAATAATTTATTGTATATTTAAAAACCATTAGAAGAGAAGATTTTTGAATGTTCTTATACAAAGAAATGATAACTGTTTAAAGTTATGGATATAGTATATTTTCAAGGATCATCCACATTATAGCATTATCAATATTTTGTTCATTTTTATTGCCAAAGAAGATCCCATCATACAGATGTAGCACATTTTGTTTATCCACTCATCAGCTGATGGACATTTAGGTTGTTTCCTCTTTGGAGATATTAGGAATAATGCTACTGTGAACAAGTTTTTGTGTGGATATTTGTTTTCTCTTAGGTATATATCTGGGATTACAATTGTTAAGTAATCACATTTATGGTAACTCTTCTGTTTAAACTTTTGAAGAACAGCCAGACCATTTTCCACAGCAACTGTACCATTTCACATTTCCATAGGCAGTGAATGAATGAAGATTCCAGTTTCTTCACATCTCCACCAACATGTTTTTATTTTTATTATTATTATTATTATTATTATTATTATTATTATTACCTTCCTGGAGGGTATGAAAGGTTCTCTCCTTGTGGTTTTGTTTTGCCTTTCCCTATTGTGTAATAAAGGTTATCATCTTTTCATGCATTTATTGATCATTTATCTATCTTCTTTGGATAAATACCTAATTAATTTCCTTCCCCCTTTTAAAATGTTTCATTTGTTTTTTTTATTGAGTTGTCAGAATTCTTTATATGTTGTAAATTCAAATCAGGGATATGATTTACAAGTATTGAGAATCAGAAGTTTTCTCTAATTCCTTTGTGCTTTAATATAAGAGGACCTATTGAGAATTAGGAAATTCTTACACAATTTTAGCTGTTCTAATAATTTGTCACTCAGGGACAAGTCATTTCCTCTCCTTAGAATTCCTTTTCTTCCTGAGCTCCACAAAGACTCAAGGGTGTTTGGAGGTGCTTCAGCTACACCTCCAGTGAGGATTAAGTTTGGGAAAAAAGGAGGAAGCCAGTAAGTGGGCCTCCTCACCACCATCTCTGCAGCCATAGATGCTTTGCTCCCTTACAATTTGTGTTTTAGGAAAAAAGAGGTCATTATTTTGAATAATTATTTTGAATTAAGAGAAGGATGGATGGGTGGGTATATGAATAGGGAAAGGAGGAAGACTAATTCTCTTTGAGGGATCATTTAGTGGTATGCTTTCAATTTTAAAAAGAACAAGGTACTATAGAAAGTGGCAGGGTGAAATTTATGAAGAATGACCTTTTCTTCTTTCTTTCCCTAGTAGAAAACTTGGGATGTGTTTTTGGCTTATTGTGTATAAGATATATTTACTTTCAGAGAATTCATCAAAGAGCAAAAGGAGAGTAAATCTAAGTTCAGGTTTTAAGGTGAATTTTCTGGTCATGTGGTTATTAATCACTGAGCTAGTTTATGGATAATAAATATTGTCTTTTCACCTTCTTAAAGAATGTGACTTTATAGGTTATCTGTAGAGGGTCCTTTCCACTTTAATTTATTAAAACATCTTTGCAAAGCCTATATAACCCCTAAATGATCCCTCAAAGAAAATTAGTCTTCCTCCTTCCCATTATCTATCCATACACTCACCCATTCATCCTTCTCTTTATTAAATAAAAAAACTGAACTCTTCACTAACATTATCCATTCATTAAGTCTCCACCTGTATAGTTTTAAGTATCATGCATTTAATGAAAAGACATTAATTACACTGAATACTTTGTCCTCCTTCATGGAGCAGAACGTGTAAAAAGAAGATGTCCCTTCATTCTGAATTAATTATGACATTCACTTGAAAACAATGAATGTAATTACATTTGGCATTTTGGGGGGCCTATCACAGAAAACAGCCAGCTTAAGCAACAAACAGTTTTGTTGTTTTTTTTTTCCATGTAAAATACTACATGTCTCAGTTCCACAGTATTGGAGACAAAACTCCTCCCATTCAGGTAGAAAAGACGGTGGAATGAGACGGACATCATTACCCTAAGTACATGTATGAAAACACAAATGGTGTGACTCTACTTTGTGTACAACCAGAGATATGAAACATTGTGCTGTACGTGTGTAATATGAATTATAATGCATTCTGCTGTCATATAAAATGAATTAGAATTTTTTAAAAATCCTCCCATTTGTGGGCACAGACCCAGCAGGAATAATAAGCATGGCACAGAACAGAGGAAGGAGTTGAAAGTTGGCATTTCTATCTTCAAAGTGTCTTTCAAACTTTCCTTTAGTTTTTTACCTTTATATTTTAGCCCTGATAAAACCCCATTATTCTTTATATCACTCGTCTCTCTGTTGAGACTAACATCACCAGTCACTTGTGAAGCCAATGCCAGCCCCCTTTTCTCACTGGCTAATTTCCACCTCCAAACCACAAAAACTTTGCAGTCACTATCGGGTCAAGTTGGAACTTTAAGGATAAATCTGTACCAATATTTCAGTTTTTCCCTGGGGCTTTTCATTTACTGACTATGACCTCATCAACCAAATACAATCGAGTTACCCACACAAAGATGGCAGTGTTCACATGGTACTAACATGGTAAAACTTCTTCAAAGTTCCAAAACAACACCCCTTCCAGACAGCTGTCATCTTCCCTCTTGTGGCCCTGACAGGGCCAATTTGCCCAACAGGCTTTAATAGGCTCCACTGTCACACTTGGCATATGTTCAAAAGGAATAAACAGCACAATATACTGCAGTCATTTCTTTCATATAAATAAGACGGTGATATTGTGGAGAAAACATCTACTGAGCCCATGTAATTTTTTCATTTTATTGAAAATAAGTTTTAGCTCCAGGGCTTAACATTTTGGACATAAGTGCCTTCTTTCTTACAAGATTCCGTACCAGATAGGGTGATGTGTGTGACTCATTGTCAACCCCAAAGATACTCGGTGGCAGGGCTCTGAGCATCAGACTTCCTGCCTCTGGAGTCCAGCTGTTCACAGTTACAAGTGTAAATCAGAGAAAGAAGGTTTCAAGCTTGCTTTCTATCTTTTTCATTTCTCAAATAGAAGTCTACAAATAAGCTGTATTGCTCTCATTGGCATGTCTTTCATTTTACTATTTTTCTCTCCCTTAAGCCCTTTAGAATACTTACCTTTCCTCATTCTTCACTTTTGTGGTCCTCACTCTTCATAATAAGCTGGAGTCCCCAATCCAGTACACAAATCTATATAATTTGGGATTTTTGACATCTGGACTTCATGGAAACATAAAAGAATTTCAGATACGGTGAGGTACTTGGATGCGTTGGTTGGGGACATCCAGAAGCCAGATTACTCAATTGATGGAGAACCATTCCATCTGCTTTGGTAATCAAGATATGGGGTGTGGGTTGTTATAGATGGAACATCTTCAGGGAGAAGTAGAAGATGTTGTAATATTGTGCAGAGTTGTGGTGATTAGGCTCACCCACAAAATTTGTGTGGAAATTTCCTTACTTGAATCAATTTAGACAACATTCTGTTGGTATGTGTCTTGAAATCAAGACACATTCTTTTTATTCTTTTATTCTGACAAATAAAAAATGAATATATTATGTATAGCACAGTGTTTTAATATATGTATACATTATGGGATGGCTAAATGAAGCTAATTAATATATCCATTATCTTATTTATCGTTTTCTAATGGTTAAAACACTTCAAATCTACTCTCTTAGGAATTTAAAGTGTGAAACACATGATTAGTAACTACAGTAACCATGTTTAAAACAGGTCTCTTGAATGTATTGTTTCAACCTAAGTCTATTAGGTTTTGTATCCTTTGAGAAAATCTCTTAGCCCCTAGTAACCACCTTTCTACTCTTTGCTTCTAAGACTTCATCTTTTTTAGATAGCACATGTAAGTAAGATCATGGAGTATTTGTTCTTCTGTTTCTGGCTTATTTATTTTACTTGATGTCTTCCAAGTCCATGTTGCACTCTAAATAACAGAATTCCTTTTTATTTTAGGTTAAGTAGTGTTCCTGCCTGTGTATACCACATTTTATTTATTAATTCATCCATTGATAGACACTTACATTGATTCCATATCTTGCCTATTGAAATCATCTGTTGTTCTTTTAAATGAACTGATGTTTATTTTTAACTATTACCTTAACTCTCGGAGGTTTTATCAGTTATGGTAATGAGTCTTACCTCAGGGAAAATAATACAATTTCTAATTGATTACTAGTTCAATGCATATCTCTCTGTTCACAACCACTAAAAATAATTCTTAGTTAGAAATGAAAACTAGGTGTCCTACTAAGATGTTCATCCAATTCAATAGTCTTCCTAATTTTGCCATGTTCTCATGAAGTTACCATCCTCAACAATCTTCCAAATAACTAGGAAGAGTTCAGCACCTGGGACAGTTCTTTGCACACCTGCAGGGCTGCTCTGTGCTAAGAATGTGAGATTATAACTCATACCTTCTAAAGTTTTTCTGTGATCCAATTGCCAGGCTATACTTCCTCTAAGGTAGAATCCAAAGAAAGCACTTTGTTCATATTGTGTGATGCTGTAGCAAAAAATAGAGAGCTATTAAAATCTAACAGTCTCATTCTGCCATTGAGGTGCTAACACTACAGGAAATGATGAAATAACTATAACTGAATTATTCAAACAAGTTACCTACAATTCATTAAAGGTGGTAAATGTATGGCCCTTCTCATCTGGAAGCCCCAAGGAAGGTAGGGTACCTAACATTCCTCTGAGATCATGGAAGCTGTGCCCATGGGTAACTCCCAAGTGGTCTTCAATGGAAGGGCTTGGAAAGCAGGCAGAAGGGAAATATAAGTTTCAGAAGTATGACATGGATAGCTTTTCTCAGGTTCACTTAAAGTCAGATACACATGACCCATGCCTGCTCCACATCAGTGTTGAAAATTGTGTGTGTGAATATGGAATCTCATAGGGCACAATATTGTATTCAGAACATTACCAAGTGAGCCTTAAGTAGAACAGTATTATATTGCTGCAGATACTACCCTAGACTAAGTCTTCCCTAAATCACTGTCTTTTTCAGCTAAGATAAAGTACCAGGAATAAAAACACAGCACTGTTGTGGCATATATAATCCTTGGATACTGGCAAATCAAGTTGTAGAATTTGACAAGTGACAAAAATCAAATGTTCAATGATTTTAGTATGATGATGTAACAAGGATCCTGCAGTATTTATCAAATATCTCTTGGGGAGATACCAGTGATGACATAAATAATATTACCTTGAGCCTGTGTTGTTGGAATTCTAAATTTGGTTAATAAATCTTCCCCTTTAGTCCCATCAGGTAAATTTGTCAAGGAGCTCATTGTATGTGCAGAATTGCTAGATTATTTGCAACCTGTAGCAGTATTTTCTGAGCAATGCAAGTAAGCAACAATCCTATATGGGGGAGGGGGAGGATTGATTTGAGATTCCCTAGAGCTAACCTTAGGCTTTTCCAGTACCATTTTCATAGGATTTTTCTATGTAGTTTTAACTAAAGGTTAATTTTCTTTTTAAAGAAACCAAGCACTGACTCTAATTCTATTCTCATTGATTAGTAATGTTACTTTTGAACATTTAGGTCATAATTTTTGGAAGCCATACCTTAAGCAGGAATGTTTTCTGATATTAGATATGAACTAGGCTTCTCAAATCCAAGAGCTCAATGATTATTCTTAGCCTTGCTCATATCAAACATTAACTGAAGATAATCTGAAGCATTCTTTACCTAAGTGTCTGAAAAACGTCGCTCTAAAAATACCGTCTTGCCTTTTGTTTGGTTTTATTCCTTTTGTATAAGTGTAATACAGCCACTTAAGTAACCAAAAATACCTTATATGTGTTATGAGATGGTGACTGGAAAAGTCCTCCTCTTCCTTTCAGTTTCAGTGTTCTTCCTTATTTCTTCTGACATACTGACCCCTCTTCCTCATTGCCCTTTGTGTTCATAGAAAGCTACTGCTGTTATCACTGATGTTCACATGTTTTGGCATTGTGGAAAGCCTGGTGAGGAATGAGTGGCTCTTTGTTCATTGCATCTATAGACCGCTAGCTTCTGGCTGGTTCACTGTTCATAATTCTGTTTCTTTAATCTCCAGATTTTGTGGCCCTATGGTTCAAAATTATTTACTTCATTTCTGAGAGCTACAATCCAGTGTTGATCAGCTTGCAGTATTTATAGATAGCAGCACCTTCTTTAAGAAGTCTTCACCACATTTCTCTTGCCTACCCTTTCCACCCCCACATGCAAGCTGGTTAGCAGACCTTCTGCTATCTGTCATTTATACATTTCCAACCCTGCAGAGCTAATGCTACACCAATTCTGGCTTCAGTGCTGATGGAGTGGCTGTGTTCCAGCTCACTGCTCATGACTCAGACTTGCCGACTGATGCATAAAAGGTGTTTAAAAAAAAACTATTTAAAAATCTGCTTACAGTTAACTTTGGCCAGTGTATTTCCCAGCCATATTTGCCCTTAAAAATGGCCCCTATACCATCAACCTTTAGTTGACTCCTCAGCTTGACACATGTTGATTCCACATTGAATAAGTTTCCCTTCTAACCTGTATATTACACTTAAGTAGGAAATTCATCAAATGGACCATGAATGTGTTTTAATGTCACATATGCCTCAAGGGATGGATACTTCTTTGTACATTTTCCTTCTCCTGCAGCAATTGTCAGCACATCATTTGTGAAAGAACTGACAAAGAGATAAAGGTTCCAGCTTTAGTCATTTATTTAGCTCCAATTCAGCAAGAAATCTCCAGTGACTGACCATAGCACCAGCTCCTTAAAGGAAGAGCTATAGGAGAAATAAAAGACAAAGTCCCTGCTTTTGTAAAGTTTGTAAATTCCTGGCAGTCTCAATAGATGTATAAAACATGTGTAAAAGTGTATATGAATTAGTTATATTGCATTTTGTATTAGTCAGGATTCTCCAAAGAAATAGACCAATAGAATATATAATTATAAGAGGGAATTTATTAGGTTGGTTCACATGGCTGTTTGCAGGCTGGAGAGCCAAGAAAACTGGTAGCTGCTCAGTCCAAGGAGCTAAAAGCCTCAGAAGAAGAAAGAGGCCAATGATGCAACCCCTTGCAGTCTAAAGACCTACAAGCCCCCTGGAGAGTCAATAGTTCAAGTCTGCATTCAGAGGGTGAAGAATGTGGCGTGTCATGTCCATGACAACAGCAGCAGAGAACCACACACACTCGGGGAGGGAGAGCAGGAGCAGGAGCTAGTTTCTCCCCTTCTGACTTTTCGTTCCATCTATGCCCCTAGACTTTTAGATGGTGCCACCCACATTCAGGGCAGGTCTGCCCTGCTCAGTGACCCACACACCAGTCTTCCCTGGAAACACTCTCACAGACATACCCAGAAGTATAGCTTTACCAATTATCTAGGTATCCCTCAACCTAGTCAAGGTGACAACCAAAATTAACCATCACACATGTGTCCATTTAGGCCATAGAAGTGCCGGCCAAACATACAGGGCAAGTGAGAAAATAGTGTATGATAAGGTTCCATCTGGAGAGATTTTTTTTTTTTTTTTTTAGAGAAATTGAGTGGAGAGCCTTGGTTTATAAGGAGATAGAATCTGTTCAGAAGAGGAAATAAGCAGTCAATTAAGAGAGAAAAATGTACACACAAAAAAATGAATGAATAGTATATGTGAGGATATAGGTCACTTTATGGAGTGTAGCATGCAGATTTGGTTAGAATAAAAATGCTGGCAGGAAAAAATACAATAATTGAGATGGTATAGCAACATGGAGCCCATGTTGATGGTAGTCCTAAATATCAGGCACAGGAATTGACTAGTAATAGCACCAGATGGTCCAAGGCAGGGAATATCTCCATTGTTTTGTTTTTCTATTATCATGGAGATATTTACTTGCCTGCTTTTTACAATCTATACCAGCTCTTTCTCATGGCCTGTATATATTATTTCAAGGTCCAACTAGATATGAAAAACCACAATCACTTGTACAGGGAAAGTTTTATATAAAGGATTAGTATTAGGGCTGGGGGGTGTAGCTAGTGGTAGAGAACTTGCCTAGAATATGCAAAGCCCTGGTTTCAATATCCATCACACACACACACACACACACACACACATGCACACATATGTACATATATATTATATGTATAATATATGCCTATATAATATGCATATATTATTACATGTATTATAAGGTAACTGGAACAAAAAGAGACTAGTAAAAAACTTAAAAGTTCTGAAGAATATAAGAATATCAGAAATAAGGAATAGCCTCTCCTATAGAGCTTCACGTATCCAAGGAAGAGGCTCCACCTCCCAGGACTGAGATCCAGACCTTGTTGAAGAGGAAGAAGCCATGATTTACTGAAAAGCATGTGGTACAATACTGGTGGAACTTGCTAGAAATCTGCCCTCCAGGTTTGCTGGAAATCTTCTCCCAGTGCCAAGAAAAGCTGTTAACAAGGAAGCATATCATCTTCTGCAATGTCTCTGCAATACCCTTGACAAAGCTTACTATCATACTAGCTGACAAAGGGAAAGTATTTAAAGAGCCCAGATAAATTTTTGCAGAATGGGCAATGAAGTATAAATTTGCTGCTGAGGTAATAAATTCATAGCTTGCCCTCTCTTTTCCTAAGTTTACCAATGTCCTCTTTCATTTTCAAGTATAAAAACATATTGAATATGATGTTTTTTAAACTACTCAGCTTTGTTCCACCCACCCAACTTCACCCCCTCCAGAAATCCTGATTGGCCTTTGGAAGGAGTGTGACTCATGATTGAGAATTGGTGGTCTAAACTAACATGATTACATTCTTTAAGACTATTGATCATCTCTACATACAAAAGACGGTAGAAGAATGTATTTGTCAGTGTTTATGAAAAAATTGAGTTGGAGATGGTGGCAGTAAATTTTGTCTGAGTCAACTATGAGCTCACAATTTGGTGTGGCTCTTAAAAAAGCAAATGAGATCTTCTTGTGGGGCTCATAATAAGAGATGTTGGCCTAGTTTTTATCTGCAGAACTTTTGCTGTGTCCTAAATCTTGCATTCAATTCTAGGCTCCTTCTTGTAATGAAAGACAATGAAGAACTGTAGCACTTCCAAAACAGCATGATGAAAAGGCTGAGAACATTGAAAGAACCTGACAGTATTCGCCTAAGAAAAAGAAGGGATAGGCAAGACAGGTTACAACTTCTGCATTTCATATTGGCAGATAATTTTAACATACTCCTTATCACCCTAGAGGCTAAACAAGGAATCATCAGGAATAAGTTATGGGAAAGAAAACTGAAATCAAAACTAAGAAGGAGGTTTTCAACTTCAGCAGGGCTGGAAACATCAAGGACTTCTTTGGGAGGCGGTAAGTCACCTCTCTTGAATAGAGGTGGGACAAATTACCTTAAGTTTTCTTCTTTCTCTGGTCCTCTATGAGATTCTATGAACAGGTCAAGGTAGTCCTGCTTATCTCAGTATTACTGCAAAGAGACAAGGCTCAAACCTCATATTTAACCTGTCTTCTATATTATTTGTGCCTTGCAAGCCACATCACTTTTAAGAAGAAAATAATGAAGAGACCTTCAAAATCAGCATTTGTATTTAGGCAGCAACAATACTTGCAATCATCCCTATTCCAGAGATCCAAATAATTAAATTCTAGCACATAATTAAATTGCATAGGACCATTACTAATGCCACTATTTGAATATGCCCTTCAGGGTATAGACATTTTATTATAATAAAAGGAATAGATTCGATGGTTCATTTTAAACTATTATGTGAATTTTGAGCCTAAAGACTATTTTAGTCCTATAATGTGAAGCAACTTCTAATACGTAACTCTTATGAAATAACCTGATTACATTTTAAAAGGTGAACAATGGCTATTATAAATGTTTCCTAAGAAACGTAATTTGCTCCCTCTACTTTTCCATACAGATAACCCTTTTAAATTGAGTCACAGATATATATAGTTCAGAGCACCCAATTCAATGCTAAATGAGAAGGGTACAGATATGAAAACTATGAATACTATGGGAGTAATTGGTTAACCTCAATAATACTTTGAGGACCACAGAATAAATATTTTTTCTAATAAGTAAAAAAGAATTATGATGATAATGACAATGGTGATAAGGAAGTCTAGAAGTAATTTCTCGTGCTATGAGAGACTTCTGAAACCTTCCCAATCCTAGCTAAGGCTTCTATTTTTGTTGTCAGTATGTTATTCAATTTCTCAATGTCAGATACCCTCTGGAAAACATCAGTCAATCCCAAGTGCCAGTTAAACATTTGAAAGCATAATTTAGTGATTTATCTTCCATTCTGAGATCCTAGATTATATTCAGTAAATATAACTTTCTAGGAAGAGAACATTCACCCTGGCCACAACCAGTAATTGAGCACCTACCTGATGACAGATATTTTGTTTGACTGTTTCTACTCAAGTGGCTAGAAAAATTGCTGATAAACTACATGTAACCATAACTTAGAATTCAACAAGTCTACTTGGAGTTTTTCTATAGTCAATGGCTAAGTGTACTTCAGTCCCCATCAGTTTAGCTGAATGTTAATGGCCATAATGAACCAGGAATAACTTCATTCCTGTGAGGTTAGGAACCACCTAAAGTTTTGTCATCTTTTCCAGAACCCTTCCAATATCCCTTGATATTGGATGGAATGTCTACTTGTTCATTATTTTATGACAGTGAGGAGTTATTCTTGGGTATGTGCAATTTGTTGTTATGTTACATAAATACTATTCTCTATCCTATTTCTCTAGCCCCAACCTTGTGGGTCCATCCTGCTTATGACACCCAGCAGCTGGTCTTGGTTATGAAGACTATTTTGGCAGTGTCAATTACCCCTCTCTATTCCTCTACATATTTCAGTAATTTTAATGGTGTAGTGCTTATAAGCCACTATTATTTTAAACTTTAAAAATCATATCTATTTCTCACTAAGGTCTTCTTCATCTTATATGTAAAATCCAATAACTAATGAACATTATTCATAAAGTGTAAGGTTACTATTTATATTAGCTAGTTCAGACTATCATAACACATAGCATAGGCTGGGTGATTTAAACAACAGAAATTTGTTTTCTCACAGTTCTGGAGGCTAGAAGTCTAAACTCAGGGGTGAGCATCATGGCTTTTGTTCCTGGTGAGGGCTTTCTTCCTGGCTTGTAGGCAGCCCCTTCTTACTGTATCCTCACATGGCAGAAATAGACTTCTGGTGACTTTCCTTTTCTTCTAGAGTTACCAATACTGTTGGATTAGGACTCCATTCTTAGGACCTCATGATCAAACTTGAATTACTTCCTCAAAGGCCCTATCTCCAAATGCAGTGACATCAAGTGTTTCGACTGAAATAAAATGGATTTGGGGGCTCAAGGACACTAGGCACCAAAGTGGAAAGAGTGTTAGAGTTAAAATGGGGGATAAGTCAAAATCTACAGAATAAACAGTGAGACTCTTTCAGTTTTCCTCCCTCCTCCAGCTCTAGCAGGCTAGTATTCAGACTCATATCTCCCTGTAGGGTTCTTCACTGAGAAAAAAAAAAATGAGCCACACCAAAGAACTACAGATAATAAAATTTGGGTATTCCCATTAGAGCTCCAACTGACCATCCAATTGCCCTACAGTGATGCCCTTTAGTATGACAGCCCTACCTAGACCCAAAGAAGTTCCAATCATCTTTTGGGAGCCTAATAAATATAAATGAACAAAAAAGGATCATATGATAAGACTCCAATGTGAAATACAGAAACTAACACAAACAGAAAAAAAAAACATAGCCAAAGGGAAACAGAAATAGTACATGGAAGAAAATCAAATATCAAAGAGGCTATAATTAAAATGCTCAGAAAGTAAAGAGAAGAAATGTGAAATAAGATAGTGTGTGGGGGTGTGTGTGTATACCAATTAAAGAATAAGTAAGAGCACTCAAACATTTAAACTGCTATAGCCAAATATTTTTTTAATAGGAGGATCTCCTGGAATGTAGAATAAAAAGGAAATAGATAATATAGGGGGAAAATGTAAGAAAAGAATATCAATTCAGAATGCCCAACATCCAACTAATAGGTGCAATAGAAAAAAAAAGAAATTTAAAGACAGTGAGGAAGAAATTTTTAAAGAAATAAAAGAGAATTCCTAGAACTGGATGACATCAATTTCCATTTTGAGAAGGCTTCCAAGTCATCAGCACAAGGAATATAAAAAGGTCTACTCCCAAGCACATCACTATGAAATATTAAGGCTAGAAAGAGAGGAATCTCAGAGCTTCTGTAAAAAACAGATGGGCAAAATGTACATAAAAAGGAATAAAAATAATATTGGACTTGTCAACAGAAATACTGGAAACTAGAAGACAAATCTTCTTTAAAAATTTTTTAAATGTTTTTTGTCATTCATGGGCCTTTATTTAATTTATTTATTTGTATGTGGTGCTGAGAATTGAACCCAGGGCCTCACACATGCCAGGCAATTACTCTACCACTGAGCCACAACCTTAGCCCCTTCTTTAAAAACTTTTATTGATTTATAACAGTAGGATTCATTATTACATACTCATGCATGCACACAATATAAAGGTATAATTTGGTCAGTTTTGTTCCCTGGTATCTCCTCTTTCCCTCCCCTCTTTCCTCCCTGTGGTCCCCTTACCTATTCCACTGGTCTCCCATCTATTTTCATGAGATCCCCCCGCCTGCCATTTTTTTTTCTCTAGCTTCCACACAGAAAATATATGATCCTTGACTTTCTGGTTATTTTGCTTAACATAATGCTCTGGAGTTCCATCTGTTTTCCTGCAAATGACATAATTTCTTTCTTTATGGCTGAATAAAACTCCATTGTGTAAGTATACCACACTTTCTTAATCCATTTGTAGACCGTCACCTAGGGTGGTTCTATAATTTGGCTATTTGAATTGTCCTACTATAAACATAGGTATGCATATATCAGTATAATATGCTGACTATTATTCTTTAGGATAAATACTGAGGAATAGTATAGGTGGGTCATATGGTGGGAAGACAACTCTTGAAGGACTCTGTCTTCCAGAAACTCAAAGAATATGACCTTTAACCTAGACTATTATGCAAACATGAAGATTTTTTTTAAAAAGACATTTTCAGACATACATAGTCAACAAATGTACCTTTGTGTGTTCCATTTCTCAAGAAGTTACTGAAGAATGTTTTCTACAAAACCAAAGGGAGTAAACCAAAAAAGAGGAAGACAAATGGGGACCAAACCCAGGAGTGGGATGAGAAAAACTTCCAGAAAGAAAGTTCCAAAGAATAGCTCAGCCCCTGGCCAAGAATAGCCTGCCCAAGTTATAGCAGAAAAACTAGAAGACTCTAGATGGCTATCTCCAGGGGCAAAGCAGACCAATAAATTAAATGACAGATTTGACCATGTAGAAATCATACTGAGAACATTCTCTAAAGTATTGGAGGTTGTTAGAAAGACTTAATCATATATTCAAAAAAAATGAGTAAATAAAAAGGCAATTAACTCTAGGAACAATGAAATGTAATTCAAGACAGGAAATGGAATTCTATTAACTTTCTAGTTCAGCAGTGAACAATCTTTACATAGTCATTATAATGAAAACACTGAATATGTATGGACTTAACCATAAGTTAAAGCATAATTATATTGGGCAGAGGGAAAACATACTCGCCTACTGTAAAGACAGTTTCAAGCCTTTTTAAATAATCATTGTCTAAATCAGATACATCCAGAGGAAGCAGTTGTGTACGTTACATAGAAATATGGAAACTAATACCTGAAAGAGCCATTCAAAGAGTTAGATGGGGTTACTATTTATGGGGGATGGAGAAAGATGAGGCAGGAAACAAGAAGAGACTATTATTTTTTTATTGTAAGACTTTTAGAACTATTTGCTCTCTTAACTATTTGTCTAAGTAATGCTTTTAAGTGACACTTGATTTTTTAAAAAAATACATGGATAGAATCCTTATTTTATTTTCAGGAAAGTTTTTTTTTTTTTTTTAGTGGGGGCAGATATAGGAATGTTTCAAAAGCAATGAAATGCTGATTATTTCCAAAAGCCACCTATACCAAAAGCCACATACATCAGAGATTAATATTTACTTATGTTTATGCCATATTTGTGTGGGTTGAATCACTTAAATTAACTTATGTAAAACCATTGATGTGAAATGATTACTCTAAACTGTACATTTGGAAATATACTTGAATTTTCTGTACATCAGAACTACTTAATTACGATCATGTTTGCAGTTTTAAGGTGTTGGGGGAAATATTTTATATTATAATCAGACTGATGGCAAAATGATGCTCCTTCAGAATACCCAGTCCCGGTACCTGTTGTACAGAGCATTCTTTTTCTCCAGCACAGATGGAAACCTGACATTTATAAATGACATAGGGCTTTCTATGGAATCAAAGTACTTAAGAATTGTATTTTTTTAGGATTTTTACATTAGTTCCAGAGAAAAGTATGTCCTTATCCCCTAAATAAGAATAATTTAAGCAATCATCTTAGGCATTTGGCAGTTAACTCTTGATTCATTCTGATAAAGGAGATATTTACAAATATAATCTGAAACATTGAATGAAAAATATTTATATTTGGTTTGGGGCCATGTTACATAATTTTGGAAATATATTTGCCCCTGACATGATGGTACTTTAATCCTTAAAAAATGATCTGATATATGATGCTTCCTTAGGTTGACTCATATTAAAGACAAGTTTTCATTTCCAATGTGAACATGCCCATAGGTGAGAGGGCATGAGTGGCAAGTGGCACAGGCTAGGTTGGAAGTATCGCAGGGTGTAAGTATGTGTCTAGGTGTTTTGGTTCCACAGTATTCCGTGGACAGTCCATCTTCTTTCCAAGTGGCATGCCAAATAACTTGTGAACAACCAAATGTAATTAAAGTTTGAATGTCCAAATAGATCAGGCATTACTTTTGCGGCACCAGCAACACATTTGATATAGAAAGCTGACAAGTTGAAACTTAACCATTAACTAAAGTCAAATTTAACCTGAGTCATGTTAGAATCATGAGTAGCTTCTCAACAGGACTAGGCACCTCCATCCCTTGGCTTAAATACACTATGGAAAACACAACATTCAATAAATATGAATGCTATATGAATGAGCTGAGTTGATCATTAAAAAGGATATAACCAATTGCTTTTGGAAAAATTATTTCTCAATAAGTTTGAGAGATTTATACTTGTTCCATTATCATTTGAGGTAAACAAGAAGAAGAAATTATTTCTCCTGGAGAAAGGGTAATATCTGATTAGATGCTTCTCTTTGGGCAAGTTCCTTTAAGTGAAAAATAAGAGGGTTTCCCTGGTAGCTAATCATTCTTTGCTGATGTCCTCTGGCCTGTGGTTTCAGTGGCCAATTCCTTCTTCAATTGAGTGGGGAAAGCCTGGAATAAAATGAGGAATAAATGGTAGAGACTGTAAAGTTCCATGTTAAAATTTTTAACAGTCTACAAATTCCCATCCTCTGAAGATTAGGTTTTATCAGAACTTTCTTTTATATTTTGCAAACAGAAAAAAAAAAGACATCCTTGTGAATTTGTTGGGTGTCTGTTCTCCACCCCTCATTACATTAGCCAGTGTTTTTATACATAAGTGACAAAAATCAACCCGAATTTTATACCCAGACATAAAGAAAATAGATGCTAAAAATAATAATTCTTTTGGCTAAGACTCTTCAAGAGTTCTTGAGAGCAATATTTAAAAAATGCTTTGCACTGAGATTTTCTGGCCCATAACTTCCAAGTTTCACAAACTGGTCTATTTTTCTATTCCTTCCTTACAGTAATCTAGCTGTTCTGAAACAAATATGACAGAGAATAAATATAAGTAAAAATGTTTCCAATCAAAAATTTTTGTTCTACTACCTCCTTCAACTTCCAGAGCCCATTATATCTCATGCGTACAAAATGATGCCTCTCACTTGCAATTTCTTTCTTCTTTCTTCTCCTTAATAAAAGGTAGAGGATTTTTTTCCTTCAATGTAGAAATAAAGTACACTAAGAACCCTTCCCTCCTGTTCCTTCCCATAACCTGGGCTTCCACTCCCACACAAGGCATGGTAAGAGAGGATTGGAGAGCACCCTGCCTCCATCTGCTACAGATCTGATGATAAGACATCTGCTAGAAGTCTTAGTCCCTCAAGGACTCCCCTTTACCAGCTGGCATTCTGAATACTAAAAGATTATGGAACTATAACCCCACACCTGCTTCTGGAGCTGTTGTTTAGTTGTTGATTTTTAATCTTGTAATTTAGAGACTTTTCTTATTTTTCTCAAGTTTTATGAAGTTTACCTCATTGTAAGTCTAACTTCAGTAATATTTAGTAAAGGAGCATTTTGTTTATTTACTTAGTAGTTCCTTTATTTAAAATTTTTCAAATAGCTTCAATTTTTTTTTCTATTCTACAGAGGAGGTGTGAATGCCTGCAAAAATCTAAAGTCTAAACTTTGGATTAAAATTTTCTGAGTGAGAAAAGAAGGCACTGACCCACCAAATCTCTCTAAATCTCTTCTGTTGGTAAATCTGACTTGCTCTTTTGAATCTCGGCAGAAGGGCAGCCTTTCGGGTCTTGTCTTCTTCTGCCCTTCTCTGATGTAGGAATTTAAAAAGGAATATGGTAGAGAGACTTCTTTGAGCCTTACCATAGAATCCTGTAGCCTCCAATTCAGTTTTTTCATTTATTAAACAGAGGATAATAATAATACCTACTTCTTATTTTTTATCGTGAATAAAATAATCTATAATGCTAGTTATTATTTTTTGCTGCTTTTGACTATTACTTCTACTGTTAATATAGTAGTATCGTTATACATAGACAACTGCATTATGATTTTTTTCATATAGATTTTCTTAAAGAGTTCCTTGAAATTTCTACATTGATCTTGTAACCTCTTGAGTAAAACTAGAGCAGTAAAGATATTGAGTGCTCCACAGAGGGCTGTAGGTCAGTATAGCTTAACTGTGTTTTAGCCAGCTTCTTCACCGCTATGATGAAAGGACCCAATGAGAACAACTATAGAGGAGGAAAAGTTTATTTGGGGGGACTCACAGTTTCAGAGGTCTCAATCCACTGTTTCTCAGGGCTGTTTCTCAGGGCTCAAGGTGAGGCAGTACATCATGGTGGAAGAGTGTGGCAGAAGGAAGCAATTCACATGACGATCAGGCAGCAGAGAGAGGAAGAGAGAGAGAGAGAGCTCCACTTGCCAGATACAAAATATATACCCCAAAGCTATGACCCCAATGCTTTACCTCCTCCAGCCACATCCTACCTGCCTTAATTACCACTCAATTAATCCCATCAGGTGATTAATTCACTGATTTGGTTAAGGCTCTCACAACCCAATCCTTTCCTCTCTAAATCCTCTCACATTTCTCACACATGAACTTTTGGGGGACACCTCAGATCCAAAGCATAACACCCTGGCTGCATGTTGCATCACCTGGAGAATGTAACAAGTTATTGACACCTGGACTCCACCCCCAGAGGTGTTGAATTATTCAGTCTGGGATGCAGCCTGGGCCTTTTGAAAGCTCTTCAGATGATACCAGTGGACAACCACAGCTGAAAACTGCTGTTTCCAATTAAATTTAGATTCAGGCCACCTGAGCAAAATCCAGCAAGGGGCTCTGTCTTTAGTGTACAAGTTCTAAAAATGGAGTTAAGTTCTAAAAATACCACTGCACAATGAGTTCACAGAGGAATCCCTTCTCCTTTGTGGTAAATGTTGCAGAGTTTTCTTGTGTAACTATTGAATCATAATCTTATCCATAAGAAATCCTGAGAAAATTGTTGGTGATCTGATAAGCTAAAGTAGTTCAAATCCAAGCATCATTAGTGGATGTCATCTACTAGTTCTTTGCTGAGTGTTACCTCTAGCCACTGATAAAACTTTTCCCATTTCTGAATTGACAGTAGTCAAAATAGCTTGTCATTGATTCACACATTAGTCAAAATACTAATTATCAAGTTTCTCCTTCACCACCAGACAAATATTTCACTGGTGCAGTCATAAATTACAATTGCAGTTCCTGAGTCTTTCTAACAGACTCTGAGAACTGGCTCTGTACAAAGATCAGTCCTGTGGCTATGGGTGCAAAAGCTTATGTTCTTTCCACATCCTCTCACCCAGACTAACCCAAATGCAAACCACTGTGAAAGTTCTTTGCTAGCTTTCTTCAACTCAACAGTTGTCAAAGAGAGTCTAGTTTTGCACATTGCCAGTCACATAAGTAGTATTGGATGGTTAATATAAGAAAGCTGACACAGAAAAAAAGCAAGGATTAATTGGCAGCATTCATGCCCACACTTGGGAAAGCGATGTCTAGAATTTATCCTAATACACTAGGTTAGTAACTTTTTTCATGTGCCAAGCTGAGCACTTTGTGATGACCAAGGCTGAATTTTCTTGGTAGAAAGACCCAATATCTAGCAGTATGTGATATACATCAGGAGTAATAGCTTTTGGAGTCCTGCTAAGAGCTGTGAGGGAGGCCTGGGGCAGACCCTGTCAGTGCCTGCTGTTTCCTCTTGGGACACTTCTTCACCCACTTCCTGCCACTAGTGTGTCTATCATCTAGCCCAGTGGTTTCCTGGCACCAGCCGAACATAAGCATCACCTGGAGGAGCTTTTAAACTACAGGAAGCCCAAGCTTCATGCCAAAGCAATCGAGTGAAAAATAAAAACTCCTGCTATTGGCATTTTCTTAAAAAGCTCCCATGTGGTTTTGAAAAATAGTGTTGAGGATCACTAACATGGGCTTCTTCTCCAAAACCCCATCCCACATGCTATCTAAAGTTCTCAAATCTTGTCTCTGCTTGAATGCGATATTTCCACCATACCAAAGAGGCAGCCACCCAGTTGTTTTTTTTTTTAATTGACTTATATGCATGATTATCTAGATTCTCCATATTGCTTTCCCTGGGATACATGGCCTAGGCTTTGTTCACTCCACAGCTGCAGAGCAGCCCAGGTGCTCCTCATCAGCTGAGCCCAGGTCTTCCTGACAAGCTGGCAACAGGAACAGCTCTCCATCCTGATTCATTGGTCCAACTCTTGTTTTTCTACACTGCTTTATTTTTATTTATAAGGATTAATTTTTCCCAGCAATCAATCTCTTGATTAGTTCACTGTTCCCCTACTTTTTGTTGTTTTCAAGAGGGAAAGTAGAAGAACAAAAGTGATTATGAACAAAACTCAGGCAAAGGTGGATAGTGTGTATATAATCCAGAGCTTAGTGGATGGAATTAGCATCTGAAACAAGAATAACGGCACAAAAACACTCCTCAACTACAGGTACTCAGTAGAGGCAATGTGTCAGAGAGCTCTATGGCTGAGATGTCCCAAAGATGCAGCAAAATATCCTCTTCCAAAAATCCTTATTTTTCAAAAAAATTTACATATGTTTCAGACATTAATTCTATTTTGTTTTATGCTAAATCTTGTGTGTACATCTGAAAAATTGAATCAGATACTTATTTGGATGGAGAATAGATCCCCAAAAACTTTCTTCATAATTTTTAACACTTATACCCATGCTATAAATTAAATTTATATTTAAATTTAAGTCTATATTTAATTTAAGTCTGAAATCATTTTTTTTCCTTTCATATGGCTCCATCTCTCAGGACTTAAACCAATTTCTAATAGGTGGATCTCCCATGAAACTTGGTACTTCGTATCCAGGTTCAGGACACATTTCTAATCTGGACTTCTCATCTACACAAAAGGAAAAGTAGAATGTCTCTTACCTCCTCCATCCTCTGGAACCACATGTTAGTTGTAGCCAGGCCCACTTCTCTGCCCTCAACACTCCATCAGAGCAGAGGCAGCACTGAGACCTGCCCAGCCAGGCCTGGCAGCCACCATCTAGGAAAGCCTGGGCCAGCCTTGGCAGTTAGTTGCCTAACCTTTCCTTCTTGTGAGGTAAAGTCAGTGTCAGAGACAGTGTAGCTCCCAGGCCATACCTCAAACTCTGGGTCTGAATCTTGAATTCCTTAAAGCAATAAGCAGGAAGAGCAGGCAATTTATTTAATCTACCTGTGCTATAAAATAAAACTGACTTCTTGTAGGGATTGAATGAAAGTGTATGTCCAGTGCTTCAACTCAGTACTTGGTAAACATACAATAAGTGTTCAATATTGTTATTGCTAAGTATCCTAGAGCATTTCTAAATTTGTAAACTTTTTTCAGTTTCTTTCTCCCATATTATAGAATTAATATAAAGCACTTCCAAGGAAGCATTAATTGCCTGTATTAATTCACTTTTGATTGCAGAATCAGAAATCAACCCCAGCTCACTGGAGCTGCTTGAATTATCTTAGAGACAACAAAGATATTTAAGAGAAATCAAAGATGGGAATTCAGACTGTGAAACTCATATCACAAAGTAGTGAACTTATCAATTATATAAAGGGCTCCTGGAAATCAATAAGAAAAAAATGAAGTAGGAGAAAAATAAGCAAAGTACTATATATGAAAAATAGGTCACAAAAAAGAGATTGCAAATGGCTCAAACATGTGAAAAATATTCATTTTAACTCATAGTAAGAAAAGTATAAATGCAAATTTTACTGAGATAACATTTTCATCTCTCAGATTAGCAAAACTTCAAAAACTTGATAACTCATTGTGTTGGTGGGGCCATGAAGAAACATATTTCCATACATAGCTTGTGCAGAATAACTTGGCTCAATTCCAATGAATGATATGGTGTTATCTATCAGATTGTAAATGCACACATGCTTTGGCCGAGCAATTGGTGTTCTAGGATTTTTCCTACAGATATACCTGAATATGTACAAAATGTGTGTACAAGGTTAGTCACTACAGTAAAAACATTAGAAACTTTATTTTCATCAAATGAGGGGCAGTTAAATTATGGTGCACATATATAGTAGATTAAAGTGCAATTGTACAAAAAAGTAAAGTGCAAAAGAGAGTTCATTGCATGTTAATATTTATTTTTTAAAGTGAGTTACAGAATATATGTGTGTGCATGCATTTGTGTTTACTTAGTTTTGCTCTAAAATATCTCTGAAAGGCTGATCCAAAATTGCTGTACCTAATTAATGGGAGGAAAATCAATGGAGAGTGGAGGAGAGTGGTGGAGGAGACATTCATATTAACATTTTCAGAGTTTTTTTTTTTTTTTATTTCTGGGCCATACAAATATATCATAACCTGGTCAAAATTTTCAGTGCATCTTTTGTTTCTAAAGAACAAAATAACCAGGGCTGGGGTTGTGGCTCAGCAGTAGAGTGCTTGCCTAGCATGGGCGAGGCCCTAGGTTCGATCCTCAGCACCAAATACAAATAAATTAATTAATTAAAGATATTGTATCCAACTACAACTAAAAAATAAATGTTAAAAAATAATTTAAAAAAGAACAAAATAACCATATTTTAACCTAAAACACAAAATTTGTCCAAATTTTAAAAATAAAGCTGAAGTTATTTTACTTTTTTTTTTTTTTTTTAATTTAGTAGTAGTGGCTTTGACACCTTTGGACAATGTAAGCCCTCCCCAGCCCCAGTCCTCTTTAGAATCTTTTCAAATAAATTCATCTTTCGCTTGATTATATCTAAAATTAAGAAATTAGAATGAGTGACATCTGGCCTTATCATAAGGAACATAATTGAAAAGAACTTTTTAAAAATTCCTTGATGAATACTGTGTCCCTTAAGAATGCCTCACAATAGTTGTTTTCCTGATAAAAAGAGAATGCGAAATAATTCTGTGAAAGACATCACTTAGAAATACAGCAAAATGTTCCTTCAGGTACATGCCTATATCCTGGTGAGAAGTGTTATGGTTTCGATATTAGGTGTCCCCCAAAAGCTCGTGTGTGAGGCAATGCAAGAAGGTTTAGAGAAGAAATTATTGGGTTGTGAGAGTCTTAAACCAATCAGTGAATCAATCCCCTGATTGGATTAACTGGGTGGTGATTGGAGTTGAGTAGGGTGTGGCTGGAGGAGGTGGGTCCCTGGGGTGTGCTATTGGGGTGTATATTTTGTGTCTCACAAGTGGAGTATTAGTGCTTTCTGATCATCATTTGAGCTGCTTCCCTCCTTCTACCTTACCTGGAGCCCCGGAGGATTGGAGCCAGCTGTCTATAGACTGAGACCTCTGAGACCATGAACCCCTAAATAAACTTTTCCTCCTCTACAATTATTCTGATCAGGTCTTTCAGTCACAGCAGCAAAAAAAAAAAAAAAAAAAACTAACATAGGAAGTGAGGAACTCTCATATCTCTGCTCCATGGGGTGGGTTTTCTTAAGGTAGAATACCTATAGTGATGCTCTTTGGAATCAGGGTTTTAATCTTCATGGAGAGACCTCCCCATACCTCTCCAGGCAGTGGGCCTAGTGGGAGGCACATGAAGCTTTACTCTCAGACACACTTGGGTTTGACTCTAGGCACCACCTCTTACTGAGTAACCAAGGATAAGATACTCACCCTCTCTGATCCTCATTTCCCTGGTTACATAAAGATTAAGTAAATTATGTACAGCAACAACCCAAATGCCAGTTATATTGTAAGTGGGTCAGTAAATCAGGTTACAAACATATATTTTAAACAATTCCTTCACTTCCACTTGGATCACCAGCTGCTCACCAAGGACTCCAAGTTTTCTTTTCTATAGTGCACCATATTAACGTGTTTTTTTTTTCATTAACATCATTGTAAGTAAAGAAAAATAGCACTATAAGTATGAATAATGAGGCCTTTTTTTTTCCTTCTTTTTGGTACTAGAAATTGAACCCAGCAGCACTTAACCACTGAGCCAGATCTCAGCTCTTTTTTTAGTCTTTGAGACAGGGTCTCACTAAGTTGCTTATAGCCTCACTAAGACTGGTTGAGACTGGCTTTGAACTTTCAATCCTCCTGCCCTAGCCTCCTGAGACACTGGAATTACAGGCATGTGCCACCATGCCACCACACCCAGCCACAAGAGGAAATATGACTCAGAGTTTTATTTCTGTAAAATAGAATATAAGAATTGGCAAGTGGAGGGAAGAGAGATCTGAAACTTTTCTGGATGCATTACCTGGTTTTCAGTGGGAAAATAGATTCTAAACTCAATAAGAAAATTGTTTTAACTGGGAAGACTATCCAAGTTAACTTGTAAAGTGAGTTATACTAAAACAAATTAAATGGGAAGGCACAAATTATAGTTGTCCTAATCAAACACAAACATAATTATAGGGGACTATGCTATTGAATGTTTATGTAACCTAAATCATTAGTCACTAAGTTGGTTTTCCACAAATGTAATGTACTTAGAGTACAGCAATGAAACTTGAATTACCAACTCACTATTAATAGAAATGATTTCATTTATTCATCATTTATCAAACTTCTGTTGAATACTAGATTCTGTGTATAGGTGCTGGAATACAAAGATGGATAAGCACCGTGCCTGTCCCATCCTCCACCACTGGGTTCTCAGGGAGCCATCAATATGAGTATCTCAATTTTGTCTCCAGAGTACTGTGACCATTATAAATATTCTTTATCCCAGAATCATGGCCCCTGTCCTATGTGCGATGAAAGGTGTCAGAAATACCTTCGTTACCCCTGTACAGTATTAAATTTTCACAGGCATTCTTAATTACTTACTCATTTTCATTTAACCTAATAAAAGCACCTTTCTAGCTGATGCATATGGATTTTTGACCTCCGTTTTTCAATAAATTGACCAATTCTAGAAACCTTTTGTTCAGAGAGATTCATGGCATTAGCCAGGCGCGGTGGCACAAGCCTATAATCCCAGCAAGTTGGGAGGCTGAGGCAAGAGGATCACAAATTCAAAGCCAGCTTCATCAACCTAGTGAAGCCCTAAACAACTTAGTGAGAATCTGTCTCAAAATAAAATCTAAAAAGGACTGAGGATGTGGCTTAGTGGTTAAGCATCGCTGGATTTAATGTACCAAAAAGGAAAAAAAAAAAAAAAGAAAGAAAGAAAGGTTCATGGCATTCAGTACCCCTCGTGAAATAATCTGAACTAATGCAGGCCCACATATTCCAACTCAGGGTGCCTCTGGATCTCTGGTAGCTGAATTTGGCTTGAGCTAGTGATTCCTTCCTGAGGAAAATATTCATCCAGTCTCCAAGGAAATGTAAAGAATGGGACTGGAATTATTGATTTTAGTTCTACATCTAGAAATATCTAGAAAGAGTTGTTAGTAACCTGTCTTCCTGTTGCTGCATTGGTTCTTAGCACCATTTACAGTGTTTCATCACAACAAATATTCATTTTTGTGCTATATACTATTAATTAAGAATGCATTCAGCTGCAAATAGCAGCATATTCAATTAGAGTGGCTAAAATAAATGGAATTCTATTTTTCCTCATATAAAATCCCTAGAATTTATTCAACAACTCTAAAATCCTAGTGCAGAAGTCTCCTAGGTTCTCTTCTTTTCCTTGCGTTGTTCAATGATTGCTGAAGTTCCTACCATCTTTTGTATGTTCCTTTAGGAAAAGGAAGGAGAGGAATAGACAGCATTTTATCAGGAAAGCAAAAGTTCCCTAGAAAGCCTATAGCAGACCCCCACTGACCATCCCTTGGAAAAGTGACAGGAGAAGGGAGTCAGGAAGAAGCTTGGTCAGCCAACCACCAGAGTCTGCTGTACTCCATGGGTGCAATGGATGGCATTGAAATAAGTGGATAATTGGCCTCATATGCCTGCTAATTAAAATAGATTGACTCATATCAGCAGTGATATCTGTCTTCTGAAGAAGGCTTCTAGTGAACTGATTGAAGATTAGTTTCTGTAAGATATTTAGATACATGTTCTGAGCTTCTTTACTGATGGGGTTGGGCCATTTCCATCTCATAATCAAAGCATGGAGAAAATTATTCCTGAATAACCTCTCCTGTGTAGGAAGCTATAAACAAGAGCACAAGTCCTGAAGTGAGTGCTGTTGCAATTCATGGTCTGCTTCTATTCATAATATTGACAATAATAGCTGTGTGTACTGGGAGCTTCCCGCCAAGCACTGTGCTCAGGAGTTCCCAGAGATTCTCTCCAAGCCCTCCAACCAGTCACATTTCCTCAATTCTAGGATGAAATTCTCTGATTATATGTACATTAATGTTTTCTTTCTCCAGACTCCTACAAAAAAAAAATCTGTCATTAAACCAATGAAATGGCTTTCCATCGGTGTTAATCACAGAATCAAGACCATTATAGCATTATTTCCACTTGAATATTTGGAACTTTGTAAAGGTTAGGTAAGATTTGGTAACTTGCCCAGTGTCACCCAGCTGGGGACCAAGCTTATATTTTTAGTTTCCCTCAGATAAATGTGGTAAGATGTCATACCAGATAACATGGTAACTATGATGTTTGCAGATGGTGCTTGTTTTGTGCCAGGCACTAAGATAAGTGCTGGTAATGGATAAACCCATTCACAACTTATAACTGTGCAGTGAGTTCTTGTCCTATCAGGAAAACAGGGCTCTAAAAAGAACATTGCTTGCTCAGATTAAGGGCAGGTCATCTGATCCAGGGCACCATGCTCTTCACCAGATTCTGCCTCTCAGAGTAACACACAGGGATATTTAATTCTGCTGTGTTCAGCGACTCTTGCTGACTGTCCAGCATAAACCATGGAAGCTCTGTAGACACATCCTGCCTGGCCTGAGTCTTTTCAAGTTCCTTCTCCTTCCCATTTTTCCTTACTTTGTCTTCCAGTATAGTGGGTTGATGGACCCTATCATTTGTATACTGCTTTCCTAACCTCACAGCCAAGGAGTTGAGAGAGGGTTTGACTGCTCTGAAGAGTAAATACATTTGCAAGCAGAATTCACTTTATTGCATTAATTCTAAGATCCTAGAAAGGTACTGGGATGGACACTAGTAATAAATGGCAAGACACTTTCAAGGTCCCTAAAGGACTCATAGCCTGCACAGTACATGTAATGGAAACAGACAGGAAAATGAACAAAATAAAACATCTGTCCAGGCAAGAGAAGGGTTTAACCACCCCACCTGGGAAGGTGCAGGAACACTTCCCAGTAGAGGAAGTGGCCTCTTACCTCTCAACAGCAGAAGGGAGAGCAGAGGGGACTCCTGGTGAAGGGGTGGTGTTTGAGGAAGCCCTGAGGAATGAAAGAGCATAGGAAATTTTTAGGGATAAAGTGATAGAACCTGGCCCATAGTGACCTTTCAGCAAATATGAGTTCTGGGAAGGTGAACGAGATGAGGAAGGAGGGCAGAAGATGAGTCAAAAAATGTGGAGGGGACCAAACTATAGCATTTATTGCATTTGGATTTTTGACAAACTGGATACAGCCTCCTGTTACAAGGCCACCACACTGTCATGTAGATTTAGATAGGTTAAGGAGAGCAGCAGGAGCAGGGAAAGTGACTCTGTGTCCCATACTGGAACACGGGCTTTCTTGGAGTGGTCCACTAAATAATGCTGTCACAGAACCATTGAATCCAGGACCATGCATGGGGGCAGCAGTGCACATGGCCAGCACCTAGGTGCTTGTCATATATGCAGAATCTCAAATCTCTTCTATGATCCGTTGACCAAGAATCTTTCACCAACTTCAATAAGCCCATTGAAGTTTGAGAAGCACTACTCCAGGATACAGACAACAGGAAACCTTATCAAAGAACCCATTTTCTGTTGTTTTGGTTTGGTTTGGTCTTTGGTTTGGGGGTTTTATTGGCAGAGCAGCAAGGGCTACCTTCAAAGCACAAAGTGGACCAATGTTATATTTCCCCGCTGTCAATTTTTACATTTCATTTCTGTGGGAAAGTGGGCAATGGCAGCTCCAAGCTGCTTCCTGCTGAGAGAGGGTGAAGTTGGGGGAATTGACTCCATGTCCTTGTTCTCTATCAGGTGGGACATGAACAATTAAGGATATTCAGCATCAGGGCAGTCCAGAGGTCCATGGTGGCAGTCATCAGGTGACTGGACCAGGCATACACAGGGCAGCTCATTCTAGGACAACAATAAACACAACAGCAAAGCGTTATTTTTTGGTAAACAATTGGCACAAAAGCCACATTCAGCCAGTCTCTGAAAACCATGAAGACGGTAACTCATTAAAGCTTATGGTGGGAAAAAAAAAAAAGTACATGTATAAAGACATGAATTGGCGTGAACATACTTTATATACAAAGATATGAAAAATTGTGCTCTATATATGTAATAAGAATTGTAATTCATTCCACTGTTGTGTATTTTAAAAAATGAAATCAATAAAAAAAAAAGCTTACAGTGGGGCTAGGGTTGTGGCTCAGTGGTAGAGCACTTACCTTACATGTATGGGGCACTGGGTTCCATCCTCAGCATCACATAAATAAATAAAGTAAAGGTATTGTGTCCATCTACAACTAAAAAAAATTTTTTTAAGTTTATCATGGGGTCCCAAATGCCATTAATTTGTGAGTGGAGACGATTTAAGACTTTAGAAACATTAGCAGAGTTGTTACAAACATACACAACATTTAGTTTCTAATGGCACAAGTGTCTCAAGGGGCCTGTTTTAAATCCCATCCCAGCAGTGAGATCCATAGTGACTTACACAGCGGAAAGACATCAACCAACTGGATGCCCCATGCTCTGGTGAGGTGAACTGTAGAAGTGGTATATAGTGAGAGGCTACTATTAGGCCACCATAAATGAGGATGTTTCCCCAGGGACAGACTGAGCAGGGCTCGGGGAAGGGATGCACACATCCCCAAGAGCCTTAGAAGATGCTAGAGAACCCACAACATGGGGCAGAGAGGAGGCGCTTTGGTAGACAATTCCCATGTAATAGGGGCGATGGTAGAAATCGTTTCTCCCTGCTGCTCCCCCTCCTTAGTGAGTAGGGAATATGAGGGAAACATTTCATACAAAGCTCACAATAACAATGCGTAGCTGCACATGAGCAAAATTAAATCAGCCCATTCAGATTGGTAAATTCCTTCCTGAAGGCATTGTTTTCATTACACCTCAGCCTTAGAGTCTGTGACCTCCAGAAAGCTTTTCGGCTTCAGGAAGTTGAGTGTCTTCCTGCTACCAGCTGCTGGCTACCCTTTGCTTTGATCAAAGACGCAGTGTGGTGGGTAGACAGTCTACAGTGTGTAAGAAGGGATGTTGTGCTAGGCACGGAGGGAGGTAGAAAAGAAGATAATGGCAGGACAAGGGGATAGCACTGTAGAAAGCAAAGTGGACAACCACTTATCATGATTCAAAATTCCTGTGGAGCATCACAGTGGAACTTATCAAATGAATGATTCATGTTGTCAGAGAGTTTGGTTAAAAAAAAAATCAGGCTCAACAGTGACTTGCTTCAGCATGAATCTGTCTTCATCTCAAAGGACTTTTAACAGTCTAACTAACCATCTTCATGTGTCAGCAGGGTCACCTCTGAGTGCCACCATGGGGTGAAGGAGCAGCCACCACAAGAATCAGTCAGACTACGTAGCACTGCAGGGGGTGTGCAGCAAGTGAATTTGAGCCAAGCCACCCAGGGAAGTTTATCAGATCTTCGAATAAGTAGGAACCAAGCTATAGTTTAATGGACCACACCGAGAAGCACTTTCCCTAGCAGTACAGTTTCTCTTCCATGACCTAAAAAATCCAAACCTCCTCAAGCTCTAAAACTGGTAGAAATTTGAACAAAGGCTAGATTGTCTGTACTGCTTATTGCCAGTATTCTGAAATGAAGATTTGGAAGCCTAGGATAACTGGCTGGAAGGCATTGTGAGCTGTGTGAACCCAAGATGTTCAAAGGATTAACTATCTCTGGGGAAACACGACTGTGTGCAGCCTGGTGCCCCGGGGCCTTGGCACCTGCTCTGTGGTGCCTCTATGCCTGGCACTGGATCAAATGCTCACCCTAGCATATGCCCTCAGCCTTGTAGTATGTAGACAAGGAAGGCAGTGTACCTCCCTTTGTTTCTCATGCAG
Organism: Marmota marmota marmota; assembly: GCF_001458135.2. Classification (NCBI taxonomy): domain Eukaryota; kingdom Metazoa; phylum Chordata; class Mammalia; order Rodentia; family Sciuridae; genus Marmota; species Marmota marmota. Next base: position 25,612,703 of record NW_026000142.1, on the reverse strand, counting down.
GCAGGACTGACTTGGATACAAGAGATCTAACATCATGATTATTTCATAGAAGCATACAAAAGAAGTAAAAATGACTTGAGCCTGGTATTTTCACATCTGCCTCTGAGCAAGTGTTACAGTGATACGTTTCTGATTTCTTCTGTGCCTCCAGCATATGCCACTGCTTTGATCTTGCCCTTGAAGCACATGGGAACATGTGCTCTGGACTCAGTCTCTGCCTCTCATTAGTGGTGAGACTATGGGAAAATCAGTAGCCTTTCTGAGCCTCAATTTACTGATTTACAAAATGTTCATAATTCCAAACCCACAAATTGTTGTGAGGATGTAAATGATATCACCTATGTGGGGTGTTTTGCACGTTTTCCTGATTATATAACAGATGATCAATAAATGTTAGTTACCTCATTTATGTCCCCCAAAGAATCCGGAGATTTTGTGATGAAGTGCACAAATCATCTGAGGAGGGAGAGACAGGGGTCTGGGTGTCCAAGCTTGGCCACTAGGTTAATGGAGATGCTTTCAATGAAGAAGGGAGAGACAAGAGGAGTAAATTGTGGGACAAGAGGGTGTTTGGTTTGGCACACCTGAATCTGAGAGGATGAGAAGTCCAGAGCCACTTGAAACATTGAGTTTTAGCCTGAGGCAGTAGGTGGTGTTGGTTGAGGCCATCAGTGAGGGTGTGGAGAGGGTGGAGAAGGGGCCATGGGAAAGCAGAATCAAGCAGACAGCACCAAGGTTGAAGGGTGGATTGGAGGAAAGAGAGCAAATTCCTCAGAGAGAGAGGAGTCAGACCAGCTGACGGCACTGTCCTGGACACTTGGGGGGAGTTTTAGAAAAGGTCTGAGCATGGGGTCAAATGCCTCCCACACCTCTGCTGCAGGGAGATCACACTTTCTGGAGATAGCCCTGATTGCTGGAAAGTGAAGAGTGGGTGGAGGAAAGCACTTGGAGGTGTTGAACGAGGGACCAAAGCTGCAAGAGTTGTGTCAGTGAGAAACGAAGCCACACTGGGTAAGGCCCTAATGACAGATTTCACTAAGTATACAGGCAGTCCAGCAAAAAGTGAGCTCAGTTTCAATCTGTACAGAGATGACTGAGCATTTTAAAAGGAGAATGAGGAAGCCGGTGTCAGGGATGAGCAGGGGCTTCCCAGAGTTAGGTTCCTACCTCCCACAGAGCCAGGGGAACAGGGCTCCTGTCTTCAGGTTTTGACTGGAACAAGTCGTAACTTCTTTTGGAGCCTGCAGCTTTCTCATACATGAACTTAGGGGGCTGGGTCATTCCAGGGACCCTGCCTTACACCATTAGAAACCATGGTAGAGTTCCCAAGTTATCACAGAGAGCGGTGAATGAAGTCATTTGTGCTGAGAGTCTGTGGTCCTGAAGGGCCCAGGGTCAGGCCTGGTGGAGAAGAGGCTCAGGGAAGCTTGAATTTGGTCAAGGAGAGAGTCTCTGTCACAGTGGTCAGAGTTATGGAAATGCAAATGTATTTTTAAGCCAAGTGGAAAGATCCAGGATAAAAGAAAGATTGAATCCAAAATTGAGGTCGGGTTAAAAACACAAGTGCACAGGTGATGAGATATCCAGAGTAGAACCATGAGGGACCCCAGAAAGACAATGTCCAAAATCAGGGTCAGCCAGGTTTCTCTGTAAAAGGCCAGATAGCAAGTGTTTTAGGCTTTGTAGTTCTTATTTAGTCTCTGTCATATGTTTGTCTTCTTTTCCTAACCCTTTGAAAATATAAAAGTCATTCTTCCTCATGGGCCATACCAAAACAGACCACAAGTTGTATTTAACATCCACCATTGGTGAATCCCTGTTCTAAACTGGTTTAGTCCACATCCATGTGGGGCTCACCCTTTCCATCCTTCAGATTTGCCCGGAAGGCTGTGATATTCCACCTGCCTATGGGGATTTCTCAGAGTGTTCACCTGCAAAAGTTCACCCCTCCTCCCAGCCAGGAAAAGAAATTACAGCCTCATCTACTAGATGCAGGACTAATTTGTTGTTTGGCATACCCCCAAATCCACATGCCCGATTCATTCTGTCAAGCCACATGCCAGCAGCCTCCATTCAGAGCCAGGTGATGTTGCTTCCCTGGAGACAGCATTTTTTTGCCCACTACTTAAGCTTAATTGGGAGCAACTTCCTGCATGACAATGCTCACATTAAAAATATCTTTGGATGGCACCTAAGGTTTGCCCATTCATTTCATGCCAAGGAATCCTGACTCTCATCCAAAGAAAAACCACAAGTAGGTCCCCTCAGATTGCAACTCCACACACAATATAATTAATGGGTTTCTTAGTCAGCTGCGTTCATCTACGAACAGAGGCAGGAAAGCAGATGTGATATCTGTCCACAGCATCAGACTGCTTTTCTGCCCTGTGTCCCTGGAAGAAACTCTAAGGACTAACCAGAGGAATCAGTTCCCTTCAGATGATGATGATGTCTGAAAGTTTTGTTTGTGTTGAATATTCAGACATGTTCTAGGATCAAATGGATGTAGATGGACTGACAGAAGTAAACGATTTCATGGATCCAGTACCCTCTGAAGCAGGATGTTATGCTGTAAATGTTCCAACTTGGCAATCAGACTTGGATCTGCAGTCCAGATTCCTCCCTGTGTGACCTTGGGCAAGTTACCTAACTTCTCTGTACCACTGATTTCTCATCTGTTAGATAAGGATAATTGTACCTGCCTTGTAAGAACAGTAGGAAGATTAGACATACTGTGCATAGCCTTCTGAGTGAGGCATCTGGCATGCAGGAAGTACTCAGTAAATGGTTGTAATGATAATATTTGTAAGGTCATTGAGTCTCATTTCAGAAACTATAAAAATAAATGAGGTGCTATATACACCCAATGGTTTGAATATTCATGTGCCTGAAAATGCCGGGCTGAGCAGTGTGATTTTTTAGTCTCTTTCAAGTTCTGATCCTACCATCTCCAAATTCCTAATCACATACTTCTATACCCGCTTTCCAATAGTGCATGTTATATGACATGTGAAGACTAAGCAAACCTTTCTCTCTCTCTCTCTCTCACACACACACACACACACCTATCTCTGTGCACACTTGCACACTCATTCCCTTATCCAAGTACATATTGTTCAGTTCTGCCTCTGAGCATTCACACTGTGACATAATACTAGCTCAGGAACTTCTTATGGCTCCTTCTCCTCGTGCCTTCTTCCCTTCCTCCTTGAGCTGGTTCAGGAAGACTTCCCTAAGTGATATCAACCCTTGTTCCGCTCACTCCATCTGTCCACCCTTATGTACAGTACTGTGTAGCTAAGTACCGTTCCTGCTTTCTCTTGCTCTTTTTTCCCATTGGATGTCTTTGAATTTTTTATTCCATGTTTGTTCTATCTCTGAGGTTCTCTGTTTCTTGCCCTAGGGTTCCACATCTTGCTTCCTCTGTCTTTCCACTCAGCATTCAGCAGGCATTTGTGAATGCTTTGGGCTGGTGATTAAAAATGGAGTACCGTAATTGGGTAGACAGGTATCTGGGTTTGCATCATGACTAGCTGCGACTGACGATGTTCTATTCTAGGAATGATGATTTGGTCATCAGAGAAGCATATAAATATTTTGGCAGAAAGTAGCATTTGGTATTCAGGTTGAAGTGACAGTCATTGAGGGCAAAACTGGGGATGCATAAAGGGTCACAAATAAAATGAAATATCAAATTGCCCTTATTATAAAACATAACTAACTCCTCTGGGGACTAAAGTTAAAAATACATATTCCTTGGGTTGAATTGTTTGTAGCAGGGAATTTTGTTACAAAATTAGGGCACTGCTGATAGTGGTGACACATACAAAATATTTCGCCATGGTGCAGCTTTTCCTGCAGCGGGATTTTAACCTATGTTGCATTATCTTTCTCCTGCCTCTTCTTATCTCCCTTTGAACGAATTCCAGCTACACTCAACCATTCACTGTTAGTTTCCTTGGTTACCAATGACTTTCAGTTTTTCATTTGTAGGTTTCTGGTGTTAAACAAAATACCTCTGCTTTTGTGTGGCATTGATAAAAGTTGGTACTAGTGATTGTGCTTTTGTCTCCAGAAAAGCACCGCATTTTGTTTTTCCAATAAAATTACTCTGGTAACAAAAGAAGAGAAAAAGACTTAGGGGTTTTCTTCACTGGAGAGGTTTTATTTCTCTTGTCACTGATTTCAGAATTTTGACATTTGATTTAAAACTCTATATAATCAATCTGGTCATTCAAAAAATAATTTGAGCTTCTCTGCCTCAATAAAACAAACAAGATTACAGCAGCTAATTTTTTATTTGGTTTCATCCAATATCCCTGAATGGGCTAAATGTGCTTTATATGATTCCAGGGAAAATAGGTAAGATGGGAATGAGGGAGGGCAGATGAAAACCTTGCTCCACAGAGGCAGTTTATTCTTGCATGATTTCTAAATACTGTTGTATGCAACAGTGAGTTTAAATGAGCTTAACCCAAGTGAATCTATTAGCCTCATGAGTCCTGGTGTGGGCCAGAGAGTAGGGAAACAGGAACTGGAATGGCTCTTGCTGGGAAATAAATTCTTTGGTGTTGGGGGACTGCTTTTAGAGGTGTGACACTGCCAACTCACTACTCTCAGCCCCAGCTTCTCAGTTTCCCTCAATGTACCTGAAACCTGCTGACCAGACCTCCCAACGGAGACTGATGTATGACTCTGAGGGAGTGGGGGGATGAGTGACACACATGAGCATCCTTTCCCTCCGTGCTTTCTGAAAAGGATCTAAAAGGGTGGCCCTGTGGATATTAATCAGCCCGCAAAGGCCCTGCTGCAAGGAATCCAAGGAATCTATAGTGACCACAGTGACCACAAGGTTACTGGGATCGCCCTCCCCATAGCATTCTCCTCTCACCTCCCCAGGCCTCTCTTGGACCCCCTGAGCTGACCAAAAATATCCTGTGATTATAAGACCATCTGCAATCATGTTTTGGGGAGGCTCTTCAAATATTTTTATTTAGGTATAATATAGATAAGATAAAGTACGTTATTTATAAATGTACATATTGAAAATTTATTACATATAAGTCTTTTCAATGCAGTTAAATGGGGGAGGGATATATGGAATATATGTATGTATACATATATTATATATATATATATATATATATATGGTATTCAGGTTGAAGTGACAGTCATTGAGGGCAAAACTGGGAGATATATATATATATAT
>NW_026000142.1:25576098-25607478 GCF_001458135.2 Marmota marmota marmota | reverse complement strand
TATATATATATATATCCCTCCCCCATTTAATTCCTGTCCACCCTGTCCTTCTCTTTCCTACTCTGAAGCTTCCTCTCCAACCTGCTACAAATCTCCTTTCCTGGCTCAGCTCAGAGGTCATAGCTTTAAAACTCTCTCTTCCTACTGTGTTGAAAACTTCCATAATCACGTTCAACTTGAATGTTCTTACAATAGTAAATCCTCAGTTTCAACAATTGAATAATATTCCATTTTATTTGGCTACTAACTTGCAAGTAGAAAGCAATTATGGTAATATGTGGGCCCACTTAATCAAGTATTTTTACAGAGATACTAGTACAATTATTTTCAATGCTAAGACTTCAGCAGGAAAAAAAAATGAGACCATAATATTAAATCATAAAGTGCTCATTGGAAGAAAATAATAGATGATTTCAGTAAAATTATGGAGAACTTTCAAATTTCTTACTGCCTTGCAGTTAGAACTCCTTGGTATTTAATGCTGACTTGGTCAAATAATATTCATATTATATTTTATGCACCATTAAATATATGTACATGTATATATAGAGAGTTTTGTCTTCTTTTAAATATAAAGTGCATTTTTAGATAGACCAAGAAGGACTCAGGGGAAATATCTTTTCCCAATATTATACACATACATCTTTCAGTATTTTTTTTTACTCTAGCACAACTTTGAAAACATGCTGACCCAGTCCTTTACAAGTCCTCTCAAGACTTACACAGTAAATCTTTAAATCAGTTTAGCGCATCTCTGAATTGCCCAGAATCACGATGGATGGCCTCATTGGTCCTTCATCTTCAACACCTAGAGTACCCATTTAAAATCCATCTCCTTGAATCTCTCCCAGATTCAAATTCAAGGTGTCTAAGTTAAAGTCCATGAATCTGGAGTTTTGATAAGTACCCCAGATAATTTTGACACAGGTGATCCCCAGATCCTACTATCTTTTTGTTGTTGTTGTTCTAATTAGTCATACATGTCAGTAGAATGCATTTTGATACATCATACATAAATGGAGTATAACTTCTCATTCTTCTGTTTGTGCATGATGTACAGTTACACTGGTCATGTAATCATATATGCATATAGGGTAATAATGTCTGGTTCATTCTACTATCATTCCTACCCCCAGACACCCTTCTCTCCCTTCACTCCCCTCTGACTAATCTTAAGTATCTCTATTCTTCCCTAGCCCCACCCAACTTATTGTGAATTAGCATTCACATATCAGAGAAAACATTTGGCCTGCTGTTCTTTTGGATTGGCTTATTTTGCTTTACATGATATTCTCCAGCTCCATCCATTTACCAGCAAATGCCATAATTTTCTTCTTCTTTAAGGCTGAGTAATATTCCATTTTGTGTGTGTGTGTGTGTATATATATATATATACAAAAAAAATGGAATATTATATATACTATAATTTCTTTATCCATTCATATATTGAAGGGCGTCTAGGTTGGTTCCATAGCTTAGCTATTATGAATTGGGCTGCTATAAATATTTATGTGGCTATGTCATTGCAGTATGTTGATTTTAAGCACTTTGGGTATAAACTGAGGAATGGGATAGCTGGGTCAAATAATGGTTCCATTCCAAGTTTTCTGAGGAATCTCTATACTGCTTTCCAGAGTGGTTGCACCAACTTGCATTCCCACCAGCAATGTATGAGTAAACCTTTTCCCCCACATCCTCACCTACATTTGTTGTTACTTGTATTTTTGATAATTATCATTCTGACTAGAGTGAGATGGAATCTCAGTGTAGTTTTGACTTTCATTTCTCTAATGACTAGAGATTTTTTGATATGAACATTTTTTATAGTTGATCGATTGTGTTCTTCTTTTGTGAAGTATCTGTTCAGTTCCTTAGCCCATTTATTGATTGGGTGTTTTAGGGGTTTTTGGTTTTGTTTTGTATTGTTTTTGGTGTTAAGTGTTTTGAGTTCTTCATATATTCTGGAGATTAGTGCTGTAACTGATATGTGTGTGATAGTTTTTCTCCCATTCTGTAGGCTCTCTCTTCACATTCTTGATTGTTTCCTTTGCTGTGAAGAAGCTTTTTAGTTTGATTCCATCCCATTTATTGATTCTTGATTTTACTTCTTACGCTTTAGGAGTCTTGTTAAGGAAGTCAGTTCCTAAGCCATCATTGTGACGATTCGTACCTACTTTTTCTTCTGTTAGGTGCAGGGTCTCTGTTCCAGTGCCTAAGTCCTCAATCTACTTTGAGCTGAGTTTTATGCAAGGTGAGAGATAGAGGTTTAATTTCATTTTGCTACATGTGGATTTCCAGTTTTTCCAGCACCATTTGTTGAAGAGCCTATTTTTTTCTCCAATGTATGTGTTTAGCGCCTTTGTCTAGTATGAGATAACTGTATTTATGTGGGTTTGTCTATCTTCTGTTTTGTACCATTATAAAACCTACTTTCAAAAAAGCTGGAAGAGGTGAAAGAGCGATCACTAAAGATATACCTTATTGGATCAAGTCAGGTACGTGAGGTACAGATTTACTGAGATTCAGTGAAGTCCCACTTCCTACACCATCAGTTCCCTGAGCACGCCATGCTTTCCCATAGTTCTTTGCCTTTGCATGTGGCCCTCCTGTGTCTGTAACCCCCTTCTCCTCCTCTTTTCTGCCTGATGGAACCCCATACACATCCTCAGGGCCAGCTCAGGGTAGGCAGAGCACACCGTCCTCTTCTCACTCAAACCACCTTAGATTGCTCTGATACTTGGCATATGCCACATGAAAGAGAGGGCATGTTCTACCCATGTTTGTGCCCACACAGACCATTGGCTCTTGTGTGGCAGGCTTTATCTCACATACCCTGTGTCTCCCCAGAAGGCCCTAGAACTTAGGATGTACCTCATACATATGTCTCACAGGTTGTAGAGCCAGGATCTGGATGACCATCATCTCTTCAGTCATTTGGTGTTCTTTCCCTCACATCAGAAAATTCCAGGCTGCCCCAGCAGGGCATGAAGTTTTAGATGCCTTACAGTAGGACTCTGACACACTGCGTAGCCACATGCTTTTTCTATATGCTATGGTGACCTACACACACAATAGTAGGATTGGGGCAATGATTTGAGGTGCCAAAACAGACCGAAGAGCCTACTTTTCAACACAAAAATTAAAACCATTAACCTAGGTACCCTGGTGTAATGCTCTAAATATGCAACTGAAATGAATGGTGGAAGCCCTTCATATTGGCTGCTTCTCAAAACATGAGGTGGTGTAATCAGGGAGAAAGCTGGACTGATACATAGAAAGCTGTCTTGCTTTGGTCTGGCTTGGCCACAAACCCTCCCTTTCTGAACCAATTAACACGAATGTTAGAAAGAAAGGTTTAGAAGCTGTGCCCTAATGTGCCTGCTGGCATCTACCCTTAAAGTAGGACCTCATTGTTACTTTCTTCCTGATCATTACAAGATGCTTCAAATTGATTCCATTCTAGCCTTCTAGTTTCCTATCCTTTTTGTTTAATTGAAACTGATATACAGCAAGTGATCAGATCACCAACCAGCCTAGTTTTGCCCATCTCTAATTCCAGGCTAAGATCTCTTCCCAATCAATCTTGGCTTAAACAAATAATGGATTTATTTCCCTCTGTCAGTGTGGGGGAGAATATTAGTCATGCCATGCTGCCTGTTTGTACTATGCCAAGTTGTCTGTTTCCATCTACTGGATGCAAATTTAGCAGAAGGTACATGATTTGTGTGTCAGAGTGGGTTAGAAAGTTGCTATATAAACAACCCAGTGTGAACTTCTGTTGTAGGTGAAGCATAAGGAAATAGGTTACTCTCTAGTCAGTGTCAATTAAATCATCCTTGAAGACTTTCCTCTTTGCCTTTCAGGATATATTTATAGCCACATTTGCATAGCTTTTTTTTTCTTTTTTCAAAAATTTCCACATTCGGCCTCACAATATAGCCCTTTAGGCATCCATATTCATCTCATTTTGCATGAAGCACAGAAGGCAAATGATTTTCCCACAGTTACAGACTCCATTGTATACCATTGTGTCTGGCTCTCTTTTTATCACGTTTAGACCACTTTCCCTAAAAGTGGATGTCACACATCTTCCTAGTACACCAAAGGATATAAACTCAGATGGCTTAAATCTTAAAACTGCTACTGCTTGTTGGCAATGTGATTGTGTATATATCACATTTCTATTCGAGGCACAGCTAACTTTCTTAATGGGATGGATGTCTCAGTACCCAGAGTGCTTGAGCACTAATATCAGAAAGGCTTAGGGATACAATGTGGTGATGGTCCATGAGGTTCCTAGACCCATGGTACAGTGAGCATAAAGATGACACCAAGGAAGGAGGATGTCAGCTTCCAGTGAGGTGGTGATGGCAGCTAGAGATGTGAATGTAAAGTACACAGAAAAACATAGTCTCTGGGGTGCATTCACTGGCTGAGGGTAGGAATAAACTCAAGACCATGAATTCAAGAGCTACACATTCCATTCATGCATCCTCTTTCCTGGAGTCATTTCCCCAAATAGTTACAACATCCATGGCCATATTGCCAACAAACAGACCTGACTCATTATACCAGCACTTGAGGGAGGATCTATCCTTATGCGGATAGATAGACTGTCCTTACTTGTACTGCTGCTCTGAATCACAAGCAATTAAATCAGGAAGTAAAACTACCTATGTCCTGACTCTTGTCCTAGTTCCTTGGTTGAAAGGAGAGGAAAAGATATTTCTGTTATTTTGAGATGAAGACAAGGAATAGTAATTGATAAATCCAAATGTTTTTCTTCATAGCATAAAGGCACATAACTCTGGAAGCAACTTTTGGTTGTTCTGTATGGTTCAGTTCTGGCCAATCAGTCATCTTGCAGATAATAGTTGTGGAAGAAGTACATTAGGACTTAGGGCATGCCTTCACTGTTCAGGAATTTTTCAAAAATTCTCTCAATTACTCCTCCAGAAGATTCAGTGATGTAGGTGCTCTCATTAATTTCCACTTTTCCAGTGAGGATACTGAGCACACTGACCCTTGATAACTTTTCTGGGGTTACACAGCTAATAAATGGAAGTGCCTAAAGTCAAATTCAGATATCTTGGCTTTCAAGCCAACTCTCCCTGAGCTATGTGCCTCACGAGATGTGGTGGATTCTGCTCGGTACCCAGAGCAATGTCTAGGCTTGATAGAATGTTTGTTGGATGTATGATACAAACAGCAAACATACAAATGATTGACCATTGAGCCAATTTGCAGAAAATGGAAAGGAATGTTTGGGGTCGTTGTTGATGATAGACCTATGTTTGCTCCTTGGCGTCTTTTAATTCACACCTCCTGAATTTGGGAAACAGCATCTTCCCAAATGTTGGCTCAAATTAATTTACGAAAGGTGAAAATCTTTGTATGGTTTCTATTAGATCACTAATTTTTAAATTTTTGAATTAAAATGTGTCATTTTCCAGAAACACTCAAGACATATGGAACTGATGGTATTCTCACAAGTCGTCTCAAATGCCTTGACTGTCTGTGTTTAAAAATACTTTCCTCTTTTCCGTGGTTTACTTAAGACCGAACTCCTCAAGCAGTCTCTCATCTCAAATTTAACCATCATTTGCACTTTTTAAAAAATAGTGTTAATATGAATGCTTATTCTGCCAATGTTAATTTCAGGGTATAAAATAAAATAATAACCTTGACCATGAACTCAAGAGCTTAAAAGTTTTCTATTTCATCCTCATGAGTTTCTTTGTGAACTTGGTTAGAGTACATGTGAATTGGAATCTGAAATGCTTTATGAATTGTTTTAAAGTAATCAGTTTCACCATGTGCTGTATGAAAGACCCACTCATACACAAAGAAAATACAAACATCAGAAATAACAAATAGCCAACATATTAAAGAGAATCGGTGTGGATTTCTCCTTCTTCCTCAATGTCTTGAGCAAGCAGTGTTAGCAATGCAACCCAGGAAGAACTGAGCTTTGCTCTTGAGGGATGCAGGTGAAGACTGCCCAGTTCTGAGTGGAATGCCACCTCCAGAAGGAACCATGCTTCACTCACCCTCCATTAGGCATTCATCCAGGCCACTAATGACAAATGAGCTGTACCAGCTGGTTGAAGACTTCATATGCAACATGCAGAGCTATGAAGAGGAATATGTCCTGCTAGCAGCCTTACTGTCATTGGCAAGCCAAATAGAAAGTACATGCCAGAATTTTCCAGATTACCATGTGGGAAAGTAAGTTTAAGAAACAACATAATGCGTGTATTTATTTTTATGTAAATTAATTTTTAACTGATAGATAGAAATTATATATATTAATGGGATGCCATGTTGATACTTCCCATGTATACAAGGTATAATGTTTAAATCAGTTTAAACATACCTGTCTCCTCAAACCATTATCATATCTTTATGGTGAAAATATTCAAAATCTTTTCTCCTACCTGCATATCTCATGAAAAAAGGAAAACCTGAAAACTTCAAGATTTGGGACTCTATAGTATATTATGAAGACAGATTACATTTAGTATTACAGAATCCCCATGATTCTAGAATCAGGTCCATGTAAACAAGGTCTTTGGAGTTGGGTGCTCAATATTTGGTCACTTACACCATTTTTGTTTACCTTATCCATGAGATCATCAGAACTTTGATTTAGATAAAAGACTTTATTGCATGTGTTTTCAATGTTTGGCACTGTAATAGCAAATGTCCTCAGGGAATTATCTCCTTCTCTTTATACTCCTTTGTTTGACCTGCTATTTACTGTTGATTAGCAGACAGATAATGGCATCTAGAAAACCGACTGTGACAAAAATGATTCTTGTCTGATATAACATTGCAATGGATTTTATCCAGTAGAGATGGCAATAATTTCTGTCCCATAGAAAATGTAAACCAAAGGTCACATTTTTATTGTTCTGGAGGCAGTAACTAGTTTTATACCAACAGTAATTTTATTAAAGCATTCTTTCTTTCTGCCACTAAAAAAAACTTTGACCCTCCAATTCTCTTTGAACACATACTAAAAACAATACAAATTTTTAAAATAAAAAAAACTTTAAGATGCCTCAAATACAGTAGGAATTTCTTTCCCCCTTTTTAGGTCCAAAATCTGGGTTCCTGGTCAGGCAACTTTCTGCATCATGAGGATTCAAGGACACGAGACTCCTATAGGTTCCTACACTTGGCTCCTCTACTCTGTCCCACTATCCCTTAGGCGGGGGTTGCTATCTGTTTCTTTAAAGGTCCAGAGAGTAAATATTTTAGGCTTTGCAGGCCGTATGATTCATTGCAACTTCTCAATTCTTATATTTTTTAAGGGGGGGGGGGATTTTTTAATATTTATTTTTTTAGTTTTCAGTGGACACAACATCTTTATTTTATTTTTATGTGGTGCTGAGGATCGAACCCAGCGCCCCTCGCATGCCAGGCTAGCGGGCTACTGCTTGAGCCACATCCCCAGCCCCAATTCTTATATTTTTAGCCCAGAAACAGCCGTAGACAATGACTGAGCATAGCTGTGTTCCAATAAAATTTTATTTACAACAACAGTAGTAATATAGATTTGTCCCACAGGCTATCGTTTGCCGATCCCTGTTCTTATGTCTCTGAATCTTCTGCCTGACATGAGAAGAGAGGATAGAGGACATATGCTATCTTCTGAACCACCTTGCCCTGAAAGTGCCTCATTTGGCTTCCATTGGTGAACATTGACTTCATGGCTTCACCAGATGCACTGGTGTCCAGGATATGTAGTCCCTGGCTGGAAAGCCACCTCCCAGCAACAGTTCTGCATCAGAGAAGAGAAACATAAGTCCTTGAAAGACATTTGGCCATCTCAGCCATAGGCATATCTCATACCTAGCAACAATCCTGCTGATCCTATAAAAGGAATGCACATTGAATTTCAGATTTATTAACATCTAAACCATATTCAAAGGCATAAATTTTAGCGCTTAATTACTATTCTACTCGTTTTGAAGTTCTTGGCCAAAACATGTAAAACAACTATTATTTCATGTTGGAAATAGTAGGTCATGATTTTATTGAAACACTGTTGTTATCCAGATATGTAGCATCTAATGGAAAGTAGTGGATTGTGTATCTGTAATTTCTTGCTGGCTTTCCTGTGTAGTTTTTACCAGAACATTCAGCAGTTGGCTCCATCCATGAAGATCATATATCAAATGACTTCCTTGATTGAAGTGCTTTCTTTGAAAGGAGATGTGATTCAGAGATGTTTAACATCAGATTCTAATAATAATCCATTCAACTAAAAATACACCCATGTTAAGTTTTTTATTTTATTTTATTTTTTTGTCTTTTTACTGTTAAAAAAAAATCTTGGATTTGTAAGCTGTAGTTTCCACCGTAACTTTGAGTTACTGTGAGTAAATCCTGCTTTGTATGGCTATAAAGCATTACATCAAGACAAGGCAGCAACTATGATTACAGACACCCTAATTCACATGTCTCCCTTGTTCATAACTTGTTTGAAAGAAAATGTGATCTTTCAGTGAAATTTGCATGTGTTTTATTTCTACTCAAAGATGAGTTATTTCAGATGCATGAGAAAATAATGACCTATCTCTAATGGACTTGTGGATGAGAAAAAAAATTATCTGCTGTTTCTTACTTTTTCCAGTGCCTGGGTTGACAGGTATCTTCATATTCCTTTAACCAGCAGCAAAGACTACCTTACTCAGACATTGTGAGGTGGTGATTTTTCCTGCTGCTCATCTCTTCTGTCTCTGACTCAGATTCCCACAGGCATAAAACTGCAGACTCCAAATTCATTGCAAGTGTTCCTTGCTTTACCTTTTCAAATCTTATTAAAAGCTCTTAAATAATTTCTGATGAAACTTGCTCAAAGGCGAAAATTCCCAATCATAGATCCCTTTTAATAATTATCCATTTTCACAAGGGAAAATTTCCTTAATTGGCCTGCATGGCACCTGTTACAAATGAGTGCATAAAGGTGTTTTATGGTGGCTATGCCCACGTTCTTGTCATCACAAATCACTTTCACGCTCCCTGACTGCATTAAGCATCACATGCTATGGGCCATTGCTGTCACTTTATAGATTTGACTTTTCAAGGCTCATATCCCAGTGACTGCTTCCATTCTCCTGGGTGTTTATGCCTGTAATTTAGATTAGCTGCCCCAGCAGGATCAATGTCATCTGGGTGATGAACTTGTGGTCAGGATAGGTGGTCCTCTTGTAAAGCCTCCATAATTGAGTCAACTGTTGGCATAACTGATATTTGTTATCAATTTAGGGAACAACACTGAACTTGTCAAAACAGCCAAGGGTAAATAGTAACTAAGGTTAACATGCCATTATATTCACAATTTATAGTAGTACTTAAAGAAATATATTATCTATTATGTATTGTTCCATTATATTAAATTATGTGTTGTTCCACTATATGAAATTATGTGTTGTTCCACTATATGATCATATAGTGATTTTAAAATCTGACTCCCACACTAACTAGTTGTGAAAACTTGAACAAATTATTTAACCTCTTCTTTCTCATCTAACAAAGACATTAATATTCCCTATTTATTGAGAACCTTCTAGGAGCTAAGCTCTGAAGTAGCTTCTCTCCATTCACTATTTAATTTATTTCTAACAACCCAGAAAGATATAATTATACTCATTTTATAATTTAGTTGGAAAATTGGTGTTTGAATTTCTTTTTCTCTACAAGTGTCAATGTCCTATTTCATTTGAAAGAATTATTTTTTCCTTCCATTACTTGTATAGATTATTATAGGAATACCAAAGAACTATTAGTGCAAGAAAGTGGGAACCTTTTTAAAATATCTTTTCTTTTCCCTTTTTTAATGTCCAACTGTTGTTATTGGGGACAAGGTACAATAGTTGCTTATGTGAATTTCCCATCATAGGACTTATGCAGGACTGACATTCAGCCATGCAAGTAGCAAAGGAAGTGCCAAATGGGTAGGTGGACAGTTTGGCTTTTTATGGCTGCATCTCTCTGACTCACTAGTACCATGCTGTCTGAGATGTCAGATATATTTAATATCATCCCAGGATAAATGATCTGGTCTCACACAGTCCCTCTTGTGTTAGTTACACTAGCCATCTTGTTTTATAATCAATCCACCAGGTAGTCTGTGACTAGACTGGAGAGTTCTTAGGGCCAGAGTTCATATCCTACTCCATTTTTGTATTCCCCACTCCTAGCACAGGGAATGTGTTTCATAAATGCTTAAATGAATGAATAAGTGACAAAAGAGTGAGTGATATGAAACCAAGACTCAGAGAAATAAATGATATTTTTAAGGTTACCTTCTAGAAATGAATAATTTCAAAGCCAGCCCAGGCTCTCTCCTGCCTCTTCTACAGTTGGTAAGGGAATTAGCATTATAAAATCATGACTATGCCTAGCACATGATGGGAACTCAAAAGTTTGTTTCTTCTCCTTCTCTTCCCAAGTATAGTTAGGCACCTCGGTCCTGAACCTTTATTTTTAAATCACACTTAATCTAGCCTTGGCATTGTGGACACCTTGCCAGTTCATCCTGAATGCTCTGGTTCCTGCAATTTTCTTTCACCTACATCTTTCTCCCTCTTCCATCATCTTGATCCCGGGAATGGATGTGTATTGCTGCCCTGCTCTTGAGAGCAACTGGGCACCCAGGGTTCCTGCAGTTTTCTCTACCCAATCAATAAGAGAAAAAATATGGTCATTTCTCAGCATGTCTCTCCCAAGACTGTTCTTTACTTCTAATCTGAATGAAATAATGTCACCCCACCCTTCACTTAACCTTTGATGTTTGTTCTTTGCAGCTACACTTAGTAATTAATTTCCATTTATGTATAAATCCCATTATGACATCCCAGACACACTCTGAAAGTTCGTAGCCTGCCCTCCATGTAGGCTATATATTTTAAAGAGCTGGGAATGCCTGGAAGTGCAAAGTAAATTAGAATTTATTTTTTTTAAACTCTCACAAAATTTTTTACACAAGTCCAAGTGACTTCACACATTGTATAAAGTTCTTGGGAACCCAAAATTAGCATGGTTTTATTTGGCTTAAGTTCACAAGATAGAATGTTAAATATAAAATAATTTGCTTTTATCTATACCTTGTATTCTCACCTAGCACTGTTTAAAGGGGTATTGATTTTATGTAATCTTGTGATCAGAATGGCTAGTGTATGATCAGAGATCTTTGTAATCAAAGGTAACACACAGGAAATCTTCTGGCTAATAGTTACTACCCATCTTTGCACCTTTGCCACATCTTCTACATGAAATCCAAGCTCAAATTGAGCCAGATGTGACTTTCTGATGTTTTCCCAAAGCAGCATGCATTAGATCAACAGGGGCATAGGTAAACTTCTGCTTTTCTTTAGGGAAACAGGCATGTTCATGTGGAACAATGGAACACTAGTCCAAAAGGGGATCTGCTAATTACCTGCCACAGACTGAGTACCACATGGGTCTAGAAGACATTTCCCACAAAAAGCTATTGGTCTTCTGGGTTGAAGCCAGTGCTGGCATAATTTGTAGCAAGAGCTCAGAGCTGAATGATAATAATAAAGACAAATATTTTTATTTTCAAGTTAGAGCTTCAGTTGGACCAGGAAATGAAATAAAAGCATAGCGCCTTTTGCCAATCTGTGTTAGAACTGTATCTATGTGCTTTTTGCTCATCTGTGTAATTCATCAAACAATACTATTCAACCTATTTATGAAGAGAAGAAATTGGACTTCTGAAGAGGCCCTCTTCTGGAATTCAAGATCCCTGGTGAGAAAAGACCACTGGACACACTTGGTTTTCTAGCAGGGCCTTTTTGGCCATACTCAGGCTTTTCCAGGATCTCTTTAGAGGCAGAAGAACCCTGAGAGCAGAGACTAAGGACAGCTTTTGCCTTGTTCATGATTAGGAAAAGCTCAGGATACATGCTGAATGTAATTTTAGAACCAATCATATGTTCTAGAAGATCTGACTTCTCCATCCTACTGTGGTCAATTCTCACATACCACACTCTTACTTCCAATCACACCATACAGCAAAAGAGATCCCAGATAGATTAAAAAGTTCAAAAATTTAAAAACACCCCCCAAGTTTATATGTAATTATTCAATTAATTA
Organism: Marmota marmota marmota; assembly: GCF_001458135.2. Classification (NCBI taxonomy): domain Eukaryota; kingdom Metazoa; phylum Chordata; class Mammalia; order Rodentia; family Sciuridae; genus Marmota; species Marmota marmota. The sequence continues at coordinate 25,595,349 of NW_026000142.1, read as the reverse complement.
AATTTGAAATGGGAAAAGGACTTTGTAAGGCATAAAACTCATGGAATAAATTATGGGGAGTATGGCTGACCCACTTAGCCACATAAAATTTTAATATTTCAGAGAACATGAAAAATAAAATTTGAGTGAAAATCAAAATTAGGAGAAAATATTTATGTGATAATTTTCTTTCCATCATTATATTAAAAAAATGAGATGAGAAACTTATAAAGAAAAACATTTTACTTTGGCTCACAGTTTTGGAAGTTCTAGTCCATAATTGGCTGGCCTCATTGCTTTGGGCTTATGGCAAGGCAGTGTATCACGGCAGGAGCAAATGATCTACTCACATCAGGAGCCAAAAAGCAAAAAGTGAAAGAGAGCAAGGAAGAGGCCAGGGTACCTCAGGTCCCTTGGGGGCATGCCCTCAAGACCTAAATACCCCCTACTAGGACCGACCCCTTAAAATTCTGCCTCTTTATAATGCCACCTTGGGAACCAAGGCTTTTTAATACTTGGATGTTTGATGGACATTTAAAATCTAAACTAAAACTCCCAAACAAAGAGTTAGCCAACAAAGAGTTCCAACATAGAATCAATTAATTCAAAATATAAATCACTCATATTTATCAATAAGAGAAACACTACAAACTCAAAAGAAAAATATAAGGAAGATCTGAGCAATTCCCAGAAGACATACAGAAGTATTCATTAGGCAAACTCCGACTGTAAGGAAATGCTCTAGGTCATGGGATACTTCAGTCAAGAGCAAACTCATCCCTCCCTTCATGGGGAAGATATTTGGATATGAAAAGACAGGCAACAAGAAAATTTTATAAATAAATAAATATATAATATGTCAGACGATGATAGTTTGGAAGAAAATAAAAAAGAGCAGGAAGCCCAGAGTTGGGAGGTTGTGTACTTAGAAATGACATTTGAGCAGAAGGAAGAAATGATACTTTCCAGATACATAGCAAAGAGAAGACTTTTCTGGAAGGAATAGTAAATGCTTTGAGGCAGAGCATACTTAGTATTTTCAAAGCAGGAAGTACCAGAATAGTTGGTACTTAAAAACACATGCTTTTAAAGTGTTTAATCAAATGTAAAAGCAAAGATGTAATGAAAATCTCACCAGTAACCTTCCTCTATGATGTACATATTGTTTTCTGGAAAATGATATTTTTTCACACATATATGTTTTGTTTTGTTTGTTTGTTTTCAAAATCACCAGACATCGCAAAAATAGAGGAAAGATTAGTGGAGTGGAGGAAGAAGATTGAGGGAGGGCAGAGGAGGTATAGGAAAAGGGAGGAAATGTGGAATGAATTTGACAAAATTACACTATGTATATTACATGAATATGCCACAGTGAACTCCACTTTTATGTGTATCTATAAAGCATCAATTTTAAAATAAACAAATAAATAGAAAAAAAGACCAGTAGAGTGAAGGAAGGAGAATAGCAGGAGAGGCAAGGAGAAGGAAAGAGGAAGTATTGGAGACTGAAATGGAGCAAATTAAATTCCATGCATGTATGACTATGTCAAAATGAACCCCAGGATTATGTATAACTATAATGCCCTAATAAAAGCATTTTTTAAATAACCTGACAACCATTTTGGATGAAGCAAACCATCATAGAAATATCACTGGTAAAGACTTGGAAATCTTTAGCCTCATTAATAAATAAATTCATCTCAAAATGACAAAGAATACAAAAAAGAGAAAAATTCCAGAGTTGGCTACAAAATGTAGAAATGGCCTTTCTAAAACAGCACTGGTGATTATGAAAATTGGCATCATTTCTGGGTAAATATGTGGATTTTCATGAAAAACCTGAAATCTGGCATGTTCTTTGACTTAACAGTCAAATTCTGATTTGATTAGAAATTCTGATTCTTGCAGCATATCCGAAGAAAACAATCATATATAAGGACAAGTTTTACCTACAAAGATGTTCATAAATAGCCATGGTGGATGGTAATGGTGACAATTTTGGAACAACAAAATGATAACTGAATGACTATAACTGTAGCATGCCTGTGTGAAAGAATAATATACAGCAATTAAAACAATGTTATAGAAGTAATGACAGAAAAATGTTCTCAGTATACTGAAAGTATATGACCTATTTTTGTTTAAATCTGCCTAGAATATAAATTGGAAGAAAATAAACCAAATGTTATACTCATCTCTGGGTAGTAGGAGGTCCATGGTTTTAATTTTATTATATTTAACTGTTTCAATTTTTTGACCATATATTTACTAACTACATTGGCACATGGAGCAATTACAGAAGAGATCAGGAATTTTTTACAAAGGCAACATGGAAGCAATATTTTAGGGTAGCCATCCCACTAGAACGCTATGAAATAATGGAAATGTTCTATCTGTATTGTCTGGTGCCATTGACACTACCTGCATGTGGCTATTGAGCACTTGAAATCTAGTTAGTTCAACCGAGAAATTGAATTTTTATAACCAAGCACAAAAACTCCCTTTATTTCTGAAGATTAATGTGGACTCCCATGCCTGTTACATAAAAAGAACTGTAATGAATATTATTCTTGCTTTATAGAAAAAGTCTTGTAATTTTCAGTGAGTTAAATTCTTAGAACTACATGAAGAAAACAGCAGCTATATTGGACATTGCCATACTGTGGTAGGATTGGCCTGGGGTCTAGAGGAAAGCATCAACAGATATTGTTTAATATTAGAACTCTGGATTAAACAAGATCTGAGACAACAAACCCCACTGGATTTAGGATCCTTAGCAGAAGCTGAAAGTTTATTTCCAAACTCCAGTAAAGATTAACAATGAAATGAACTATATAGAGTTTTGATTTTGTGGTGTGCATTTTTTTCTTGATTTATATGTTTGATTATTTTCATAAATTTTATAGTTAAAGAATTCTTCCAAGTCCTGGTAAGAAGAGAATTCTGTTATTTGAATATGAGAAAGCAAGTTTCTGATGCACTATGTAGATGACCAGCACCCTTATCAAAAGTTGCTTTTTAAATAGTTCTTTTCTGTCTGTATGTGCTGATCATTAGTTACATGTGAAGAGTTACCCTAGCATAACCCCTTAATAGGAGGAAAGAAAAATGCTCCTTCTTTCCTGGTACCCTGTTTTGTGACTGATGCTTTAAGAGCTATTTTCTCCAGGTCAAATTTAACATGTTTAAAAGCTTCAAAAAGAACTTGCTATCTTTTCTTTACTAGAAGAAAAAGGCACAATTCTTAATTTTTCTTAACCAGGATTATTAAATTTTATAGCACTTAAGGTAATGTAACTATTATACTCTAATGGGAGAATAATGTTTCTAAAATAATGAAATTATGGCAGAAGCATTTAGATATAATTATATGGCCATAATAAAATTTTCAATTAGGCTTTCATTACATTGCAATTAACTTTGCATTGGAATACTAACATTAGTGTAGCCATATGTTTTACTTGTTTTTGCTTTTTAAAAATAACATGAAATTATTTTTTTCCTTTTGTTCACTATAGCACAGAAGGCACCTAAAAATTAAATTAAAATCTCAGTGTTTTCTAAGAGATGAACAAAACATTTTTTAAAAAAAGAAGTGTACTTCAAATTATTGGAACTCTTAATTGTCCATTGTATTAATGACCTATTGCTGTGTGACAGATGAATCCAAAACTTCATTGCTTAAGTCATTGTCCACATAGTTTCTGAAGGTAAGGAATGTTGGGGCTGTTTTGTGGGACTCTCATGGGTCTCAGGGTCTCTCATGAGGTTGTGTCAGGCCATCAGCCAGAGCCACTATCGTGTAAGACTCACCTTAAGTCCCCAAGTGGAGGATCCACTTCAAATGTAGCTGTTGGCAAGAAGACTATTCCTACTAGCTCTTGACAGAAACAGATCTCCATCCATGGGCCTCTCCACAGGGCTTCTTGGCTCACTTCGTGGCAGTTGGCTTACCCCAGAGTTTGTAAACCAACAAAGAACCTGAAGCCTCAGTGCTTTCTCTGACCCAATCTTGTTATAAAACACACATAATGCCAGACTGGTGGCACACAGCTATAATCCCAGCTATTAGGAGGCTGAGGCTGGAGGAGGGAAAGTTTGAGGCCAGCCTGGACAACATAGCCAGACCTGTCTCAAAATAATTTTTTTTTAAAGGCTAGGGATGTAACTTAGTAGTAGAGCACTTGCCTAGCATGTGCAAAGCCTTGGGTTTATCTCCAGTACTGCAAAAACAAACAAAGAAAACCCACTATACTTCTGCTCTATGCTGTTATTAACAGGGAATCACTAGTCTAGAACATATTGTAGATAAAGAATTAGACTCCATTTCTTAAGGGTTGTATCAAAGCACATGTATGTACTTTAAACCAAAATGCACATAGCACATGAAATGGCTTTAAACTATCTTGATGGGTCAGTGTTTATTATACTGCAATCAAACTGACAAGGGCCAAGTCATAATTAGGACTTGAATAGAACTTACATTCCAAGATTCAAGGCAAGTATCACATTGAAGACACACTTTTTTTCATGTTTCTTGGAATTCTTTAGACCATAATTGTAATTAGGCGTCTGACTCTTTTTTCTCCCACTAATAATAATGTACCTTTATGAAATTAAAAGTCAAAAAATGCATGCTATCCTCTGTATTCCAAGATTTTACTAGATTCTTAGTGAGAGAAGAGCTCAAGAAAATTCACGTCTTTCAATTCTGAAGGAAAGAGTCAGAAAAGTGTAATAGGGGGTGCTCTGCTTCTTTGCTCTAACAAATAAAAGCATTCTGCATGGACCAACTCCTGGCTGCTCTGCTTTCCCTGTCTGCAGTCTTTCACTGAGTGATCTCGTGTAGTTCAAGGAGGTTCAAATCCTCAGACTTGTATGACGCCTGCTCACCATGTCCACTAGGATGATTAATTGGCTTCTCTAACCTAACATGTCCAAGGCAGAATATTGCCTCCAGTCATGGAAAGAAGAAAAACAATGAGATGAGCATAGTGAACTTGACACAAAACCAGGAACAATATAAAGGAAAGTAAAAGAAGACAACACAGAGGGTGAATAAATAAGGATATTAAGGCTTAGAGAGGTTAGGTAACTGCCTAAACCACATAGCTAACAAAAGACATGTATTTATTCAGCAAGCATTATTCTCCTAACCTTGAAGAGACAACATTCGGGTGTGTATGGGCCAGATTTGAGACACAGGGTCCTGGTTTGGATTCTGATACGTGACTGAGTGACTTGTGCATGATACTCAGACACTTCAAGTTAAATCCAGATTCTTCCCCCAACATATTGTAAAAGATTTGGAGATACTGTGTAAAATTATCAGTACAATAATGCACAGATGATAATAGTAACCCCTCTTCCAGAGAAATTTGTAGGTTAGCAAATTAATAGTTACAAAAAAGCCTTGAATGTATAATGAACTACATAATTGCCAAGCATTGTTATTAGCAGCTTAACTAGTTGTGGAAAATGCTTTATGTAGGCATCCTGGGAGAGCTAATGTCTCTCATTTACCTCTTTCTAAGTCGTTTTGTTTTATTTAACAATAGTCAAAAAAAAAAAAAAAACCTAGCAACTTCCACGCCCATTTATTTTTATAAGCTGTGTGCCTTTGGACAAGAGACCTTCCCTCTATAAGCCCTTGCTACTCAAAATGTCATCTGTGAACCAGCAGCACAGGCTTCACCTGGGAGCTTGTTAGAAATGCAGAACCGGAGACCCACCCCAGACCCACTGATTCAGAACCCGCATTTTAAGAAGCCCAGGAGACTCACAGACACATTGAATTTTGAGAAGCACAGCTCTAAGCCTCAACTGCCTTCTCTGGTGCCCAACATAGTACCTGAGGAGGATCAGCAAAGCCTTGCTTTTTATGCCTCCTCCCACCCCCTCTAGTCCTCTGGGGAAGAAACAGAGTGTTCTGGTGCTACACAACCAGCTCCAGGGTCTAGCCTTGGAGGGCTCGGGAATGGGACTGTGCCAACTGGAATAACAACTTCAGAGAAAAATGTGGCCCCTTCCCCTGCTCTACTATGTAATTTCAAGTTTATTTTTATCCTTTCAACTGCTGAGCCATTGTTAGGATTTGATTGTGCCATGTGTTTTGACATTAGTTTTAATATGCAACAGTTTGGGTTCAAGTCTATATTTGATTCAGATGGAATTATTTTCTTTGTATGATGCTTATTTATATCTGACTATGAAAGTAATACATGCTTATTATAGACAAGTTAGAAAATATGAACTACTGCTGTTAACATTGGTATATTTCTCACTAGTCTTTTTTCAAGCAAAAGTGAAATTATACTGGTGAATCTTGTTAACTTGACTTTTTTACTTGTCTGATCACTTTCCCACATTCTGTAATTTGAAGATAATTAGACGAATGTCTATTATTCTTTTTTGTGAGTCCTCAAAATTTCACCATCCCCAATTGAAAAAATATACAGTTTCTAATTTTGTTTGCTTTTTAAATCATGTTATGATGAACCTTCTTTATAAGTCTTTGTCCACAGTTGTTGATTTCTTAGAATTGATTCCCCAAAAATGGAATTACTGAGCAAAAGGTATTTGATATCATTTCTTTCAAACATAAAGTCAGTTTACACTTATCCATTCATTATAAAGGATATGACAAAGGATACAAACAGATGGCAGAGATGCGTAGGGTAAAGTCAGAGGAAGGGGTGAGAGCAATGTGCCCTCTCTGGCATACTACCCTCCATTTACCTTCACGTGCCCAGCTGCCTTTTTTGCGAGTCCTCAAAATTTAACTGAATTCTTTTCTATTTTTACAGAGGCTTCATTATATAGACGTGACTGGTGAAATCACTGGCCATTGATGATCAAACTTAACCTTCAACCTTCTCCCCTCACTGAGGTTGGGAGGCGGGGCTGAAAGTTCCAACCCTCTACTCATGCCTTAGTCTTTCTAGTGACTGACCCCCAATCTACAGCTATCTAGAGGCCCCCAGCCACCATTCACCTCACCAGCATACAAAAGACACTCAGGCCAGGCATGATGGCACACACCTGCAATCCAGCAATTTAGGAGCCTAAGGCAGGATTATAGCTTCAAGGTCAGTCTCAGCAACTGAGACACTGTCTTAAAATAAATAAAATGAATAGAACTGTGGATGTAGCTCAGTGGTATAGTGCCCCTAGGTTCAATCCCCAGTACAATAAACAACAACAACAACAAAAATAAAATAAAAACAGGAGAGTCCAAAGATTTTAGGTTCTATAAACCAGTATGTTGCTGAAAACCAAATATATATTTCACATTATCATAGGTTGGATGCAAGGAGAATATGACAGTGAACCAGTAGCTGGAAGCCAGGACATCTCCACAGACATGATATTGATAAGAAATTCAAAGGACCAGAAGCTCTATAGTCCTGCCTGGAGTTTAAGCAAATCTCTAGAGGAAAGGGCAATGAGAACCATTAACTGCCTGATATTAAATTTCTACCATCCAGCAGAATAAGAGTTAGAAATAATGTTCCATTATAGAAAATGCAGAAAATTAAGTCTCTTGCACACCTGAATTAATATCTTAGATTCCTAATAACCACACATGAAACTAGGAAATTAGTTTATTTTCTACATAAACTAGGATGTAGTTAGGTATCCTCATAGGGTCTTGGAATGCAAAGAGAAACAATGAGTGTTTACCTCTCCTTTCCCGTGTAGAAAGTATAAGGATCAAGAGCCCAGAGTTTTTCAAAATCTAACCAGAGTGTCAAAGAATTCACACTGGTGGTCTATACAAGTGTTGTCAGTGGGTGCAGCATCAATTCACAGTGGTTTATGACCCTCACCAAGAAAGGCACAGAAAAATGAATATGAAAAATTTTAGGGGGACAATTGGGAAAAATATCTAAAAATTCTCTTGGAGAGAAATAATGAACAAAGGTTAAGAAATGCTGGGTTTTTTCAGAGGAGGCCTTAGGAACCTAGTTTAGTTGTATTAACCTGAAAATACTCAAAAAACCAATTATTAAAGGGACTATGGCAATTACATATAATAAACACAATTAATTCACTTAAAACGTCACCCCCCCCACACACACAGCTTTTTATTTTCTTTTTTCTGGAACTGGAAGGAGTGGTAATAGAATTCTATACAAAGGGTTGTGGACATGATGTCAAAACAGAGAGAAAAATTCAGAGTTGTAGGATGCTACCAATACCACCACTTTCAAAAAAAAAAAAAAGTCAGGTTTTTACTCAAATAAGTAAATTAACTATGTTAACTCAATATAAATTGCTGCAAATAAGCCAAAACTAGAACCAGAACTAAGAGTGCTATAATAAGATGCAAAGCAATAAAAAAGCAAGAAGACAGATGAGACACTTATCAAGAGGGCATAACCTGATTTGCTGGGTCTCCTAGTTTTTTTGAATCTCAATATTCTAGTAAGAACAGGTGAGAGATGCTGATGAGCAGGAACAAGCATTCTAATTTGTAAACAAGACCATGAAGCTGCTAAGACTAAGAAAACCAAGGGCTTTGCATCTGAGTGTTTCAGACCAGGAAGATTTACACATTATTGCTGCTGGGTGAGGTCCATGCAGATGAAATAAGGTGACAAGGAAGAATGGAAAGTATCCAGAGGAAAATTACCACATGCCCAAGGGACCTACAAGCAATAGTAATAAATTTACTAAATATAGCATGCACCTAGCTTAGATAAACAAGGACAACGAGCCTTAGCAGAAGGTCTGGAAACTATACCAAACACCAGATCCAAAAGCAATGGGCCTTAGTAGATAAAGACAGTAGACTTGGGTGTATATCCTTGCACCCACCCCCCATTTCTAAATGTGTACGCCCTTTGCCAGACAATTGGAATTCTGAGCTTCAGGTCTCTCACTGTAAGCCAGGATTACTCACTACTTGCAAGCTTGTTTTGAGAATTAAATAAGAATAAGTGAACTGCAAAGAACCAGCATCTAATATGTGGGCTTGGCAAATGTAGATTTAAATAAACAGATGGGGGAAAGTTTAAGAGGATGAGCAGATAAAGATAAAATATCACTAGAGATGTGTGTGCGTGTGTGTGTGCGCGCGCGCATGCACACATGTTTATTTTAATCACAGTTCACCTTATAAAGATTATAGGAAATACAGGTGAACTTAGCTAAGGAGATGGGGAGAAACAGTGTCAGATATAAAGAAAGAAATAAGACCCTACCTGACCATCACTAAACAAGACCACTTCCAGCAAAAACTTAAAAATATTTTTCAAGATCACACTAGAAGAGATGAAAGGAATCCAGAGTTCTGAGGATATTTTTAGCACCTGGCAAATAAGTGTCCCTACACAGTTCTAAACCAGGAATTTCTTTTGGAAGTTCATATTTGAACTGCTTTATTTAAAAAATAAATAAATAAATGCAAACTATTATATATCTTTGCCTGGGCTACTATTATTATTTATAAACAATAATAATTTATTTATTACAGTTCTTAAGGCTGGAACGTTCAGGATCAAAGCATCAGCAGATTTGGTGGCTGGTGAGGGCCCACAGCTGTCTTTTAAGGGTGTCCTTCTATGTTAAAAGAGGTGAGGGAGTCTCTGGGGTCTTTTTTTGCAAGGGCACTAATCCCAACCATGAGGACAGAGCCTACCAAAAGTCTCAGCTCCTAATACTATCACATTAGGGATTCCAACATTTGAATTTGGGAGCACAAACATTCAGTCTATAGCCCCTCTCTAAAAATAAAAACAAAAATTAGCAAATTATAAGGGGCAACTTCTGAGCAAAGACTTATTAAACAATGTGAATGCTTTAAGAATCTTTGCAAGAGCCTACAATCTATTTTAAATTGACAGATATGTAAGGAGCATCACAAAATTTATGTGTCACAAGCTCTCATAAACAATGATTGAGCAATATGCTGTCTGAGTGTATTAATAGTACATGATTTAAAAATAAGTAAAATATAGAGTGACATTTCCTGCCAAAGGAAGTTTATAGCCTTATTAGAAGCACCAATAGAACAGAAATCATATTTACTATATATTGGGTCAAAGAATGTAAGTATAATAATTCATTTGACTTTTCAAAAATAAAAAGTACTATGCTTTGGAGATTGGAACAGCTGTTCCATATTTGATTTCAGAAGCATGACAAAACCATAGGGCAAAGTTTTTATTTTGAGCTTTCCATCTAACTTGTCTTTATAATTGAGTTTTACCCTAGTACTGATGTAATATTTACACTCTTAAATACAAGGAGGAGAAAGCCAGTTTGCCAGTTTGCTTTAACACGGTCTCAAGGAATATCAGCTTCTTAGAAAACACTCAGTTAACGAACTAGCCTCCGAGGGATCTGGTGGGAAAGCAACTGATTCAATAGCGCGTTGATTCCTTCGAAACTCTGGCCTTTTAGGACTTTCAATTTAATTCCCTTCTTTACTATGATTGTATTATGGGTTTCAGCTAACCTAAATAAGTCCCAAATCCTCACCCAACATCACAGGGCCTTCGTCTCTCTATCTAAAGGGCCAGGGCATGTGCTCACTGGTCAGGCCTAATTCCAGGCAAGTCCTTAGTGGGAAGCAGTGTCCCAGGAAAGCTTTTCTGTTTTGTTTTGTTTTTTTACATTTTCCTTTTGAATCTTTCGACATCCTTTTGAGTAAAGGCCAAAACATGTACATTAAAATTCAACCATGCAAAAACAACAAAATGATAGCTTTTATTTTGTATAATTAATCTCATCTTACATTAGACCTCCTATTCCCACTTAGCAAAAAACAAAAACAAGTCATCAACTTACCAGTTAAAGTTCAACATGTCTCTTTCTCTTTATTAAGCTGTGGAGGATTTGTCCTAAACGTCTTTGGATCTGTCTAGTCAATCCAAAGTTTAAGGCCTGTAAGGACCAAAAGCACAGGCAGCAAAAAGCAAACTAGGTAAGTTAGACAACATCAAAATTTAAAACTTTTGTGCATCAAAGACACTATGAACAGTCTGAAAAAGCAAACCATGGGATGGGAGGGTATATTTGCAAACCATGTATATGATAAGGGATTTGAAAACTTATGTCTGTACAAAAACCTGCATGTGGCTGTTTACAGTGGTTTTACTCATAATTACCGAAATTTAGAAGCATCTAAGATGTTCCCTAATAGGTTCATGTATAAATATACTCTAGTACATCCAGACAATGGAATATTATTCAGCACTAAAAAGAAATGAGCTATGAAGCCATGAAAAGACATTCAGGAAACTTAATGCTTACTACTATATCTGATGAGGGATTCATGTCCAGAATGTGTAATAATTCTTACGATTCAAAAAACCTGCTTTTTTTTTTAATGGGAAAGGATTTGAATAGATATTTATCCAAAGCATGCACTTGCCCAATAAGCACATAAAAAGATACTCAACATCACTACTCATTAGAAAAGTACAAATCAAAACTATAATAAGATACCACTTCTTATTCAGTAGGATGGCTGTTATCAAAACAGAAAAATAACAAGTGCTGGCAATGATATACAGAAATTATAACTCTGTGCATTACTGGTAGAATTGTAAAATGGTGCGTCCACTCTGAAAAAGGATGGAGATCCCCCATGAAAGTAAACAGAATTACCATATGATTAGGCAATCTAACTTCCAGCTACATAGCCAAAAGAAGTGAAAGCAGGGACTTAAACACCCGTGTTTACAGCAGCATTATCCATAATACCCAAAAGGTAGAAGCAACCCAAATATCCACTGATGGATGAGTAAGAAAATGTAATACACACACACACACACACACACACACACACACACACATATACACACATACACAGTGGAATATTATTCAGCCTCAAAAAGGAAGGAAACATGCTTTGGTATGAACCATAACCTTGAAGGTTTTATGCTACGTGAAATTAGCTAGTCACAAAAGGGCACTTACTAAATAATACCTGTAATATGAGGTTCCTAGAGTGGTCAGATTCATAGAAACAGAAAGTAAAATGGTGGTTGTCAAGGGCTGGGGAGGAAGGTAAATAGACGTTAGTGTTTAATAGGTATAGAATTTCATTGGGAAAGATGAGAAGAAGGATTTGGAATGAATGGTAGTAATGACTACACAAAAACGTGAATGTACTTCTTGCTACAGAACTAAATACTTAAGATGGTTTAAAAGCTAAATTTTAGTATGTCCGTTTTTACCTCAGAAACAACTCTGTAAGAGAAGTTTTTCCCTCTTTTCAGACTTCTCCTGCTGATTCTTCTCCCCAGCAGCCCCTTGCAGGAGAGCACTTGGGTGTCCTCATAGCACCGGTGCCAGACCCTCAGTTTAGCTTTGGTTGGGGCGTCTTGACCTCAGCAACCTTGGTCCACAGCGCCTCCAGCATTACAACCTCTTAATCCATTCTTTCTGGGATTGCTTCCAGGGAGCTTGTCATGTGCCTCTGATGAGTAAGCCCCCAAGGCCACCATCAGGCCTTGCAGATCCCTGGGGGTCAGCTTCACTGCATTCTCTATTCCTTCCCTAGTTTAGGAGTCTACCCTTCAGTCCTTGGTTATAAGGTCATTTCACCCCTTGCTGCAGGGAACCCTCTAGGAAGCCCACCAATCAGTGTCTTTAGGCATCTTGCACAATTCTTCATGTGTGAGAACCGGGCAGGATCTACAGGATGTAAGGAAACAGTTCCTAGCTGCCTCAAGCCCCCTCTTCAATCAGCATGTCATACCACTGTTTCATTTTCTCCTGCCCCTTCCCAGTATTACCTTAAAGGTGACTGGCAAGCAGAGCACTGGTCCTGTGCTTTTGGCTTCCCTCTCAGCCTGAGTTTTCACATTCTGTCCACTCACCCAACCACCAAGGCCAAGAGCCAGACGGTGGGAGCCAATCCGAGGGTCCCGGTCAGGGTCTTCACTCTTCTTCACTCATTGCCATAATCTCTCCCTCGCCTAATTCCACTACCATGAAAGGCCCTCCACTCTTTCCCTAGAAGGCAGGGAGTATGTGACTTCCTATAAAATGTGTCCTGCAAGCAAAATCAAGTCATCTGTACTTTTTTTTTTTTTTTTTTGGTTGAATCTAAAAGTTGAAAATGTCTGAACTGCCTTTACATTACTAGGACTTGTAAGTGTGATTTTGTGCTGGGTCACATAGTATATTTGATTATATTTCCTTCTGTATGGGTGTCTCAGAGAAGAGTATTCTTAGCATTGGGGTTAATAGATTCATTTTTCTCTTATTCCATCAGTTGTTTGAATGTGTGCCGTATTTTTAGTTTGCAGTTTTGATTCTTCTAGTTTTAATGGCCTGATGGTCTTACATTATTTAATGTTGTTATGTCCTTCATTTTTCTAAATATCCATCAGTTATCTATTCTGTCCAGTTCCTTTTCTTCCCCCTAGAGCCTTTCATTCTCCGATCCACCCTGTGCCAGTTTGTCTCCAGGCCTGTTGCTATTCTGTAAGCAGGGACCCCTTCATCTCTCTGGTTAGGATCTACAGTCTCAGATCTCATGCTTTCCTCTTTCTTTACCTACAGTACCATTTCTCTACAGTATGTCCTAAGAGTCTTGTATGCCTGTGTCTTTACTCTGCCTCCCACTTGATGAATAATTTATCTGGGTATAAAATTTTTTAATGAAAATAGCTTTTCCTTAGAACTTTTAAGGAATAGCTGCATGGGTACCAAGCATGGAGTGTTACTGATAAACCATTAGAGTTCTATAATTTTTATAATGACATATTATGTGTTGCCATTTCTACTCATCTTGTTCAGCATCTCCTGAATTTTATGATTCCCAAATATTCATATCTTTCAGCTTTGGGAAATTCTGTATTTCTAGAAATTCCTTTTTGCTCTCTTATCATGACATCTTTGGCTCTTTGGTGGATATTAATAGGGAATTTCTGGATTTCATGATGGATAGGTAGGATTATGATTTGTTTTTCGATTTTCTTCTATTCCTTGCATTATTTCTAACTATTTCAGTGTCATTTTTTTCTACTTATTTTTCTTATTCTTGCTCATGTCTTAAGCTTCCCTCAAATATCTACTAATTCTTAATTTTTCCATTCACAATTCAGAATCAGTCAAAAATAAGTTCATGGCGAACACTGCGTATCGGAATATCATTATTAACTGATGGCCTTCACTTTTGGATGAGCAGGCAGACACATTGGGGGAAAAAATACTTTTAAGAAATGCTGCTGGGGAAACTGAATATCCATATATAGAAATATGTTTACGTTCAAACTAAGAAACAAAAATGCCAGAACAGGGAGACCCTTTTCTCTTCAAGGTCAGTGTCCCCACTGGTCACCTTTGTCCTTCCCAAATGTTTTGTTCAATTTCCTAAGTGGAAAGTTCTCTAATGATTTTACCTGACCCATTGGGATTATGTACACAGAAAGGGAATAGGGCCAATTCTCTACATAGAATCTTTCATTAAGCCCTGTTTTCTACTGATGCCCTCAGATAGGGTCTCTCCTCATCCCTGGATCTCCATCTCATATTCAAAGCTGTGGTCTCTTCTTCATGGTTCTATCACTCACCACTACTACATCTGCTTCCATGCTTTCAGAAAATTCTGGAAGGTCTCGGCTGCCAATAACAACCCTCCCCTCTCATCTACTGTCCTGTTTATTGTGAGAGTCTTTTTTTTTCTGGTATTGTCAATTAATTAGAGTCTCAGAAGAACATTGAAATAAAACATTTCCATTTCTTCTATTTCATTTTAAGAAGTATCTATTTAATTTCCAAGCCAGTTTTTGGTCATCTTTTTATTGTTGGTTTCTAGTCTTTTCAAATCAAAATATAGCTTTTTAAATCCCAACTGTGATGAATTTATTTAGGCTACTTATCAACAAATTGATGTTTGTGAGTGTTCTATGGACTCAGATCATCTATTCGGTTTGTGGGATACCAATTCTATAAGTGTAAATTAATTTGACCTTGTTGATTATGCTATTCAAATCCTTGGCATGTTTATTTTTAGACTATCACGAAAATTCTGAAAAAGTTTATTAAAATTTCCTACTGTGATTTTAGCAGTTTCTCCTCAAATTTTTAGCCACTTTTACCTTATACGTTCATCTGCCATGTTTGTGCATCGTCTCTTGCATAAAAGTTTGTTGTCTATTTCTCTCCTGGATATCATCTTTTGTCAGTACCTGCACTGCTTCATCCCATTGACTCTGAATTCTGCCACTCTTGCTTCCTTTGTTTGCATTAGCTGTGCCCTCATTTTCCATCTTACTTTGTCACTTTCTTGTTTAACATATAGGTGGATTATTATGTCTTCCATTTATTTTAGGTTTGCTTTTAACATACTTTATTTTTTTCTTTTTACTTCTCTTTTCTTTTTCTTAAAATTCAACATGGCTTTATTATGTAGAATCAATTCTACAAATAAACTTGTGGTTTTACATATGGAATGTTTTCTAAATTAACTCTTCCTA
Organism: Marmota marmota marmota; assembly: GCF_001458135.2. NCBI lineage: Eukaryota > Metazoa > Chordata > Mammalia > Rodentia > Sciuridae > Marmota > Marmota marmota. The sequence goes on along the minus strand of NW_026000142.1, from coordinate 25,579,930 downwards.
TTTTTTTAATTTTTTTTTACACAAATGGAGCACCACTTTTCATTTTTCTGGTTGGACATGATGTAGAGTCACACCATTCATGCAATCATACCCATGCATAAGGGTAATAATGTCCATCTCATTCCACCATCTATCTCCCCCCTCTGCTCACTATCCCTAACCCTCCCCTCTGCTCCATTCTTTCCTCCCCCACACCTTCCCATTCCCTACCCCTTACAGATTAACATCCACTTATCAGAGAAACCATTTGGCCTTTGGTGTTTTGGGATTGGCTTACTTCACTTAGCATGATATTCTCCAACTCTGTCCATTTACCTGTAAATGCCATGATTTCATTCTTCTTAAAGGCTGAGTAATAATCCGTTCTGTATATATACCACAGTTTCTTTATCTGTTGAAGGGCATCTAGGCATTTTCCACAGTTTAGCTATTGTAAATTGAGCTGCTATAAACATTGAAGTAGCTGCATCAATGTAGTGTGCTGCTTTCAAATCCTTTGTGTATAGCCCTTGGATCAAATGGTGGTTCCATTCCAGGTTTCCTAAAGTATCTCCATACTCCTTTTTAAAGTGGTTGTACCATTGCAATCCCACCAGCAATGAATCAGTGTACCTTTTTCCCCACACCCTCACCAGCACTTATTGTTGCTGAGATGAAATCTTAGAATAGTTCTGATTTGCATTTCTCTAATTGCTAGAGATGTTGAACATTTTTTTATATATTTGTTGATGAACTGTATATCTTCTTCTTCTGAGAAGTGTCAGCTCATTTTCTTAGCCCATTTATTGATTGGATTATTTGGGGGTTTTGGTGTTAAGCTTTTTGAGTTCTTTATATATCCTGGAGATTAGTGCTCTATCTGATGTGTGTGTGGTAGAAATTTGCTCCCATTCTGTAGGCTCTCTCTTCACTTCATTGTTTCCTTTGCTAAGAAGAAGCTTTTAAGTTTGAATCCATCCCATTTATTGATTCTTTTTTTTAAAAAAAAAAAAAAAAAAAGCAATGGCCTTTTTTTAACCTTTATTGTATTCATTTATTTTCATGTGGTGCTGAGGATTGAACCCAGGGTCTCGCACGTGGGAGACGAGTGCTCTACTGCTGAGCCACAACTCCAGCCCCCATTTATTGATTCTTGATTTCACTTCTTGTGCTTTAGGGGTCTTGTTAAGGAAGTCAGGTTCTAATCCAACATGATGAAGATTTGGGCCTGCATTCTTTTCTATTGGGGTGCAAAGTCTCTGGCCTAATTCCTAAATTCTTAATCCACTTTGAGTTGAGTTTTGTGCATGGTGAGAGACAGAGGTTCAATTTCATTTTGCTGCATATGTATTTCCAGTTTTCCAAATACCATTTGTTGAAGAGGCTATCTTTTCTCCAGTGTTGTTTTTGGCACCTTTGTCTAGTATGAGATAACTGTAATCATGTGGGTTTGTCTCTGTGTCCTCTATTCTGTACCATTGGTCTACATGTCTATTTTGGTGCCAATACCATGCTGTTTTTGTTACTGTAGCTCTGTAGTATAGTTCAAGGTCTGGTAATGTGATGCCTCCTGCTTCACTCTTCTTGCTAAGGATTGCTTTGGCTCTTCTCGGCCTCTTATTTTTCCAGATGAATTTCATTATTACTTTTTCTATTTATATGAGGAATGTCATTGGTATTTTGATTGGGATTGCATTAAATTTGTATAATTATTTTCATAGTATGACCATTTTGACAATATTAATTCTGCCTATCCAAGTACAAGGGAGATCTTTCCATCTTCTAAGGTCTTATTTAATTTCTTTCTTTATTGTTCTGTAGTTTTCATTGTAGAGGTTTTTCACCTCTTTTATTAAGTTGATTCTCAAGTTTTGTTTTGTTTTTGGCTATTGTAAATGGGGTAGATTTCCTAATTTCCCTTTTGGAAGATTATTCACTGTTATACAGAAATGCATTTGATTTATGGGTGTTGATTTTATAACCTGTTACTTTGTTGAATTCATTTATTAGTTCTATAAGTTTTCTGGTGGAAGTTTTTGGATCCTCTAAGTATACAATCATGTTATCAGCAAATAGTGATATTTTGAGTTCTTCTTTACGTATTCATGTCCCTTTAATTTCTTTCATTCGTCTAACTGCGCTGGCTAGAGTTTCCAGGACTATGTTGAATAGAAGTGGTGAAAGAGGGCAACCCTGTCTTGTTCCAGTTTTTAGAGGGAATGCTTTCAATTTTTTCTCCATTTAGAATGTTGTTGGCTTTGGGCTTAGCATAGAGAGCTTTTTCAATGTTGAGATATGTTCCTGTTATCTCTAGTTTTTCTAGTGTTTTGAACATGAAGGGTGCTGTATTTTGTTGAATGCTTTTTATGCATCTATTGAGATGATCATGTGATTCTTTAAGTCTATGTTGAACCAACTTTGCATCCCTGGGATGAACCCCACTTGATCGTGGTGTACTATATTTTTAATATGCTTTTTGTATTTGATTTGCTAAAAAAAAATTTAAATATCAACTTTTTTGTTTGTACACAATACCTTTATTTTAATATTTATTTTTATGTGGTGCTGAGGATTGAACCCAGGGCCTCGCACGTGCTAGGCAAGCACTCTACTGTGAGCCACAACCCCAGCCCTTTGTCAGAATTTTATTAAGAATTTTTGCATCTATGTTCTTTAGGGATATTGTTCTGAAGTTTTCTTTGCTTAATGTGTCTTTGTCTGGTTTTGGTATCAGGGTGATATTGGCCTCATAGAATGAATTTGGAAGGGTTCCCTCATTTTCAATTTCATGGAATAATTTGAAGAGTATTGGTATTAGCTCTTCTTTGAAGGTCTTGTAGAATTCAGCTGTGAATCCATCTGGTCCTGGACTTTTCTTTGTTGGTAGGCTTTTGATGGCATCTTCTGTTTCATTGCTTGAATTTGTTCTGTTTAATTTGAGTATATCCTCCTGATTCAATTTGGATAGATCATAAGACTCCAGAAATTTGTCAATGTCTTCCAGATTTTCTATTTTATTAGACTATAAATTTTCAAAGTAGTTTCTAATTATCTTCTGCATTTCAAGAGTGTCCATTGTGATATTTCCTTTTTATCATGAATTTTAGTAATTTGAGTTTTTTCTCTCCTTTTCTTCATTAGCATGGCCAAAGGTTTATCTATTTTGTTTATTTTTTCAAAGAACCAACTTTTTGTTTTGTCAATTTTTCTAATTGTTTCTTTTGTTTCGATATCATTGATTTAAGCTCTGATTTTAATTGTTTCCTGTCTTCTACTACTTTTGGTGTTGATTTGTTCTTCTTTTTCCAGGACTTTGAGGTGTAATGGTAGGTCAGTTATTTGTTGACTTCTTATTCTTTTAAGGAATGAACTCCATGCAATGAACTTTCCTCTTAGTACTGCCTTCACAGTGTCCCAGAGATTGTGATTTGCTGTATCAGTGTTCTCCTTTACCTCTAAGAATTTTTTAATCTCTACTCTGATGTCTTCTGCTATCCACTGTTCATTCAATAGCATGTTATTTAATCTCCAGGTATAGGAGTAGGTTCTATTTTTATTTGATCATTGATTTCTAATTTTGATCCAATATGATCTGATAGAATGCAGGGTAGTATCTCTTCTTTTTTGTATTTGTTAAGAGTTGCTTTGTGGCATAATATATGGTCTATTTTAAAGAAGGATCCATGTGCTACTGAGAAGAAAGTGTACTTGTTGATGGATGAGATATTCTGTGTACGTCAGTTAAGTCTAAATTTTCATTGTAGAGAGCTTCCAATCACTCCTGCAAGGTAGGCGGGCCTGCGACCCACCGGCAGAAGAGGAGCAGCGGCCTGCTGAGAGGCAGAGCCGCCCC
>NW_026000142.1:25569541-25570795 GCF_001458135.2 Marmota marmota marmota | reverse complement strand
AAAAAAAATGTGGCATTTATACACAATGGAGTATTACTCTGCATTAAAAAATGACAAAATCATAGAATTTACAGGGAAATGGATGGCATTAGAGCAGATTATGCTAAGTGAAGCTAGCCAATCCCTAAAAAATAAATGCCAAATGTCTTCTTTGATATAAGGAGAGTAACTAAGAACAGAGTATGGTCGAAGAGCATGAGAAGAAGATTAACATTAAATAGGGATGAGAGATGGGAGGGAAAGGGAAAGAGAAGGGAAATTGCATGGAAATGGAAGGAGACCCTCAGAGTTATACAAAAGTACATACAAGAGGAAGTGAGGGGAAAGGGAAAAATAATACAAGGGGGACAAATGAATGTCAGTAGAGGGGGCAGAGAGAGAAGAGGCGAGGGGAGGGGAGGGGAGGGGGGATAGTAGAGGATAGGAAAGGCAGCAGAACACAACAGACACTAGTATGGCAATATGTAAATCAATGGATGTGTAACTGATGTGATTCTGCAATCTGTATTTGGGGTAAAAATGGGAGCTCATAACCCACTTGAATCAAAGTGTGAAATATGATATATCAAGAATTATGTAATGTTTTGAACAGCCAACAATAAAAAATTAAAAAAAAAAAAAAAAGAAAAGCATAGGTTTTTTTTTTGTCAGCCATTATGTTTTTCCTGCCTTTTGTTCTTGAAAGCAATGCAATATGAATAGAAATTTTCAACAAAAAAAACTATATATAAAATGAAGAGAGTGAATTTGTGTGAAGGATTTTAACAGAATACTGTACCTTGTTCTAAATAAAAATACAGAGAACTTTTTAGAGCTTTTCCGTGAGATAAAACTTATTTCAACTGCTTTATTTATCCATAGACACTACAACACAGAGAAGATGGTAATAAAAGGTCACATACATAACATTTATAAACAGCAAATTTATTAAACTTCAATGTTCTAAACTTTCACAAACTTTTTAGAGAGGTGCCAGATTACTACAAGAAAAAGGATAAAATGTAAATGCTTATACCCGCTGTGTGTTAGCCAGCTTTCTATGCCATTACTATAACAAAATACCTGAGATAATTAATTTTAAAAAGAGGAAAAGTCTATATTTTCCTCTTTATGGTTTTAGTCCACGGTTATTGTGCCTATTGCTTTGGGCCTGTGAAAGCACAGTAACTCATGGGGGGGATGTACATGGCAAAGGAATCTTCTCACTTCATTGCAGACAGGAGGCAAAAAGAGAGCCAGGATCCCAATATCCTC
>NW_026000142.1:25508135-25565080 GCF_001458135.2 Marmota marmota marmota | reverse complement strand
CCATGTGAGTGGTATGATTTTTCCCAACCTTTCACCTTCAGCCTGTGTATGTCTTTTCCTATCATATGAGTCTCCTGAAGGCAGCATATTGTTGGATCTGTTTTTTTAATCCAGGTTACTAGCCTATGTCTCTTGATTGGTGAATTTAAGCCATTAACATTTAGGGTTACTATTGATATATGGTTTGTACTTCCAGTCATGCTTATTTATTTATTTTAATTTGGCTAGTTTTTCCTCTTTGGTTATTTTTCTCCCCCTTTACTGAGATACCTCCCACTGTTAGTTTTGGGTGCTGTTTTTCAATTCCTCTTCTTGTAGTATTTCGCTCAAAATGCCTTGCAGTGCTGGTTTTCTGGCTGCAAATTCTTTTTACTTTTGTTTATCGTGAAATATTTTAATTTTATTGTCAAATCTGAAGCTTAATTTTGCTGGATACAGTATTCTTGGTTGGAATCCATTATTTTTCAGCATTTGAAATACATTGTTCCAGGATCTTCTTGCTTTCAAGGTCTGTGATGAAAATCAGCCGTTAACCTAATTGGTTTACCCCTGAATATAATCTGCCTCCTTTCTCTCGTAGCTTTTAATATTCTCTCCTTGTTCTGTATGTTGGATATCTTCATAATTATGTGTCTTGGAGTTGGTCTATTATGGTTTTGTATGTTTGGGGTCCTGTAGGCTTCCAGGATTTGGCAATCCATTCCATCTTTCATATCTGGGAAGTTTTCTAAGATTATTTCATTCAACAGATTGTTCATTCCTTTGGTTTGAACCTCTATACCTTCTTCTATCCCAACGACTCTCAAGTTTGGTTTTTTTATGACATCCCATATCTCTTGCATGGATTGCTTATGATTTTTTAACATCCTTTCTGCATTGACTATATTCTTTTCGAGTTGATAAACTTTGTCTTCATTATCTGATGTTCTGACTTCTATATGATCTAGTCTATTTGTAATATTTTCGTTTGAGTTTTTAATTTGGTTTATGGTTTCCTGCATTTCTAGGATTACTGTTTGATTTTTTTTAATCTCTATCTCCTGGTAGAGTTCCTTCTTTGCAATTTGAATTTGCTTATGCAATTCGTTTTCAAAGTATTCTTTCATTGTTTCGACTTGCTGTCTAATGACTTCTCTAAGATTCCATTCCATCTGTGTCAGGTATGCCTTGAGTTCTTTCTCTGACCATTTTTCTGATGCCTCTAGGTTCTCCTGTAGATTTAAGTTGTCCTGCATTGTTTGTAATCCTTTTTTCCCTTGCTTTTTCATGTTCTTCACGTTACTTTCCAACTCTGTTTAACTGCTGTGTTTCTGTTTTCTCCTATAAATTTGTTTTGGTTTTGTATATCTCTGTGGTCTCTCCTTTGTGGTGGGAGACTATGCCTAGAAATGTTGGACTTTATTGTACTTTAAAGCTGATTCATTCAATTCATAAAAGGCTTCCGGATTCTGTATGCATATAGTGATTTGTTGTTTGGTCTTAGGACTTTGTGTTTAGGTTAGGTGCTATGATGGTATGAGGGTTAGTATGTCTTGGCTACTTTGGAAGATTGTTCTACTGAAGGGGGATATTAACAGGCGATTGGATCAGGGTGTTTGGTAATAGCTAGGTATTTAGGAGCCCTATAAACAGCCTCGAAACATTCACCTATTTGCATTTAGACAATTACACATAATGGAAGACGTAATGCTTGGGATGAAAGTTGGGGGGTAGGGGAAGGAAGGTGCTCTTAAAAAGAAAGAAGGAGAGTGAGATAGATAGAATAGAGGAGAATGGAAAGGACAGTAAAACTTGAAAAGGGAAAGAAAGAAAGAAGGAAAAGGGGAGAAAAAATCTAATAAAATAGAAATTTTTAAAAAATGAAGTCTTAGAGATCCATTTTCTTCTCTTCCAGTAGTCAGAGCTTTGCCCTCCGAGCCGAGCTTCTGCCCTCTATGTGCCGACAGCAATCCCTGTAAGGCAGCTCCTGGGAGTCTCTCAATCCTGTTAGTCCAGAGCCGTTTCACTTCTCCGGCCCTTCCCCCCCTTCCTCCTGCCAGCCAGCCAGGTCCTGCTCATCGGAGGCGGTTCCCCAAGGATCTGGTTACACTTGCAGCCCCACCGCGTGCCCTATTTCCCAAACGACTGAGCACTGTCTCTGTCATTCATCTAAGCCCCAGTGCTGTAGAGCGGTGATCTGGGATCTGACAGTTTAATTTTTCCGGACCCCTTTGGTGGGCACGCCCTCGGAAACTGGCGGCTAAGACCTTGGGTGTCACCACTGGTGGTAAGGGGAGTTGGGGATCGAGAATCCCCTCTACTTCCCTCGGTCCCTACAGTCACGTCCACTCCACTGGCGGTAGGAGGAGTTGGGGGTCGGGAGTCCCTCGGCCCCTACAGACAAGCCCACAGAGAGATTTTTGAGGTTTCTCGGCTGTTTGTATCTGGTGGGGGTGGGAGTCACACACCTGCTAAAGCGGATTCCGTTGGGAAGGAATCTCGTTGGCAGAACTCTGGTGACTTCACCTCTCTGCTATGGTGGGCCCCAGGCTCCTTGCCGGAGTGTCCGTAGAGAGGGGTGGGACTGGCCTATCTCTGGTCTGACCCAATCTTGGTTGGTTTTGGTTCCCGGTTTGCTATTTCATGAAGGCTTGGTTACAGACCTCTTCATAGGGTCCTTGCGCCGCGCCTGCTGAACCGCCTTGGAGGCTGGTCACTGCACAGCGGCGGCTGGTTGCTGAGCCACGCGGCGGCGACAGCTATTGTTGTTGTTGTTCCTTTTTCATTTTATTTGAACAGAGGAAAAGAATAATATCCTTTGTAGAGTCTGACAGTATTTAAATCAGGAAATGCTGAAAAAGCGTTTGGCACAGTAATTAACACATGACCTTAATAAATGTTAATCGCTATATTTATAATATTATTACTGCCTTATGTCTTTTTTTGCATTATAATTCTTATTACACATATAGAGCACAGTTTTTCATATCTCTGTTTGTATATAAAGTATGTTCACACCAATTCATGTCTTCATACATGTACTTTGTATAATGATGTCCCTCACATTCCACCATCATTGCTAACCCCCTGCCCCCTCCCTTCTCCTCCTACCCCTCTGCCCTATCTAGAGTTTATCTGTTCCACCCATGCTCCCCCTCCCTTTTTTTTTCAGAACCTCTATCTCATTATCGAAGTGATCTTTTGTTTCCTGTGTTTTCTTTCTTATATCACCCTTTAGTTTGCAGAACATTTTAATCATGTACATCCTGAACTCCTTCTCTGAAATTTCTTCTACTGTGATGGTCATGAATTCTAGTATTGTATTATCTTGGCTTCTTTGGGGTACTTTCCTTCCTTGTTTTTCCATGTTGTTCCTGCATTTTCCCTTCTAGCAGTGTGGACTGAAAGTTTTACAGTTTCTAGCCTATAGACTCATAGTGTCCCTGCAGGTTTCCAATACTTCTCCTTTAAGGGGGAGATCAATATTAAGAGGAATCAATGCAAACAGTATGCAGCCTTAAACCAAATAGGTCCTATTAAGACATTCACAGTTCTGTTGCAATAGACAGAAATGATGTGCTCAATTATTATCTACAATATAAACAATAGGTTTGTGAAAGGGTCTACAGTTTCTAGTGGTGGACAAAGGGAATGGGGGTGAGGGATGAGATGTTAAGGAGGTAGGAGGTGAGGCTTTAGAGGTAGTAGATCTTGAGAAGTGTGTATGAGTGATCAGAAGAAGTTGGCTAGTAGCAGGAGAAAAGAGAGAAAGAGGTTCTCCAGTAAGAAAAAAGTGGGAAGAGAATAGAGAGAGTACAAAAAAAACATAAAAACAAAAAAAAATCAGTTAGAAAAGAAAAAAATGTAACAATAGAAGATAAAAGAATATGTGACAAAACTGTAGTATATACTATTCAGACATCCCAGTCCTTAGTAGCTGATTGCACGGAAAGTACTTGGTTTCACAAATGTTGGGGATGTGAGGGCAGAAAAAGAGGGAGGAAGAAAGAGGAAAAAAAAAGAAAAAAATCTTGAAGGAAAATTCAATGATTGTTTCTGTTGGATCTTCTCATCCAGTAGGCGAAGGTGTTGTTTGCTGGTGCCTCCACCCACCCAGGGGTGAAGGTTATTAGCGTGGGAAGGTTAATCTTCGAGATGGAGCTCCTGGAGGAGGGGTATAGCACTTCCTGCCCCCATTGGAAGACTGTATCCCAAGGATCTCTTTTGGAGCCCACTCATGAGCTATGAGCACCTGGCCTTCGCCCCTTTGATTGCTTGTAGACTCCACAATTCCTGGTCTCTAATTTAGTCTCTAAACTGTATCTATCACACACCCCTCCCATTCTCCTTTCCATTCCTGTGGGCTGAACTCTGGGGCCTGTGCACCTGGTGCAAAAGCTGTTCTGTATCGGGCAGATCAAGACCAGGCTTTTAGAGCTACAGGCGGGCAACATAACTGCAGGCACTCTGCCGGGTTAGTGGCTGGGAGTGGGGCAGTGGGGGGGGGATTATGGGGTACCTTGATATTGCTTATAGGCCCCAGCCAGTGTCACAATATGTAAGTTGTCCCAACTAAAGATGGTGATGTCGGCAGTGGAGGTAACTCAAGATGGTGACGAAGGTATCGATGGAGGCAATCACTTTTGGAGATGGGGCCGCAAGGGTGGGTGGTGTGGTGGCATTGTGTGGTGCTTTCAGAGGTGCAGTGCTGTAGCATTCAGTGGGCAATATGATTCCCTACCCACTGGAGGAAGAAGTAGGCATAAAGAAGGTCAGATCCCAGTGTTCACCATGATATTACAAACCCAGACAGGTCTAGTCAAGCCTGAGAAGAAAGAGTACTCTAATCCACAAAGCAGAGCTTCATTACAAAATGCTAAGAGAGAAATCCAGAGATGATACCAAAGGCCAAAGACTTAGAATGTGTCAGAAGCAGCGAAGGTGAGGAGAGAGCAGGAGTCTGATAGCCTAGAAGCTTTTTCCCCTTGCTCTAAAGGTCAATCCTTGAGAACTGATTTAAAAAAAAAAAAAAAAAACAGACACCCACCACCATATAGAAAGGCCCCAGCTCAGTGACGTTTTTAGCAATCTATATCTCACTTCAGGGTTCTAGGCAGCAGTCTAGGAGCTGGCATTGGAAAAATATATGTATCCTCATTTAAAATATGGGAATGATAAATCATTCTTCCTGTTATTCAGAGCTCCCTATAAAGTAAACATATCTTTCACTGTGACTGGAAACATTCAATCCTGATATTTACTGTACGTCCAATAGAAGACATGAATTAAACACTATTGATGATGTAGAGGGCTTAAGTTTGAATCCTATTGAGATAAAAGAGACATCCCCAGACCTCTTCAGTTTGAGACTATAAACCAAGCTCCAATGAATTTTTAACTTTAAAAAGAAATACCTTTTGTTCTTCACAGCAGTTTTAAGTTCTACTCCATGTTTTTTGTTGATACCAGTTACCTTCCTATTCTTAACAGTTAGAGTCACACTTATATTTTATTATGTATGTACTATAATTAAACAATCATACCCATACAAACATACATACTATTTATTTACTTCTATTATCCAACTGTCAGCCCCAGATCTCTTCCAGTTCTTGGATCTGGTTGAAAGAATAATGTTCTGGGGCTGAAAAGGTTAAATATTCCCTTGGAGTAAAATGTTGGGTTCTGCAGCCTAGATTGGACATTTAAGATTATATGTTCACTTGCACACAATTGCCTTTTTCTCCCTGTTTTCCCCATGTTGTTATTCATTGCAGCAGTTATTCTGGGTACCTTTTCAGACTATAAGACCCTTGAGAGAAGGAATTAGATTTGTCTTAATCACTACTACCCCAGGACCTGGGCATAAATAATAGTTGCCTGCCTGAAGAGGCTATTTGCCAAGGATATGTAAAATCATTTTATATCTGGCCATTCAAAAAAAAATGCACCTCTTAAGACTCTCATCAGTCGCTGACAAGAATTCCCTTAACTGGGAATATATAACTCTAAAGTTCAACAACAGCAACAGAAATCGATGAAGTTTCTGCATTTCAGTTTACTGGGATTTTGCTGCCAGTTATTTCTAGAGGTGTCATTTTGACAACTCAGAATGCCAATACTTTAAGATAAGTTGGCCCATTTCTTAAAGTTTGCGAGAACTCCAGTATTCACAAGACTATCAGTAATAGGCTTCTAGCCATGTCCTGTAATACAAATATTTGTTGGTGAGTCTAGTTTTTGCATTTTTTCCCGCCTGTTTTGATCTTAATTATGGACCATGATTAATAAAATCACAAACCAGTCCTTTGTCTCAGATTACCTACATCAGTCTCATTGGTTCTTAGATAGTAAAAATAGTAAAAATTATACTCTATAATTATATAATGGTTAACAGAAGGGGGAGCAGCAACTATCCATAGCAACTTACCTACTAACAAGCAGGGTACTTATTCTTATATCATTTTCTATAAAATAGGGTAATAATAATAATAATACCCATCTTATAGGGTTGTAATGAGGTTTAAACCAGTTGATTCATATAAGACATTTAGAAGAGTGCCTGGCACATAGTAAATTCTCAATAAATGTTTGCTATTAGTTTTGCATTATTAATATATTTTAGGAAAACGAAGGTACTACTAGTTTTACTAATTTCCATCACAATATTTTTTTATTTTCTTCAACATTTGTTCAAACTACTAATCTCACTAGGGTTTCCAAACTCTAGGACACCTAAATGATGAGTATAACTTTATATAAAAATGACAATGTCATTATTATCTAGGCATGAGCATGGATAACATGAAAATAGTGGGTAAGAACGAGATATTGAGTTCATCCTATATACTAGACCCATAGCTAACGTAAAGCATGTACATCTGGACCTCCCAATACATTGCTTGTCTTCATTATGGTATGTTTAGAAGTGCAAAAGTTGGACCATGGGTTGAGTGCGTTAGTACCTAGAGATAAGGACAGAGGGCCCATATATACCCTTGTTCAAACTTCCAAACTGATCAAATGGCAAGGGTCAGAAAATGAATTTAGCACCAGTGCTCTACAAACATCAGAGGATTCATGCTGTGATCACCCATATTTCAAGAGAGACTGGATCCAAATAGTCTTTGGTGACATTCTGTATAGGACTGGAGCTGTGAGCTGCAACTCAGATGGATGCCAAAAAGGAAAATGCTGGGTCCAGCAAGAGTGAACTTACACAGAGTCACTAATGGGAATAGTCAGTAGCCCAAAGGATTCCAAAGTTAATCTGGATTCCAGCTGAAAGCAATACCAAGGGAGAGTGGTGGCCAAGCAGTGGATTAAGTCTGCAAAAAGAAGGCCCCAGCCACTGCCTTTCCTAACATCACTTGCTTTCCATCAAAGTGACCCATTCTCTTGAAACATGACTCAAACTTGCCTTTAAGAGTTTAGCAAAAGCAATTTACACAGCCAGAATGAGGCTGTATTAGCTTTTCCACTGCTGTGACTAAAAGACTCACCAGAACAATTTTAGAGATGGAAAAAGTTTATTTCTGGGCTCAAGACAGCCACTTCCATTCCTTGGGGCTTGAGGTGAGGCAGAACATCATGGTGGAAGAGTGTGGTAGAAGGAAGCATCTCACATGATGATCAGAAAGCAGAGACACTACTAGCCACACCCTACCAACCCTTAGTCACTCAATTAATCCCTATCAGGGGATTAATTCACCGATTGGGTTAAGGCTCCCATAACACAATCAGAGGTAAAATATCAAGACACATAACAAGCAGGCTCCAAATAAGATCAAATGTTGGTCCCAATAATAAACGATGCAGCTAATCAGGGAATTAGGATAGAACTATGTTGCAAGCTGAGAAGACCCAGCAGAAATACCTGAAAGGCACAGAGGCAGAAGACAGAATAGAGAGGATATGTGAAGAGAACTCTACTCATTATCTTAGTCCAATTGGGCTTCTATAACAGTACCTTAGGCTGGGTACTTAACCTATATAAATTTATTTGTCATATTTTCTGGAGGCTGGAAAGTCTGAAATCACCCTGTCAAAAGATCCAGTGTCTGTTGAGGGTCCACTTCCTGGTTTGATGATGGCTATCTTCTCATTATATGACAGAGAACAGATACTTACTTTCTGGCTTCTTTTTATAAAGGCATTAATCCCATTCATAAGGGCTTTACCCTTGGATCTAATTGCCTGCCAAATTTTGCACCCCAAATACCAAAACACTGGGGTTAGATTTCAATGTATGGATTTTGGAGAGATAAAAACATTCAGCCCATAATATCCACCATCTCTAGCTTTAAAGATGGAAAGGAGCCATGTAAGGAATACAAGCAGCCTCTAAAACTCAGGAAAGACAAGAAAATAGATTGTTCCCTTGAGCTTCCAGAAAGTAGTCCTACCAGCACCTTGATTTTTAGCTGCCTGAGACCCATGTTATAGTTCCAATCTACAGAACAATAAGATATTACATGTTTGTTTAAAGCCACTAAATTTGTGGTGATTTTTTTCAGCAGTAATAAAAAATGAATACACATTACAATTGAGGAAAGATTTATTTTGTTTGTTTATTCTTTAGTTTTTAAAAAAAAATAGCATCAGGGCTGGGGTGGTGGCTCAGTGGTAGAGCGCTTGTCTAGCATGTGTGAGACACTGGGTTCGAGTCTCAGCATCACATATAAATAAATGAATAAAATAAAGGTTCATCAACATCTAAAAAAATTTTTTTTTAAATAGCATCACTAATGAGCCATTCTTTTACATCATCAATGTATCTTTACATTTGCATGTGTATTTCCATTTTTCTTATTCATCACATCTGTATCTGAAACCTCCATTCTGGGAATTTTTTATTAATTAATTTATTGATTTTAATTAGGTATATATGACAGCAGAATGCATTTTGATTCATTGTACACAATTGCAGCACAACTTTTCATTTCTCTGGTTGTACACGATATAGCGTTGCACCATATGTGCAGTCATATATGTACCTAGGGTAATGATATCCATCTCATTCCACCGTCTTTCCTGCCACTATGCCCCTTCTCCACCTCTCCCTCCCCTTTGCCCAATCAAAGTTCCTCCATTTTTCCCATTCCCCTCCCACAACCACCCCATTATGGATCAGCATCCACTTATCAGAGAAAACATTTGGCCTTTGGTTTTTTGGGATTGGCTTATTTGCTTAGCATGATATTCTCCAGCTTCATCCATTTACCTGCAAATGCCAAGATTTTATTCTCTTTTAATGCTGAGTAATATTCCATTGTGTATATATACCACAGTTTCTTTATCCATTATCTATTGAAGGTCATCTAGGTTGCTTCCACAGTTATTGTGAACATTGAGGAAAATTTTAACCTAGATTGTGTTTGACTTTTTAAAATCAACAAAAACCACAGTTTTCACAAATGATAGTTCTTTTGTATGTAAAAACCAACTTGTCAGAGAGGGGGAGTAGGCAGGGTTGGAGGATGAACAATGTATTTCATATTCTTTTTATTCCCCAGAGCTGTGGCCAAGTTAAGTAATCCAGACCAAAGCCCAGATCATGGCTGCTCTAGATGCCCTCGGTTTCCATTTAGAAACTCTAAGCTCTGCTCATTGTTATACATTGCTCTCCATCAAGAATTAAGATCCTCTGAATTTATCAATAATTCAAATGAGAAGCATCTTGGAATTTAAAATGCTTTAGATCATCCCAGTCTATCTTTCCATCAACATACCCCAGTCTCTGTTGTAAAGTGGTGAATGAATCACAATAGACTTATAAATGCCAAGAAGGAACCTGGGCCCATAGTTAAAAGGATGAAAACATAGAGCCCCAAGAGAAGGAAAGCCCACCACACACAGAAAACAAATTCGAGCTCCCTGCTTAGTTTCCAAAGCCTCTGTCAGTCCTGTCAGGCTGAGACAACTCTGGGTCCCATTTTCAAAGCAAAATCACCTTCTGGACATTTCACTGGCTGGTTAAGACTGGATGAAATTTCGTTTTAGTCAAAGGAACACATTGTACCGACTGAGGCATTGTTCTTTGAATATCATACTGGTCGAGGCTTTATCTATAAACTTTGGGCTACTGCTGTTAGAATTTGAAGTTGAAAGATGTGTGAAAATCTTTTGACAGAACATTTAGCATGCTGACTCCTTTTACCCTCTCTTGACATGATTTTTGTCCAAACCTTTTTTGAAACCTATTGCCTCTTCCAATTCAGTTTCTCTGGGGACAGTGCCTCGTTCTAATACACCAGCATTCTCAACAAACACACGTTACTGGAAGATCTTACCATAGATTAGCCATAGTCTATCTCAAATTTTTAAAGTCTGTATAATTTTTTTAAGGAGCAGCAAAAAGCATGGAAGCCTTAAAAAATTGTAAGACATGTCTGATGAGAAAAGGGAGCAACAATTTTTTTTAAAAATCAAATAATTTTCCTTGGCAATCTTTTCCTTTAGCAGTTGTTTTGTATGCAATAACTAAGTCACATGGGGGTCCTTATAACCTTGATCTGAAACATCTAAGAGGTGAGGAGATTGGAGAGAGGAAATGACACCAAAGAGGGAAGGAACAAACATAAGAACTTTCAGCTTCAAGATTTTGTAATCCTGAACCAAAGCCGCTGTTCTGCACTTTCAATAAGGTAAAACAAACAACCAAATAAAAAAATAAATAAAATTCAGTGCCTAGGCTAGATCATGGCTGCCCTGAGTGATACTACAACCCTCCTCTGCAAAAATATTGCAACTGCAACTCCATTGCTTATACAACTGTTCTTAAAACTGTATGAGGATCAGAATGGGGGCATACACACACAGGAGGAGACAAAGAGAGAGACTAAATTGTGTGGAAACTTAGGTGCCTGTTAAAATATGTGAATGTGAGTCTGGGGTTGAGTAGTCTTTCCTTTATGAGTGTATTTTAAGCAAGGACTCATTTTCCTGAAGCTTAGTTCCACTTCCAATGTCTATAGTATGCAACATTTATTTTGCTCTGTGTTTTTCTTGAACAGTTTTTGCCATTTGAAGTTTCAAAAGCATTAAAATATTACTTTTAAGTATATGTGGAATTTAAAGCAAGAATGGGTATCCTCACCTTGTTCCTGATCTTGGAAGTAAAGCTCTGAGCTTTACTGCATTGAGTGTGATGTCCGCCGTGAACTTTTCACCTGTGACCTTTATCATGTTGAGGCAATCTTGCTCTATTTCTCAATTGTTGAGAATTTTTGCATCTATATTCATATATATATATATATATATAAAGTATATATATATGTATATACATATATATATACTTTTATCATTAAAGGGTGTTTAATTTTGTCAAACACATTTTCTTCATATATTGAAAAGATCATGTAATTTTAAACATTATTTGTTATTGTAGTGTATCATGTTAATTGATTTTTAAATTTTTTTTAAATTTTTATACATATAGATGGACAGAATGCCTTTATTTATTTTTACATGGTGCTATTTTTACATTTGCCACTGAGCTATATAGCCCCAGCCCACATTAATTGATTTTTTTTGTGTGTTGAATCATCCTTGCATCACAGATAAATCCTATGTGGCAATGTATATGGTCCCTTTAATATGCTTTTGAATTTAGTTTGTCAGAATTTTGTTGAGGATTTTTTCATCTATATTCATCAGGGATATTGGCTTCAAATTTCTATTTTTTGTGGTGTTTTTGTTTGGCTTTAACATCAAGATAACACTGTTCTTACAAAATGAGTTTGGAAGTATTCCCTCTTTGATTTTTAAAATAAGTTTGAGAAGGATTAGACATTAATTTTCTTTAAATGTTTGCTAAAATTCACCAGTGTACTGGAAGTCCTAGCCTAAGCAGTTAGGAAAGAAGAAAAAATAAAAAGGTATCTGAATTAGAAAGGAAACAGTAAAATTGTGCTTTTTGCAGATGACATTCTCTTATAGATAGAAAATCCTAATGACTCCACCAAAACAAAAAAAAAAATTGTTAAAACTATTAAATTCAGTAAAGTTATAGGATACTAAATCAACATACAAAAATCAATTATGTTTATGTACACTAACAATGAACTGTTTGGAAAGAAGATAAGGAAAACCACCTTATTTATAATAGCACCTAAAAGGTTATTCTTAGGAATAAACTTAACTAAGGAGGTAAAAGACTTACATTAAATACCATAAATTATTGATGAAATTAAGAAAAATAAAAACAAATGGAAAGATAGCCCATGTTCATGAATTAGAAGACTTCATATTGTAAGAAAGTCCACACTATACAAAGTAAGCTGCAGATTCAATGCCATTCCTATCAAAATCCCAATGGCATTTTTTACAGAAATAGAAGAGGGTGAAACAATTCATATGGAATCACAAAGGACCCCAAATAGCCAAATCAGTCTGAAGAAAGAAATTAATGCATCATACTTCCTGATTTCAAAACATATTACAAAACCAAATAACTTAAAAAATAATAGTACTAGATATATAGGCCAATGCAAGAGAATAGAGAGCCCCCAAATAAATCTATATGTCTATGGTCAACTAAAAACACCAAAAACATAGGCAAAAAAAAAGAGACAAATGAGGCAAATCAAACTAAAGAGCTTCTGCACAGTAAAGAAAAACAATCAACAGAATGAAAAGGCAACCTATATAATAGCAGAAAATATTTTCCAAGCATATATCTAATACTAGGTTAATTTCCAAAAAGTCTAATAATTTCCTACTACCTGATAGCAAAAACAAAACAAAAACAAACTGATTTTAAAATGGGCTAAAAACAGTAAATATACATTTCTCAAAGGAAGACATACAACTAACCAATAGGTATATGAAAATATTCTGAATGTTACTAATCATGAAAATGCAAATCAAAACTACAATAAGATGCTACCTCATATACATTAGAATAGCTACTGTCAAAAAAGAGGGGGTACGGGGTGTGGTGGTACACATGTGTGATCACAGAGGCTCAGGAGGCTAAGGCAAGAGGATCACAAGTTCAAAGCTAGACTGAGCAAAAGCAAGGCACTAGGCAACTTAGTGAGACCCTGTCTCTAAATAAGAATACAAAAAGGGCTGGGGATGTGACTCAGTGGTTGAGTATCCCTGAGTTCAATCCCCAGTACCAAAAAAAAAAAGAGGGGGAAAGGTGTTAGTGAGGATTGCAAAAGATGCATCCACTGTGGAAAACAGTATGGAGGTTTCTCAAAATATGAAAACAAGAATTATCATATGATCTAGCAATCCCATTCCTTGGATTTATCCAAAAGAATTGAAATGAAGATCCCAAAGAGATATTAGCACTCCTATGTTCATCACAGCACTATTCACAATAACCAAGATATAAAAACAACCTAAATTCCCATGGACTGATGAGTGGATAAAGAAAATGTAATATATACATACCATGGAATATTATCTATCCTTAAAAAAGAAAATTCTGCAATTTACCATATGCGTGAAATTTGAGGACATTACACTAAGTGAAATAATCCAGTCAAACAATGACAAATACTGCATAATCCCACTTACCTGAGACGTCTAAACTAGTCAAACTCATAAGATTAGAGTGCAATGATAACTGCCAGGGGCCGAGCGGGGAGGAGAAATGAGGAAATTACTAACCAACGGGCATAAAATTCCATTTATACAAGAGGGAAAATTCAGAGATCCACAGAACAATATTGTGCTTAGTTAACCGTTTAAAAATTAGTTTAGGGCTGGGTTGTAACTCAGTGGTACAGCGCTTGCCTAGCACATGTGAGGCACTAGGTTGGATCCTTAGCACTGCATAAAAACAAATAAATAAATGAAAAGGTATTGTGTCCATTTACAACTAAATTTTTTTTAATTTTGTTTAGGGTGTAGATCTAATGTTAAATGTTCTGACCACAACAAAATAGAATTAAGGTGGAAAATGCTGTATTAAGGATCACATTCTATTTTAGGAAAGTGACTAGATATGGGTATGCTGTTTTCAGGGATTCTTTGGGGTTGAGAGAAGGAATTATATTTCTCTTATGGTCAGCAAACCATACTAAGAATTGAAATGCTGGTAGCCAGATTGGTACAAGATTTCTGACCTTACCTAACTTCATCCTACAGTGACTTTCCTTAAGTCCTGTGGTTAGTCAAGGCAGAGAGTGAATATGCCACCCTTTTTGTACCTCCCATGCAGAAAAACATTTAGTTAGCTCATGAATTATTTTTATAAGTACAATTATTTCTCATAATATGTACATGGAACATCAATTGAATACAAATTTACTACTAAATATGAATAACATAAGGTAAATTAGGGGTATCCACTCAATAGTCTGGAACTGGGCTCCCTGGTTTACAAATAAAGTTATGGTTTTGGCACATGGGGGTGGTCTAGAGGCTCATGAAGAACTCCTTTGCTTTGGGTATTATCCTGGCTGAAGCAGATACTGCTAGGAGAATCGTGACAGGTGCACCACACAGGGTCCTGTACGTATGGCCATGGAGGAAAATGGTCTTTTCTTCTCTTGACATCCTGTGTCCTCATAAGCCAGTAGAACAGAATAGAGAGCCCAGAAATAAATCTAAACATAGATGGTCAATTAATTTTCACCAGGAGCACCAAAAGAACACAAAGGGGAAAGGCTAGTCTCTTTAATAAATGATGCTGGGAAAACTGGATTTCCACATGCAAAAGCACGAAATTGAATCTTTATCTCACACTATAAACAAAAAAACAACTCAAAATAGATAAAAGACCTAACTGTAAGATCTGAAACCATAAAACTCTTAGAAGGAAAAGCCTGACATTGGCTTTGGCAATGATTTCTTGGATATCATACCAAAAGCTTATATAACCAAAGCAAGTATAAAAATAGAATTACATCAAAAGCTTCTGTACAGTAATGGAAACAATCAACAAAATGAAAAGGCAAATCCACAGAGTGGGAAAAAATATTTGCAAAAAACATCAAATACAGAGTTGATATCTATGATCTATGAAGAACTCATGCAACTCAATAGCCAGAAAAAGGATAACCCAATTTAAAAATAGGCAAAAGATTTAAATAGACATTTTTTCAAAGGTGACATAAAAATGGCCAACAGATACATGAAAAGGTGCTCAACATCATTAATTATCAGGGAAATGAAAATCAAAACCATCATGACATCCTATCTTACACCTTTGAGGATAGCGATTATCAGAAACACCAGAGATAACAAGTGTTGGTGAGAGTGTGGGGAAAAAAAGAACCCTTGTACAGTATTAGTGGGAATGTAGCTTGGTGCAGCCATATGGAAAACACAATGGAGGTTCCTAAAGAAATTAAAAACAGAACTTCCTTGTGGCACAGTAATCCGTTTTCTGGGTATACACTCAAAGAAATGAAATCACCACCTTGTAAAGACCCCTGAATTCCCATGTTAATTGCAGCATTAGTCACAGTAACCAAGATGGAGAAACAAACTAGGTGTCCATCAGTGGATGAATGGATGAAGAAATCGTAGTGTGTTAAACAGTGGAATATTACTCAGCTTCTTAAAAAGAAAGGAATCCTGCCATTGAGTGCAACACAGATGGAGCCGAAGGATATTATGCTAAGTGAAATAATCCAGACACCGAAAGAAAAATATTGCATGATCTCGCTTTTATGTGGAATCTAGAGACTAAAACAGTATTTACCTGAATTGGGGTGGAAGGAAGGAGAAAAATGCGAATATGCAGGTGAAAGTATACAAATAGCAAATATGTAGGATAAACAAGTCAAGAGACACTAGGATTATAGTTAATAATACCATTTGGGGGATTTTTGCTAAATGAGTGATTTCTGCCCCTGCTGTTCTTGCCACAAAGAGGAAAAATAACTATAGATGTGAGATGATGGATCTGTTCATTTATTCCACTGTAGCAACAACTTTACCATATGCATGTATCTTAAAGCATCATGTTGTATGCCTTAAATATACATAATGATATTTATTTTTTAAAAATACTATGTCTGGGATGCAGTACAGATTTAAGCACATGGAAATACACCTAAGCCAAGACCTCTCCTACAAATTTCAGACACATTTGTGACCTGTTCAGTATTGTAATTATTGAAATTTTCATTAAAACTATGTTAATTATCATCCAAAAAAACTAGTTAAAAGAATAGTTTAAAGAAATAGCTTCATTAAAACAAAACAAGAACCTTATTGATTTGTGTCTATTTTTATCCAAAGCAGAAACTATTCTACATTCAAGTAAGTGTGTGTGTATATATACACACACACTTACTTGAATGTAGAATAGTTTCTGCTTTGGATAAAAATAGACNTATATATATATATTAATAAAGTACACACATACACACATAAACAGACAGACAAGCATGTGCAATCTTAACAGGAATATATACCTCTTACACATATGAAAATACCTAAGTAAACCCCACCATCATGCCCCCCTACAAGAGTGAGGGCCTAATTAAAATAATATATGTTCTATGATTATATAATTTTATCAAAATGGATTCTACTGACACGTATAAGTAAGAAGAACCAATTTTGTAGAAGTAAAATAAAAACATGCCTATGGTAGGTGGAAAAAAAATATTTGGCTTATGCATAGCCAACTTAAAATATCAAGCCAAAAAAAAAGAGATGGGTTTTCTTGTAAAATGTGTACAAAACCAAATACACTCTATTTATACATTTATATAACAAAAACTCTTTAATTCCCAGTTCATATGTTTAGAATTTATAATGAATTTAATGTTCTCAGCATTACATATAAGATGAAATTCTGACTAGGTGAAATACTAGTGCAAACAAAAGAAATATTTATACATTAAAAACTAACAGCTTTTAAGTGTCACTTTCATTTTAGTAGTTGTCACACTCAAATAAATTTCTAATTATAAATATCCAAAGCGATGTTAAGCCTGCCAAGATTCTATCTGTTCTGAGTACCAAAATCAATAGTCTAAAGTGACTTCACATGCACTGTTATTGTGTACATGTGGAGGATTATAGCATAGTCAAGTTCAAATCCTGGTTCTACAACAAGGGGGCTTTGTATTGAGTAAGCTATTTAAAATTTCTGCATCTTCGTTTATTCATATGTAAAAATAATAGTAATAAATAAAATCAATGTTGGCAAAGAAACAAAGAATGGCAATCCTCTATCCCTCTTCCTGAGGTATGAGCCAGCTGAGAGATAGTGAGGAGCTGTCAGATGGAAATTAAACTAGTTCCTTTATTATAAGAAAGGCTAGATTATAAAATCCTTTGGCCAAAAGAACTTCCTCACCTGTATCTCAGAATTAGGCATGCTTATCTTCCTAGTCTTGGTCAGTGCTATGTATTCACGTGTTGGAGGCTTGGTCCCCAGTGTGGTGATGTCAGAGTAGTACTTTGTAAGAGATGGGGCCTAGTGAAAGGCCTACGGTCAGTGGGGGACCTGCCCTAGAAAGGGAGTACTGGTCTCCTAGAGTGAGTCTTCCCAAAAGTAAGTCATTATAAAAGGCAGAGCCTGACCCCAGAGTGTCAGTATTTCAAGGAATTTGGACCCTAGTCTATATCAAAGGTCATCTAGCAGTGCTTAGAGACCAGAGGTACATTTAACTTTTTACATCCTAAATTCTGATTTTCATTATATTTGGCTATTAACCCTCAAACTTGGGCAGATTAGCAAGTGATATTACGCAAGTAAGCATTTTCCCACTTGTTTGGTATCATATTCTGTAAAATATATTTCTTCACTTACTATGTAGCTCATCCATGCATGTCTGGATGGACTTTTAATCATCTGCTTACCACCATGATCCAGGTTTTCACAGCTAACTCAGCACTATGTGCTTCTTCAGGCAAATGAGTAGCTTGGCAGAATACAGAGACTTTCTCATCACCAAACACAACTTTCTAATTCTTTGGAGAGTTCAGTGTTTATTTATATTTTCTCTTAATACCCCCCATCAATCTAAGGGGTGTCATATTTTTCATGACCCCAAGTTAAATCCCCATAAAATTATATTGGTTTTAAACCAAAATTTTTCAAGACACAATTTGTTTTCTCCACCACACACTAAAGGATAGAATGTCATGTCCCGGGTTATCTAGGGACTCCATTTTTCTAGAAGTAAACTAAGGCAAAAATATTGTACCTTTTTCCAGAAAACTCGTATTGCTCCATTTTGTCAGCCATGAGCTGATGAAGAAGCTGGGAGAACGAGTTGTCTATCTCTTTTACCAGGTGTTTAGAGTAACAATCCTTGTGTGAAAGTTCCCCCTCCATAGCCTGGCAGCATTTGTTGGCATCAATTTCTTCAACTACTGTATGCTTGAATAATTGATAGAGTCAAGTGAATGCAGGTTCCTTTTTTCACCAAGTTCCCCTTGAGTGCTTCAGCAACATGAGGCAATTTATCATGCTTTTTGTGCAACAGTGCATAGACTTTATAAAGAATGAATTTAGACTTTCTCTTCCTGTTCAAAAAAAATAAGCAGTTCTCAGGTTCACAACACTAAAAGCCCTGATTGGGATAGTTGGACCAGCAATATTAGCTGGCCCAAGTAACTCAAGTCATAGACCCCCCTGTTGCTTTTTTCATCTTACTTCATTTTCTTTTGGAGAAAGACCCAATTACCAAGGTTTGTGGATTTTTCCACAGACATTACATTCAGCTCTTTAGCAAAAAAAAAAAAAAATGCCAGGGCAATTAGTGGCTCTGGGGAACCATTAGCCATTTGTGTACTCTTTCAGAAGAGCCCATTGTGGGGTGGGCAGGCTCTGCACAGGGCTTCCTTTTAGAATGTGAACACTTCTTAACCATTTGGAACATGCTTAAAATGAAAATCAACAGTGACACCCTCACAAGGACACCTTTGTTATATATTCTAGATTAGAAGATATCATGGCAGCATACAGGAAGCCCATCTGTTCATCATTCCCTGTTCACCTCCAGCTTGTGAGGGATCATGTCTCCTCAGCATTCAAGAATGTTCTCTGATATACTTTCAGGAAACCTGCTGCCAAGAAGAAGGAATATATAACTGCAAGGAAGATAGTCATTTCCTGGGTGGCATTCTAATAAGAAACCCATTTTGGGATAATAGCTCAATTGGAACTAATTTTCCATTATCCCTTGTGGTCAAGAAATAGCCTGTGTGAATTAATCAAATGTTCTGGTGCCTTGTATACTGTTATGGTTTAGATGTGAGGTGTCCCCCAAAAGCTCACAGGCGAGACAAAAATGATTGGGTTTTGAGAGCCTTAACCCAATTGGTGAATTAATCCCCTGATAAGGATTAACTGAGTGGTAACTGAAAGCTGGTAGGGTATGGCTGGAGGAGGTGGAGCATTGGGGGCATGCCTTTGGGGGTATATATTTGGTATCTGGAGAGTAGAGTCTCTGCTCTCTGATCATCATGTGATCTGCTTTGCCACACTCTTCCGCCATGATGTTCTGCCTCACTTTGATCCCAGAATGGAGCAGGCCTTCTGTGGACTAAGAGCTCTGAAACCTTGAGCCCTCAAGTAAACTTTTCTCCCCTAAAATTGTTCTGGTCGGATCCTTTAGTCACAGCAGTGAAAAGGCTGCTAAAACATATTACTCTACCGTTCAGTGTTGGTGCTACATCTGAGAGTTGATCAATTTGTAAAGACTTGAAATAATTATGAAGCCAAGAGGAATATTATTTAATCTTTCATTGACTGAGAGGAATCTTGCAGGTACTTCTCAGGATTGGGAGCAGCTGTTAGTTTCTAGTGGCTATGCAAATCATGCAGGTTAAAAAGGTGCTGGTTAATAGAATGCCAGAAAACAGAATTATTATAGCACTCAAGCATTAATGCAGAAGATAATAGTCATGCCATTCTGAAGAAAGCAACTGAGTCGGAACTACTTTAATGGCTTAAATCAAATATACTAAAGTTTGGGAGACTTGCTTTCAAAGACAAAACAAAACAGTCCAGTAGAAGGATCGGGAGAAGAAAATGTATGTTTGATGAACATCACCAAAAAGAAAAAACTCATGCCAGAGCCATAACGTTTTTAAAGTTTTTAATGCATTTGCGAGGATGTTTTGATCCTACGAGATAACTATGTAGATTTTCTAATCAGATAAATTAGGGCTCAAATCCCTCATGACAAGGAAAAGTTGATAAGAAGCAGATGGACAACCTGGACATTTTATAGTGTCCCGTAGCCTAAAGGAGACCTAGGCTTCCCTTGCTAAATAGACCTAAATATTTTTCTGTAGGAACCCCAAATCCTGGCATTGTTAATGAAGTTTTAAGATGTCTCTAAACATCCAGTTTCCTTAGATTGTGAAAAATAAATATTGTGTTTCAAAAATTCTGTGTTTAGCCAGGCGAGGTGGTATATGTCTGTAATCCCAGTGGCTTGGGAGGCTGAGGCAGGAAGATCACAGGTTCAAAGCCAGCCTCAGCAATTTAGTGAGACCCTAAGCAACTCAGCAAGACCCTGTCTTTAAATAAAATATCAAAAACCAGCTGGGTATATGGCTTAGTAGTTGAGTGCCCCTGGGTTCAATCCTGAATTTACAACTTTCAGCAAAATACCCTTTGCATAAGATATAGTTAGAAATTATTTTATCTATCTTCCCATATTCTTCACTAAAAATTTTATTGAACAAGCCATATACTTTGAAAATAGGGAACCATGGATTGTCATGCATATTTTCCTGTGGTTTTAGTTTCTGAGTGTTAATTCTACTTCAGTTCTTTTCATTTCAATTTATAACTCAAGAGTTCCCAGGAATGGAAATCTTAAAGATAGTCTACCCTTAGGACAGGAAGACCTTGAGCAAATGTGTCTTCGTTAATGTCACCATTCTACAAACACCCTGCTGTGGTGAAGTTGTCCTATTAGGCCCAATAACCTGTCTGAGCTTGGGTCATTTCGTGATTTCTATTAATTTTAGCTCTACTGTGACCTACGTTATTCTTCAGGTACTCCCCGTTTTTTTATATAAGAAAGTATTGTCTTTCAGATAAAATGTATTTACTAGCTGGGTTGTGGATTACACACCTGTAATCCCAGCAATAGCTGAGGCAAGAGGATCACAAATTCTAGCCCAGCCTCAGCCACTTAGTGAGACCCTATCTCAAAAAATAAAAAGGACTGAGGATGTGGCTCAGTGGTAGTGCACTTGCTAGCATAACAAGAAACCTTATGTTTGATGCCTAGTATCATCAAAAACAAAAAATATTTACTACATAAAAAAAAATCATTTCAAATATATTTAAAATACACCAACTAATTTAGAAGTGTTTCTCCAAACTATAGTTCAGATTCAAAGATCTTCTGCACTGCCCCAAATAAAGTGAATCTTGCTGTAGGAGTAGGGGTGGATCACAATGTCAATGTACTTTTCACAGTGATTCAAAGTCAATACACACCCTGGTACTTTCCATGTTATCCTAATCCCTTATCTGGCTACTGTCATAGCTCTTCAAAGCCAGCCTTGAATTGCCGTTCTGCAGTGTTAGAATTCCTAATGGTCTATTTGCAATAGAAGCCTCCCCAAAAATGTACCCAAAAATCCAATTTCTTAATATTTTCTCATATATCAATCTACCTTAGCCTCTCAGAATGCATGGGCTTACCATAAAGTACATTCCCAGAGTCCTCTCTGCTGCAGAGGCTGGGCTGCTTTCAAGTTTACCAGGAAGACATACACACACACACACACACACACACGTGCCCAAGGGCTCAGAGTGGAACAGTGATGAGGTTTGTTGCTGTCTACCTCAAGATGGATTTTAAATAATGGTTTGACCAACAATGGAAATATTTGCTAAAATAAAATGCTAACTTTTTGTTGTTTTGTTTTTTCCCCTCTCTCTCTCTCTTCAAGCTGCCTGCCTTGTGCTCGGCTGTATGATTTTCCCTGATGGCTGGGATTCAGATGAAGTAAAGCGGATGTGTGGAGACAAAACAGACAAGTACACTCTTGGGGCTTGTTCAGTCCGCTGGGCATACATCCTGGCTATTATTGGAATTTTGGATGCGCTGATCCTCTCGTTTCTAGCATTTGTGCTTGGTAACCGACAAGACAGCTTGATGGCAGAGGAACTGAAGGCAGAAAACAAAGGTGAGATCCCGTTAGGGAGCTCTCACTGTATGCACAAAAAAAAAAAAAAAAGTACTCTCATTCTTTCCCATGAAGTTACTAGTGCTTCCCTCTGGTTCTAGTTTGTTGTTCTGTTAATACTGTCTAATTACCAGACTTTCCCTCAGACTTAACTATAGAAATTTGCACAAACACTTAACTTTCTGAGGCATCTCTCTGTGGCTGCCTAAGTCTGTTATTATTTAAATGCATTTTTCCAGTTTCTTGTTCTCTTGTTCTCTGAGTTCAGGTTTGCCATCAGTTAATGGCTAAGATGAAACATTGTGGGGGAGTCCATTTAGTTGAATGGGAAGTGTTTCCGTGTGTTCAGTTATTTTCCAGGGTTCAATGAATGTCTGGGAAATCTCTAAAGTCATCACAATCACTTTATTTGAATTCAAACTCATCATCTCAGAGACAAGCAGTGACACTGGTCCCAAAGAGTTGCAGTTAGAGTTTACAGTAGTTAAGTTAGCTGGATTTTAAACTTATCTGGATAATCAAATGTCCTCAGATATCTTTTCAAAAGGAATTGCCCATTGAAACACAAAGAAACTAGCACAGAAAGCAGGACTGGTGAGTAAATGCATAAATATGTTACAGTGGGTGAATAAGAGGTGGCAAGTCATTATTCAAGATGACTCTTGATTTTACAGTTTTTAGAACAGAATTTTTATGTCAAGGTTTTGTTACAGACTTAAGTCCATGTGCCTGTTTTCTTTATGTTATCTCTGAACTTTAAAACTTTGAACTTATATCAGCGCCTTCAGCTGAGTGGCTCCTTCTACTAGCATTTTTCCTAACTGGAAACTAAATCCATGCTTGAATTGTGAAATTTTGTTTATTTTTCAAGAAGTTGCTAATTTCAAAAATCACTTTAACAGGTCGCCAATGTAAGCCAATATTAATTTCTACATAAATGTCACATGTAATGATTGCGTGGCAGGCTTCATATTCAGACCATCACTGTTTGATGCTTGTAAAGTGTGAAGAGGTAAAATGGAGCAGTTCAGGAGAACAGCAGCATCCACAAACCTTAGCTCCCTGAGATACAGACAGAACGCGTGTGAGTTTACTTAGTCCTATCAAAAATACTCCAAACTCAAAAGCAACTTCTTCACAGGGGAGTCATCCTATAAACAAAACTACCTCCCTCTCAGAGTTGCCCTTTGTATATTAAAAAAAAAAGACAATATGAAGATAATCATTACACTTTAATTTATGTTGTGCATTTAGCACATTCACACGTACTCACTAATGTGGTTTTCTTGTTGTCTTTGTGGCTTGTTGAATGTATACAGTTCTCTGTCTAGTTCACTTCAGATTTAATGGCAAGGAGACCTCAACTTAGAACAAATCATGTTTCCTGAAACAATGAATTAAATAAAAGACCACCATGTTCTGCAAATACTTGGTTTCCATTGCTGCCCAGTAGTGGACCAGAGTGCATTTGTTCCCTAAGTTCAAAGTTATATTGAGAACTTTTAATGACCTAGATATCCTTGGCCACAAATACAAGAAAATTCAGAAAAAGAGGGGGAAATAACAAAAGCAGGAACATTTTTACTTGGTCATTAAGCATTCCAATTCATGCTTCAGAAAGGAGCAGCCAGGATTATAGAATACATACTCCACAGTTTTCAAAATGGGTCTGTTCTCCTGGTTGATTCAGTTAAATATTGATGTCTGATCCCTTCTGAATCTTCATTAAGGAAACTATCATTAGGAGGGAACATGTGGGTAAATGTTTGGATGGGAAAGAAAAAAGAGACTGATGTAAGGTTTAGGGATTATCACTGTATGATTTTTCTATGTTCTCCATCTCCTCCATTTTGCATATTTCTTCCAGTGTGTTCTGAAGGTCTAAAATCAGTAGCAGTTCATCCACATCAGATCAAATAGAACCAATAAAGCAACAGAGAGCATCAGGCCACGCTGATGAAACATTTCAATGACACTGCCTTTTCATTTCTCAATCCACAGTCCTTAATGTAAGACTCTTACATTATGCAAGATGGAAGATGCAAATAGCTCTCTTATGAAGGCATGTCAGGCCCTCATGCTATACTTGGTCTGTATAAAATCAGACCAAGATTTCTGAGCCTCACACAAAATCTAATCAAACCTGCCTGTTTCTAAGAAATGGTACAAGGTCTACAGTTGCTTTACAAAGCAGCCTTTATTGTTTATCATTTAAACATTTGTTCAATGTTGAAACTTTCAAAGTCAGCTTGTTTGACAAAAGACCAATCAATGATCCAATCAGTGGGTTTTTTTTATGTTGT
Organism: Marmota marmota marmota; assembly: GCF_001458135.2. Lineage (NCBI taxonomy): Eukaryota > Metazoa > Chordata > Mammalia > Rodentia > Sciuridae > Marmota > Marmota marmota. Next base: position 25,540,715 of record NW_026000142.1, on the reverse strand, counting down.
GTGTGGGAACATAGTTTCACTAAATAGTAGTTTATTAGTAGTAGTTTAATAGTTTGATAGCTTTTAAGCAGATGCAATAACCAAAACTAAGTGTCATCAGTATCCTAAGGAAAGACAGATTGGGTTAAATTAAAATATTAGAATAACTTCTTATTATGAAATTTATTATACATAAATGGATAAATTTGCAATTTGTATGAATGTATTAACATAAATTTTCATTATTAAAAACATTTTTCTCACTATTAGTTTTTTCTGATAAAGCTACTAAGATATCCCTTGGTAGCCAAGGCCTCGTGTTGGTTCCAGAGTGATGCAATGAGTCAAAGGCAAATCCAGTTCTAGCTCAGAGTTTTAAAAGAATTTGTTAGTCCATGGTGCCCTCTGATGTCATAGAAGCAGCAATGCCATATCTCAGACCTTGGCTCCAGAGAATAAATCCTTCATACATTCCTCTATCAGTTACATCACCATACACACTGCATTATCTTCCACCATCGTCTTACAGTTCTGTGGTCTACCAATCACCATATCAACCTACTTCTATAAATAGTAGGAGTATCATAGAGGGAATAATTTTGCAATTGTACCATACACCCCCAGATTGAAGAAGTTCTGCCTAAGGAGTAAATCACCTATTATGGGCATATATTCTTTTTTTAGTTTTTATAATTAATCCAACAACATGCCTCCCCATTTATCTGGAAAAGCCACTGTGTAGAGTCACGTTTTCCATGTATTTTTATAGCAACGATATTGCTTAGATCCATGAGTGCTTCTCAACAACTACCCCTGTGGATAAACTAAAATGATTGTTTCATGAATTCTAGCATGTATCAGGGAAGGGAAGGGAACTCAGTTCTAATTGTTGAACTATGCTTCACTCACAGAGCCAAGATGCAAGGGAATTTAAAATGCTCCTGAGCCATAAATCAATCATCACAAAGAGATGCTATTCAAAGAGAAAACAAGGAGGAGGTACACAAATAAGTCTCCACCTCAAGATATATTTCCCGTGAACTCACCACAATCTCATTTCAGCAGCCCCTCTACACCTCCCCAATGCTTCTTAAGCCTCTCCTTTCCCAAGAGTGCAAAGGTCATTTTTAAAAAGTCTTAGCTGAATCTATCATAAAGTATGAAATGGGAAAATTGAAAGGAGGGACATTTAACATGTTTTCGGTAAACTGAAAGTGACATTGAAGATGCAAGTGTTATCTTAGAGAAAATCTCTCTAAAGATAAGGTTAATCATCTATGGAATTCCATCAAAGTGCCAGGATTTTTTTTTTTCATGCAAAAAAATAATACCCCACTGTATGGAATCCAACTGACTTTATACAGGATTTGGCACATGCAAGAAAACTCAGCCCTCTGCTATGAACTGGGAAGCCAATCCTGCAGGCTGTGTGCCCCTGGCTCTGGGGACAATAGTGGATGGGCAGGTGTTCCTTCTTGTTTAGGATTTCAGCAGCATGATTTCTAAATGAGCCAACAACTGTAGGCATTTAACCTTGATATGCTGTTTAATTGCATATTTTAACACACTGAACTGTAAAGTCAATTTAATTATGTAAAATTAAAGTTTCATCCAGATAAAAAGGATTTGAAATGAAAGCTTCAATTTCAATTTCTTTCATTAATTGTGAAAGGATAAATAATTACATTTTCCAGAGCTCCTATGCCACAAATATCTCTTTCCTTGTCAGACATCATTTATAAAGAGGTCTGTTTCTACATTTGTGTGTATAGTCTTTGGAATTGCTTATCAGATAATTGGGTGAGCAGTTTTAAAGTCACTTTGTCTTCTAGCACTTAAACTGCAAATGAGAAAACATGATTATCCATCAAGAGGTGACCCAAGCTACCATTTATTTATTAAGTGGCTTAAACAGTTTTTAATGCTATAATAGGTGGAGTTAGAATAAATTCATTTTTCTTAACTAATTGAGAAATCTTTTGAAATTTTGATTTTAGCTATCATACCATGCTATGGCCACATTGTGAGTGGCAGTGTTGTGTAGTGGAAAGAGCATGCACTTGAATTCAAGCTGCCCAGTGCTAGTACTGTCCCTGATACTAGCTGACACCAACATCTTAAAAGTTCAAAAATTAAGTTTTCTGGTCTATAAAATGCAGGGTCTGTCCAAATGGCATATGAGGTTCCTTCCAACTCAAAAATATTCCAATTCAGGGTACACCTTCAGAGGTGTCCTTTAAACAGAGGATTTGAGGGTGCTAAGAACTCTTGCACTCAGTGCAGTGAACACATTAAATACTTTTAGGGGCTCAATAGCATGTAAGGGTGACAGAGAGGAGGGAAATATAAAGATCAAGGAGAAGAGATTCTAGTGTACTGCTGTTTCCTCCTTACTGTACACCACCTGCTGACACGCACTGATGCAGACCAAGCCCTCATACCACCCAGAGTGGAATGAATTAGATTTAGAAATTTGGACCCATGAAAGAGGAACGGTCTTACCTAACTAGGTTCTAAAGCCATGTGGTGTCTGTGTGGATGGAGACAGAATACTAGTTGCTGATCTGAATTCCAGCAGGCCTTGAACACCCCCTGAACATCTCAGAGCCTCAGCTACACCTTTTAAATATGGGAACACCTATACTCAGTCCCACCTCCTCTATGGATTGGGAGAGTTCACTAAAATCATGTGGATGGAAGTAATTTATAATCCCAAATATCTACACAGACTTTTATTTATTACTAAGCACCTTCCCCATATAAAATTTTATTTAGTCTTTGAAATAACACTGTGAGATATTTATCATCATCCTAGTTCTACACATCAGAAACTAAGGTGCAGATTACTTCAATATTTTGTCTGAGTTTTCAAAGCTAGGAAGGAATGGACTGCCATTCAAACACCAATCATTTTACTCAAAATTACAAGTTCTTTCTTTTTTTTTTTTTTAGAGAGAGAGAGAGACAGAGACAGAGACAGAGACAGAGAGAGATTTTTTAAAATTTTTTTTAGATTTTGGCAGACACAACATCTTGTATGTGGTGCTGAGGATCGAACCTGGGCCGCAAGTATGCCAGGCGAGCACGCTACCGCTTGAGCCACATCCCCAGCCCCAAGTTCTTTCTTTTGCACAATACTTTTAATCAATTCTTAAGAGATGTTGCTGTCATTGGTTCAACCTGACCAGTCAACCCTGTAAACATAGAGTTTAGTCTTGCTTTCATTTGGTAGCCTTTAGATGTTATTTAAGCAAAACTTTGATACACTTGAGAATAGCCTCTAAAACCCACGAGCTTACTTAGCTATAAAATTTTATAAAAATATCCAGTGAAGTAAGATCAGGAAGCCCAGAAGAAAGCATCTTCAAGTGCTTTGAATTAAAACTTTAATCAAGCCATAGTGAATTGTCTGCTTCCCAATGGGATTTGTGTTGAACAAAGTGCTATGGTCTTCAAAGAATCGTGGAATGTGCCTCCAAAAAAACTGCATACATCCTGGTACTTTTTTTTTTTTTTTTTTGGCAGAGTTGGAGCAGACCTTAGAGATCCTCGTAGCATTGTTTTATATCCTTGCTGCTTCTAATTCCTCTTCCTCACTCTTTCATGAACTCACTCCATTCATGATTTTACAACTAGCATTTCACAGACATTGTCCTGTCAAGTTCACTCCAACTTCCTAATTGCTAAATTTCATGGTCAAGTTTCAGTTTTTATATTTATATTGATCCATCAGCAGTCTTTTCCTATTGGACTATACTGGTCCCATCTTGAAACTCTTTCTTCAGCTGGCTTCCTGTAGCTGACCTTACCTAATTTTCCTTCTGCCTCTCTGGCGCTCTTCCTGCTCATTCAGTCTCTTTTGCTGATTTTCCCCCATCTCTCCACTCTTCTTTTTAACTGGAGTATCGTTTCTAGCTATACTCAACTTCCTGGTTATCTCATTTGGCACCATCACTTTAAATAACATCTATATCATGACAGCTCCCAGGTTTAACCCCCTCCCTCCTCTCCAGTAAGTCTGATTTCATAGATCCGCTTCTTACTTGAGCGTGTGATCAACATCTCAAACTTAACACTTCCAAAACTGAACTCCTGATGTTTCCCACAAAGCCTCCTCCTCCTACACTCTTCCTTGTCCCAGTTAATGTCAACAAGATCCCTCCAATTTTCAGGCCAAAACTTCAGTTTTTTCTCTTCCACTCATAACTTACATTTAACAATTTAAAAGGAAATCTTGTTAGTTCTACCATCAAAATATGCCCATAATCTTCTCATTTCTCCCATTATTGCTGTTATCCTGGTCCAGGCCATCAGCCTCTGTCCCTGTCATTATTGCAAGAGACTCCTGATTGGTTCTACTAGCTCTGCCCTTGAACCCTTTCAGTCTAATCTCTGCAGCAGTTGATCCTGCTAAAAGGTAAGTCAGATCATGTCATCCCTCAGCTCAAGACACTCCAATGGCTTCAGATGATCTCACTCAGAGGAAAAGTCAAAGTCACCTACCATGGTTAACGAGCCCATGCAAACATGCCTCCATCTTTGCCACTTGGACCTTCCATCAGTTATTTGCCCCATCACTCCTTCTACTCTAGATAATCTGTTTTCCTTATTGTTCCCCAAACACATGAGGGACAGTCCCATTTCAGGATCTTTGCATTTGTTCTTTCTGATGCCTCAAATAGTCTCCCCCAAAACCACATGGCTCACTCACTCCCTCTCTTGGGTTTTACCTTCTCTTTGAGAAATGCACTACATATTTCACCTATTTTTCTTATTAGTTGTCTGTCTCCCCAGGGAAGACAGGAGCAGAAATTTTTTGTCTCTTTTGCTCACTACTGTATCCCCACTATTTTAATGACGTCTGCCATATGTAGGCACTCAATAATTGTGTGTTGAGTGAATGAATTATTGAATGAAGAAATGTGTCTTTTCTATGGTGCAGATCTTAATCTTAGAAAGTGTTTGTTTTGGTTAAGTTATATGTGCCTCTTTATAATGTCCACCCATTGCTACTCCTTCTATTTTAAGCTGTTGACTTTTTTAGAAATCGTTTTTGTGTTCGTTATGGTTACAATTACAGCTATACATTCACCAAGTGGTTTCCATGGCTTTTGGGGCATCCTGTTGTCAGTACTGTCTAATCCCCACCTGACCCCCACCCCATGCAAGGAGCCAGGGAGAGCATCACCACTGGTCATGAGAGGAAGAGAATTTCACAGGAGCCACTCGCAGGTGTGCAACTGGAGATTGTCTCCCCCAATTACCTCCACACTTATCCACACTTATAGGTAACTTGGAAGACATATGAATTTGGGAGGTGGATTCCAACTGTTCCCCCAAAGCAGGGATATTTTTCTTCCAGGCTTCCCCAACTAGTTGGCTTCCAGTGAGAAGCAATTGAGGAATATGACTGCAAGGGGAGAACTGGCTTTGGATGGCTGGGTGGCTGTTATATGCTCCATCATTATCCACTCTACTTCCATAGGCAAAATAATTTGACATTTCAGTGATCTTTTTAGTCCCTGAGATAAAGACTGCAGAGTCAAGGATCTCTAGGTAAATATTAAACCAGCTAGAAAAAAAAGAAAAGGGAGTCAAGAGAAAGAGAGGGACAAATAGAAATGAACAGGTTATACAGGATGTAGCCCTACCACTAAATGTACAATCAGCTTTCCATTATAACTTTTAAATGAAATCTTTCAATTAGGTTGAAACTTACCAGCTTCCATTTGGCAGTATGGTCGTGAGAGGTGAAAACAGTGAATATCACTGACCCTCATGAGACATAACCGAGGTTCATAAATTATATTTATTTTTTACATTACAGATCTGTAACCAATTCTTTTTTCTAAGATAAAGTTCTGCATAACTTTGGTATGTGGTCGCTTTTCTTTCTCTATTTTCTGTTTTGATTTTTAACATGTAATACAAACTCTTTCATTAAAGGAGTTGCTTTTATGTCAAGACAAAATTACTTCTAATCTTTCAGAATTATGAAATCATTCTAGACCACAAATATACCTCTTAAAATTTTTTCTGCCTCATAAATATCCCAGAAGTATGTGGAAGTTTATTTTCTTGTGTTTGAACTAGTTGATTTCTCATGCTAGCTTCTGTCACCCATCCTGGAGTCTGGTTTTTTCCCCAGATGTCCTGTGAAGAGAAGAACAGATATGAAGTGAAATGTTAGTCCTCTTGAGTTTAATGCTAGTCAGCTCTCCTGGGGCCTCAGCCTCCTTACTTAAATTTTATTTTTAAAATACAAAAAACTCTTTTGGCAGAAGAGGTATTTATCCATTCTTGCTTACATGTTCACTGATTCCATTGTGAGGTCAAAGAACACAATGGAAGTATAACCTGTCACTTCTCCCTGCAAGGGAAAAACATAGTTATTCTTCTCATCTGCTAGGTGGCTAAGGATACAGTGTCAAGCAAAAGAATATTGAGATAAATAAATGTTGAGGCTATTTCTATAAATATGTGTTGTTTCCAGTAATACTTCACAAAATATGACTCCCAAAAAATCTGAAAATTTCACTTTTCAGTCTTAGGGCTTTTTTTTTTTTTTTTAGTACCAGGGATTGAACCCAGCGGCACTCAACCACTGAGCCACATCTCCAGCACCCACCTCCCCGACCCTTTGTCGTTGTTGTTGTTCTAATTAGTTATACATGCTGGCAGAATGCATTTTGACATATTGAACACAAATGGAACACAACTTCTCATTCCTCTGGCTGTATACAATGCAGAATCACACCAGCCGTGCGATCATACACGTACATAGGGTAATAATGTCTGACTCCAGCCCTTTTTTTATTTTTCATTTTGAGACAGGGTCTCACGAAGTTGTTTAGGGCCTCTATGTCTTGTTTATTTGTAATCTCCAGTGTTAGAGTTCCTAGATCACAGTAAGTCCTTTAATAAATTTTACCATCTCTTATTATTGTTTTTATTAAATAAGTTTAATGAAAAACATTGTGGAAATAGTTACTATCTGCACTTAATGTTTCTTCTATACATGAAGCAGTTTTCCCCTTACTTCATTGATTGCAGAGGAAACAAATTTGCCTGCACACTGCACACATTTTAAAAGATGCATATATTAAAGGAATCCAGGAGTGGTATATTAGAACAATAAACTGTAACTCTGCCACTTTGGGGAGGTCACCTCACCTCTGAAAACCTCATTTCAACTGTTCCAAAAAATGCACTGTGCATCTCCTGTGCATTGAGCACTGTGCAGAATCACAGCATTCAGTTGAACTTGCCAAATATTTCTTGTGGGTTAATACACATCTAGTGATAGAGACTGGGGCTTCAAAATTGAGCAAGACGGGGCTTACCCTAAGTATCTTTAGTGTTATAGGTACTAGGTTGTTTTTCTGAGCTCCAGTCTTACTATGACATCCATGGCTCCACAAAGGCACCTTGTTGGTGCCATCTCTGTAGAAAATGAGTGAACGCCCGTCCCTGACAGCTGACTTACTCCAGCACCAGTGAAAGATGATGCTATAATAAGCAGAGACTGCTTCTCAAGGACAATTGGACACATAAGCTTTCATCTGCTGGGAGGCTTTAAAAAGTCAGCTTATGGAAAAATATCGGGGAGTCTATTAGTATTAAATAAAACAAAGGAGGACACAGCTATGAAGAAATGAAAAGTGTGATAGATGTGTCATGAAACAGGGACAAGTAGAGACAAGTAAGAATGACAGGAAAGATGAGGAATGGTCTCTTATCATTTAAAGCATTCATTTCAGAGCAGTCTACTCAAAATGTAAACTCCAGAAACTTCACTGGATAAAAATCACTTGTAACTACCAACATGATCACTCTTGACCGGGACTTTGCGGACAGTTGGCAGCTGATACCTGGCAGACGCTCTACTCATGCATTTCACTGACTTTCTTCCTGCTTCACTGGACACGCAGTCAGGGCCTTACATTTGGTGGGGAGAAAAATCAGTTTGGGCTGAGTAGCTATCCTGTCCCTAACTTGACCATGTCACCATCAGTGATGTGCCTGGGATAATCAGGAGGTGAAATGAGAATTCTGGTAACTACCATGTGATGCTGTCTGTAAGTTGATGTGCTGTCAAAGCCCACAAAGGCGAGAGTGACAACATTGTCAGGAGATCTGGAGAGTAGAATTCAGCCAGGGGCCTGGGCAAAAAAAAAGCTGTAGTGTATGTGTCAGCTGTCCCAATGTATGTCCTGACAGAGCCACTAGACAGGCAGGTCACTGGAAAGAAGCCCAGATGGGTACTTGCTGAAAGGAGGGCCGTGGCCCAGAGCCCTCCTAAGGGGGAAGCTTGTCCAAAGAAAACCTAAAACAACTGTCCCTTGTCCTTGAAAAAGTGGCAAGCCCAGAAGAAGTTACATAAACGCAGTCTATCTGCTGGCCTGATGGTTCTCCCCAACAGCTGACCTTTGGGTTCCAATGTACAAAACAAATCAGCATTCTCTGACTACCCAGATAGGAGAGATTAGGTTGACATCCTTTCCTGAGCTTAATTAGTGGGACTCAAAGATGCTATGTAGACTGACACATGGTAGCAAATGAAGCTGTCTTTTTTCCCCTTTTTCAGGAGAATGTTCTAAAAGCATGAAAAGCTGTAATTCTTTTGGTCAGCCTAGCAGGGAGTCTCCATGGTAGGTTTAATAGCCCTTCAGATGTGGTGTGGTAAATCCAGCCCTCTCCTCTCATCTCTATTATGGATCAAGTTAAAGGAATGTGATGACAAAGTGAGGACATTTAGGGGCAGGAAGCCCTTGGGGTTCTTTACAACCACCTGAGCTTTCAAAAATATACCAGTGCTGGGACCCACAGATTCTAATTCAGCTGGCATACAAGTAGATGAAGATACGAAAACTCCCCAGGAGAGGCTAATGTGCAGCCTGGGTTGAGGACCAGTGAGTTCATCCCACTCCCTCCCTTTATAGATGAAGATGCTGAGGCATAGAGAGAGGAAAGACAGAACAGCTCACCAGTATGAATTATTTTAATTAGAGATCGATGGGTGATCTTTGACATCTAGTAAAGTTTCCTTTAATAATAGGCAAAATATTCATCTCTGATATAGTTCCATTGCTGTCTTTTGGAAAAACAGAGCTCTCTGCCAGCCTTGGGAAACTGATTTGTGCCACCCAGTAGCTCTGTGAACTTGAACAGACCTAACTGTCCTCATCTGTAAGGACATTAGCAGAACCTGCCTCATGGAGATATTGTGAAAACAAAATGAGATAATGCATGTAAACTGTCTGTCACAATGACTGACACATAGTTACTGATGTTATTTTTTGAATTTCGATTGTATTTTGCAAACACTTGTACAGTGCTTGATTCATGCGGGGCAGAGCCCATGTCTCTAACTACCTTGACCTGCTGTTTCTCTTTGTTCCCAGCTACACTCAATCATAATGGAGTCCTCATTAAGAACTGGAGATGCCTTTCTCCACATGCATAAAGATGCTTTTTACTTTCTTTGTGGATCTTTGTGGATCTTTTTAAAATTAAAGACTGATGAGGGTGTGTTTTTTCATTGGTTAGGGGTTTTGTTTGGTTTTGTTATAATCTTCTCATGTATGCCTATATCTTAAGGGGAAGGATTAAAAGGTATTTCTTTACAATATTTATTCCTCTATAGTATTTTCCGTCTACAGAGCTCAAACTGTACACCTATTTCTACAAGTTCAATGACAGTCACCAAGAGGGGCTTGTTCCCCTGATGGAGATGTGGCTCCTTAGCCAGCAGTTACCCATTTTTGACATGGCTGAGAATTTCTTCACTGTAGTGCTAGACAGATGAGAAACAAATTCAAGCCTTAAAAATATCATGAGAGGTGTCCTTCTGAAGTAATGGATGAAAGAAATTCTGTCCAGGCAGAAGAAGCAATAAAGACAAGAATCCCGTGTATGTAGGAAAATACTATCACTTTAGTTCATCCACAGGGTGATAAAAATTTAGTGCCTACTAGGCTAGTAGGTCTCTGTGATTTTGATCAGAACACATCTTTATTTTCCTCACCATAAACATAGCAAATAAAAGCCACATAAAACAAATATAAGTAATAAAATTTTTATTAGAAGTTAAAATAAATCCTGGGGGGCTCTTCCCCATTCGAAACCTATATCTCTCTGGCTGTCACTTGGGATACAATATAAAATGATTCCTCCCCTCACCAGCAATTTATATGCACTGGTAACACCTATAGCAAACTATTATTATTATTATTATTATTATTATTATTATTATTATAGATTTCAAGTAGTAGTTATCAAACTTTTATAAGCATAACATTTACCTAGACTACCTACTTTAAAATGCAAATTCTGGCTTCAGTAGGTCTATTCTGGCTTCAGTAGGCCTAAGGAACAATTCTGGAATCTTTTTTTAATTAATAAGATTTATTTCTTAGATTCGTTTTAGGTGTACAGCAAGTTTGAGCAGAAAGTACAGAGGGTTAGGGCAAAGTGGAGGGAAAGAAAGGGAGGGGGCATAGGGGTAGGAAAGATGATGGAATGAGTTAGACATCATTACCCTAAGTATCTGTATAAGACATGAGTGGTGTGAAAATACTTTGTGAACAACCAGTGACTTGAAAAATTGTACTCTATATATGTAATATGAAATGAATTGCATTCTGCCATCATATATAACAAATTAGAATAGATAAATATTTTTTTTAAATGAGCAGGTTATGAAGGGGTAATTTATAAAAGAGGAAACTCAAAAACAGAAACCAGCAAATGAAGAAACATCCCAAATCATTCATAATTAGAGAAATGCAAATTAAAACAAGTCATCAATTTGCACTTACTGGGCTGACAGAATTGAGACAGGACAATAGGTAGAGCTGTGCCTTCGAGTCCTGCTGGAATAACGTAAACCATGGTGGAAAGCAATTTAGTCCAGTGGATAAAACATTCCCTATGGCCCAGTGATTCTGCTCCTTGTGTTCAGCAATTTCTCACCAGGGCCATAAGGAACCACGTCTGAGGATTTTCACGCAGGCGTTACTTGTGGTCAGAAGTTGGAGTGTGCAGGTTGTTCATTCCTGGAGAGGGCACAGGAAATTTGGGGTGAGTGGAAACAATGTTAACAGTGAAGAGGCAACACATTAGATGAACACATAGTAACACAGTTCTTAAAAATACTTAGTGAAAAAAATAAACAGAATAAGATAGGAAATAAAATATAATTCAGATAAATTGAAAGTAACTTATATCAAACTGTCCACATTTTACAAAAATATATTCAAATAAAAATAGATTTTTTTCTTCCCCTGCCTGTGAAAGGCGAGAAGAATGACAGTAGAAAATAGGATGAAGAGGAATTAACAAGAAGGGGCAGTGTGGCCCGGGTTAGAAAGCACAGGCTTCGACATCAGACTGCCTGGATTAGAACCTTGGCTTGGGCACTTCCTAGCAGCAGATCTTGGGCAAATTGCTTGATGTCTCAAGCTTCTTCATGTGCAAGATGTAGATCATATTACCAAGTCTAGGACAAATAGGCATCAGAGTAAGGGTGAAAAGATAATGTTTTACCAAGTAAAACACTTAGCTCTGTGCTTAGCATTCAATAAATATTGGCAATAGTTATAATAGAACCCCAGCCTTACTGTACAGAGAGATAGTTGGAACATAAAGAATTAAGGGTAAGAAGTAAGGGCTGGGGAAAGAAAGGATAGGAGACGATGGATTCAGGAGCAGGATGAGCACAGTGACATCGGTGATCTCTAGAGAGATCGCCTAGTTGGCATCAGCATGGTCCTCCTTTGCCCTGACTTCCTCCCCTTATTTTCAATTCCCTAGAGCTACAGAAGGTCTCACTTTTTGCCACCAGGTGCTAGAGCCGAATGAAGTTAGATGAGAAAGAAATCTAAGAAGTCGAGAAGGGGAAAACCTGGAATCTGTGGTGACTTGGGGAAGAGAGTGTCAGCTGGCTACTTCTGGGTACGAACCATCCCAACACTAGTGGCTTATGAAGACAACCACTTGTTGTTCCTCACAAGTCTTCACCTGGGGGTTGAAGCATCTTGGCTAGACTTCTCTGGGGGTGGTTCTGCCCATGTGTGTCTCATCTTCTTTCTGGAACTCATGGGTTAGGGTGCCCTCCTGGAGACAACACAGGATAATCAAGCACAATAGCACACAGACTGGTGAAGTCTTGGTTGTGTCGCATCTATAGACATCCCATTGGTTGAAGTAAGTCATATGTCCCTGCACTCCTCCCTCAGGGGGGCAAGGGCCCACAAAATGACATAGCAGAGAATATAGGCACAGGGAAGGGTGTAGAACTGGGACCATTCATGCAGTCCACACAGGGAGCTGCCTCCTTCTTAGAAGTAACAAGAAAAAGGGGGGACAGCCCAGGTGGGAAATAGGAAAATTCTTTGAGAGTCAGACATTACAAAATACAAAAGAGAGAGAAAGATTATGACAGCAGCCCCTGTGATTACTGTAGTATTAGCCTTGATAAGACAGTTGGTAACTAAAGACAGATAAGTCTTGCTGTGTGGCCAAGGGTTGGGGTGGGGATGGAGATCGCTCCTTAAAGAAGTAGACAACTAGATAAACAGTGCTATTTTAGAAGATAGAAAGAAAACAAACAACAAGAACCCCCCAAAAATTTTCTGGACTCCAAAACACATGTGGAGAAATGAACTTAGGGCTAAGGTGACGTTACAAGTATTCATGAAGTTTGTGCCTAACCTTTAACTAACTCATACCTTACTCTGAACCTTTGATAGCCTTACTCTCATGGCATGATGTTGATGTTCACACCAATATCAACAGCTACAGTCTGGCATATATAAAATATAAAACTTGCAATGAATTGAATGAGTATTCAAAATCTCTTTCAGAAAAAAAAAGAATCTTTTGTCTCAGGGTAGGGGACAACCTTCTTAAATAGTCTGAAATATGTTCAGATTATTTAAGCAGGTCTCACTCATCTCACTAGTAATTGACAATTTTGTGTTTATATTTTATGTATGTCGTCCTTCGTTCGAATGCCAAGTCCAGATTCTAATGACTTTTTGTTCTCTACTGTGTGTAACGTATCTCTGCAGCTAAAATGTAACTTAAATATGCCTTTTATACTCCCAATTTTTGTGTGTGGCATTGTTGTTCCCAGGGCCTGGTATTTAGAATGGTGCCCTGCAAATAGGAAAGAAGAAAGCGGTGAGCCCTATACGTGAAAATCAATAAAGTCATAATCATAGCCGTGTAGAAAGGACTGACATTTATTTCTATTTTAGTCCAAGCTGGAATTGGGCTGTGTCTCTTTCAGTCCTGTACCCACTGTGCTTGGCCTAGTGCCTGGCATCAAGCAGGTGCCCTATATTTATTTGAACTTAACTAACTGGGATCTTTCTACACCCCCCAAAAAAAACTGAAATAAAAGAGTGGTAAGATATTTCTCATGCACTTTTCCAGGCATGGAGTCATCTGTCTTTACCATCTGGCCCCCAGCTTATGTAGCTGGTTGCTTTTTCACAGGGCAGCATCGCCCAAGCAAGCTATGAGACTAGAGCATGTGATCAGTCCCACACCCTCATGTTGAGGGGCTTCTTTCTGCTATTAGAATGCTCTCTGAGTCTTCCATAAGAGTTGTTTTTCTTTTTTAAATAAGACTAAGTATTTAAAACACAGAGTGCAAGTTCCCATAGTGCTAAAATCTTTTTAAAGATCAGAGCAGGTTTGTGTTGTCTTGAATAATTTAAAAGAAGTGCAAATAAGAAATTGTCATCTGAAACATCTCATCTCAGGTAATTCCATAAATGTTTCTCTCAGTAATACATTTGGTTGACAGATGATTCCAAGAGCCAATTTTTAAGTCAAGTCTAGGACAAATAGACATCTGAGGGAATAGCCTTACACTTGTCTTTTGTTAAGCAAGAAAAGATAGAATGGGGTGGTGGTGCTTAAAGAACTCTCATCTCCTGAAAACTGACTTTTCTAAATATCTGAGGGGTTATTCAAGTCTCTAGATTCTGCCTGTAAGAAAACACCATTGGGAGAGAGAGAAAGTGATGCAAGATGTATTGGAAGTTTGTCACTTGGTGAACTTTACTTAGGAGTGGACACTATTAGCAAGCCCTAGGTACTCAAGGTTACTGCCATGTTTGCATTTGCTCTCTACCCAGCCTCTGCTTTGTAGTTCCTTTTCAGAGATATTTTTATCCCCCTTGTGATCTAAATTCCCTGCTTTTGAAGGTGTGTATGTATATGGAGGCACCCACTGGCCTTTGAATGATGACAATCACTTTAATGAGCCTCATAATTCAGCAGTGACCTGCCTCACAGACTGTGTTGTGAAGAACTGATGAAAAGATTGTGGAATCCTTTGCAACTACAAAGATGATAATGAGGAACTCCACAGAGAGTATAAAAATTGTAGCCAAGAAACTAGAAGTTTTTATCAGTAGGCTTTTAGAAAAATGCAGTGACCCCAAGGATGCTTAGACCAGGGCTGTCCAACAGGAACGTCTGTGAGCCACATATGTGCTTTAACATTTCCTGTAACATTTTTTTTAAAGTTACATGAAGGTGAAATTAATTTCAGTAATATATTTAACCCACTATATCCAAAATTTTATTTCAAATTGTAATGGGCCATGTTTATATTGTCTTAAAAATCCAATGTGTATTTTATACTTGGGTTCATCTCAGTTCAGATGTGGCCAGTGATTCCAGTAAAAGATAGCCCAGGAAGGAGCTACAGTCAGCCCACTTAATATAAGACATCTGATTTTCATGGAGTAATGTCCATGAGTATCTGAAAGTACTCTTAATTTTCTACAAATATTGATGACTCTTATCTCCTAGATTTTTTTCAGCAGGAATCCAGCTCCAGGGAAGAGGGAAAGCACCAATGTGTCCTGGTGTGTTAAAAAAAAGAACTTACATCATCTTTCTCACTTGACCCACAACAGATCTACAGATCTTCTCACTTGACCCACAACAGATCTAGGCAGAACGGGAAATTAAAGTTCAGGGAAGCCATGCACTTGCCATCATCACACAACTAATGATGGCAAAGCTGGGAAGGAACTTGGGCCTGCCTCCAGAGGCTAGGTGCTTTCCATTATATAATGTTCCCTCCTCAGACAACTCTGTGTAGCAGTGTTCCTCAAACTGGTAGACATCCTAATTACCGGAAGAGATTATTATTAAATTATTAATGAAGCACTGGTCCCAGTTTCTGATTTAGCAAGTCAGGGGAGAGGGAGCAGAAAATTTGCATTTCTAACAAATTCCCAGGAGAAGCTGATGCTAATAGTCCAGGGACCACACTTTGAGAATTTTTGCTGTATAGACTGGATTTGATGCCTTTCATAGGAAACTGTGTGTCTTTAGCTAATAATGATAATTACCTATTCTTCCAGAAACCATTCTTTGATCTGTGAATTTGTCCAATTGTTGTTCCCTTAGTCAGCTAAAGTTGGCTGCTGCATACTAGTCCTTAGATAGGTCCACCCATTATATTAAATTAACTATAGAATATAAGTACTTCGTTGCAATAGGGAAGCATTCACCCCTTTCCTCAGTTTCTGCAGAGAAGAAGAAATGATACAGGTGGACGTCTTATATCATGTAAACAAGGGTAGTCTTTTCCAAATGCACTGTTTACTTTTGAAATTTGCACATTGCATTTTTTTAGGGTATGGTCACATTTCCTGGTGGCATTTTTTAAAATCAAATGATAGTCATTGCACATTCATCACAGTTTAGAAAGATCCTGCCTCACTCTGAATTTTAACTTTTTGTATTTTAACCACCACTACTGTCCAAGAAGCAAGAAATTACCTACCTTTCTACCTAACTGTAAATTCTACCACCTCTTGATTTATTAAGTGGCTTGGGGGCACTTTCAATCTTCCTAGTCATTGACCTCTATCCCTTTTCATTTTTGCAAGGGAGAACTCTTTCCATTCCTCTTATTTATTTTTAATGCCTTTAAGCCCTTTCTTCTACCCCCAACTCCCAAGCCCTGTCATATCTGAAGAAAAACAGCAGATTACCTTGTGCATATCAGGGAGCCCATCACTTTCAGGAGATGACAGCAGTCCCAGGTGTGCTGCTGGGATGGCATCAGGTCAAACTGATATCTGCACACAGAATAGAAGTCGTCTTCATTAGATGCTCCATCAGAAATATGAGGAACATCTTGTGGGTTTGAAGCTGGGAAGAGAGGCAGCCTGTGCCTTTTGGGTTTTTCCTCAGTCATTTAATGGCAAGATGAATGAAAATGCAGTGGTGTGGGCAGGTAGGCTGCAGAGACCACCTTGGCCTTTCAGCCTCACTCAGCTCTGGGTCTGCCTTTCATAACAGTTGCTCTAAACCTGTTTCTTCGTGTGCATGTTGATTGATTGATTTGTATGGGGGGGGGAGGGATAAGGATTTTCACAATAATTCATTCTTATAGCACCCATAGCTTTTAAGAACAGAAGAGCATGGTTTGAGTGTATTTAAATAAATAAAACAAAATAAGAATTACAGTACCCTTATATTACAAAGGAATGACTTGAAAAAAAATATTAAGGGTTTGGGCTGTAGCTCAGTGGTAGAGCACTTGCCTAGCATGTGGAAGGCACTGGGTTCAATCCTCAGGACCACATAAAAATAAACAAAGACATTCTATCCATTTACAACTACAAAAAAATTATTTTTAAATATTAGGAGGAAGGGTCACAAACTCAGTCATATTCCCCAAAATTTCTGTCATTTCTCAAAGCTTCTCTCCATGACATTCCCCATCACCACCATGCTAGTCTCTGTACTCAGGAGCTAGTTCCAGAGGAACTGGAGGAAGGAGGGTTTGGGAAGGCTGTAATAGGAAAAGGGAAACACTATAGATTTTTAAAAAAATGAACTTCAGGAGCTTTTCCTCTGTTGTGCAGTTCATAAATACAGAATCCCTTCATTTGATGTGAGGCAGGATCTTTCTAAACTGTGATGAATGTGCAATGACTATCATTTGATTTTAAAAAATGCCACCAGGTAGAACAGTCATAGAGTATATTTCTTCAAATACCTAGCCTGTCAGAATTTTCATTCAATTTCATCTTGACACAAACGTGGATTTAATCCTCAGAGCACAAAACCCATCCCCCAGATGAAAAGACACAGAATACCCGTGTTGCAAGCCTCCGGATGGAAGTACCAGCAATCCATATTAGAAAGCAGCCATTTGTCTCTGTAACATCACAAGAGAAAGGTCAAGAAATTTTGCCAAACACTACCAAACTACTTTCTGACCTTGCCAAATCTCCTTGCTTACTGTGAAGTGTTTCTCAAAATTTCATGTGCCTGTTAATCACCTTGGAATCTTATTAAAATGCAGATTCTAATTCAGTAGAGTCTTCATGTCTAATAAACTCCCAGGGGTGCCAGCACATCATACTTTAAGTAGCAAGGACCTAGAGGATTTTGTTTCTTATCTGAAAACACTACCTGGTATGAGAGGGTTAGGATTCAGGGCCTGAGACTTGATACAGCCACTACAGTGGGAGAAGATGGGGGCTGCAGATAACAGGAAGGAAAAGTTAGGATCCAAACACAAGTGACAAGGGTAAAGCAGCAGAACTCAGCATCTGGAGAATAATGTGACAAATATCAGGTGGTGGCCTTGGAAAGCAGTAGAAATTAGGACATTGTGATCACTGAAAGGGTAGTAGATGCAATAGGGAATCTCAAAAAATTATATTGCTGTGCCAGCAGGCAGCTGGGAACTCTGCGTCATGGTTACCTAACCAGAGAACTGAATGCAAAAGAGAAGACCAAGGATAGAAGAAGAAGAGAGGGAAAAGAGATTCGGATCCTGGTGAAAACAAGCAGTGGTGGAGTACTGAGGCACACATTCAAACCAAGGGCAATCAGATAACAATTTACTTACCAAAAGTGAGGCTTCAGAAACATGGTTGAGCCCAGAGATATGGAAACTCATCTCTAAAGAAGCTCACATTCAATATGTATGATCTGTCCTTCCAATATAAACTATTGTTTATATTCATTATCTCACCTAATTCTCACAAATTTATATGGCAGTCATTATTGTTCCATTTTAAAGAAATATCTGAGGTTTAGAAAGATTTTATATTTAGCCTAAAGTCCCTCACTAACAAGTGGCAAAACAAATGGTCCACCAACTGATCCTTTATACAATGAATTTTGAATCCTCTTCTCTCTGACATACACTTGCCCAGAGATGATATACATACAGTTCTTTAGTCCTAATTCAAAATTCCCAAAAGAAAAGAATCTGATTGGCATAGTTTGAGCTAGGTTTCAACTCTGGGTCAATTAGCTATTATTTTAATTATAAAGTTATAAAAATTATAAATCACTTAAATTATAAAACCCTGTGAAGTTTTTAGTAGCTTAATAATCCACATTTATAATTAAGGAAACTAGGTTTTATACAGTTTACATGACTTTTCTTAAACCAGACAACTATTTAAGCAGACAATTCAGGATTTATACCCCTGTCTTCTGACCTCAGATTCAATACTCATTTCATTATATCATCATGCCTCTTTAGTATTTATAATTTTATATCTTTTGAACACTTTATAATTTACAATGTGTTTTTATATCCTCTGTCTCATTTGATCCTTCCAACAGTCCCATTATTATTTTTATATCTATTTACAGATAAGAAATTTGATGTTCACAGAAGTTAGATGACTTGTTGAGGTCATATATTTCATTAGAGCTCATGCCAAGGTCCAAATCTCCAACTTCTAGGTCTTAGAGGAGTTCCTGTTGGGGTGAGAGTTGGGGAAGCCAAAATGTAAATGGAGCTAAATCTCATAGGATAGCACACAATATAAAAATGATAGGATATCATTTCTTATAATGATTATCAATTCTTATAATGTTTCTAAGAGAAGCAAAACAGCAGGTGACCTTTTGGTTTGGTTTTGTGCTGGTTTTGATGAAGTTGTTGGCAAAAATTCTGTTGGACACTTAAATTCTGATAAGTGCATGGTAGTGAGGGAGCACCTCCCTGGAGACAAGGATGACTCGCAGGTTGCTAAGAAGCTGATAAAACACATCTGAAATAGGAATTACATTACTTCCTTTAGCATTTAAAGGCCATTGTAGACTGCACAACTCTGTTGGGCTCAGTATTTGGCCAAAGACTATGCAATAGAGTCTTGTTAATCTACAGATACCTAGATGATCTCCCAATTTTAATATTCTTTGGAAATTACTTCTGTTGGGTAGGGTTAGCATTAGCATGAAGGACTTATCCTTGCCTCTTGTTACCATGTTTTAGAAGCAGTTATGCTTTCCCCTTCAACCTAACTTTTGCAAAGAAAGCCATTTCCCTAGAGAACTTACAAAGGCATTTTCTGCATCATCTTTAACTAATAGCTATTTTTTTAAAAAGAGAGAGAGAGAGGATAGAGAGAGAGAGAGAGAATTTTTTAATATTTATTTTTCAGTTTTCGGCAGACACAACATCTTTATTTTTATTTTATGTGGTTCTGAGGATCAAACCCAGTGCCCCGCGCATGCCAGGCGATCGTGTTACCACTTGAGCCACATCCCCAGCCCCAACTAATAGCTATTGAACTGTTATCATGTACAAAGCACAATACCAACTGTGCAAAAGATCAAATGCCTCTAACTTCTCACAAACTGATGACCTTGTGGCAGCAGGGCAGAGCCCCATGATGGAAGGCTCTCTTATTCTAATTCTAACCCAGGAGGATTTTCAGCAGGTATTTCCACTCCCCATTGTTTATGTGCAACACAGATGTATAATTACCCTGTGGCACAGTGAAGGAAGTCCAGGCTTCAAATCTTGTGCAGATATCCTGCCCTTCTCCTGAACAAGTTCTGGAAACCCCTTCATGGTCATCATCAAACCCATCAACAACTGCACCCAGATCATTACTAGGGCGTTGTTTTGAAATGCCAGCTTGTTCTTCCCTATTTTTTAGTCAGCTCTTACAATTCACTAAACCCACTCTGTGGCTTGTTTCAATACCTTTTCTGCTGTATCATCATTGTATAACAAAATTCTTTGTTGTTGAGTTGACACAAAATCCATAATGATTCTCTGGAATGACTCTCAAATAATTTCTGTGGATGGTAAAACTTAAGTTTTGTTGCTATCTTGACTTTTGAAAGGATAAAAGAAACTTAGGAGATATGGGAGACAATTTGCAGAGTGGGAGTGGTATAATCAAAATCTAAACTGTACTGACTTGACAGTCTGAATGCCACAGGACCAAGGCCTTGGCAGAGGCTGATGTGAGGAGCTCCCTCTCTGACAAGACCCTTAGATCCTCTTATAAGGTCCAATCACTAGAGGATTATTTCTGACCTATGCTGACTTTCTCCACCTTCTGCATTTTATATAATCTTAACTTTAAACTTAAAATTCTAAATGGATTAAATTTTACCTGAAAAACTATCATTTGCTCTCTCATTGTGATTCCATTTTCCCCCCGTCCCCATCTATAAGGAAAGAACATCTAGGATTCCACTGTTTCCTGCATCATCTTTGATGCAGAAAACACTGTTTCCAATTCTTTTTTTTTAATTGTTCTTTTTAGTTATATGTGACAACAATTCTTTTATTCCTCTACATTTTGTCGGTGCATTATATTCTTTGTTACATATCCATACATGCATACAATATAACAATACAATTTGTCCAATATCACACCCCAGTACTCCCCAACCCTCTCTATCCCTACTTCCCACTCCTTGGCCCCTTTCCTCTATTGATCTCCCTTTGATCTTCATGAGATCTTCCAAGGTCCTTTTTCCTCTTAGTTTCCACATATGAGAGAAAACATATGACCCTTAAACTTCTGAGTTTGACTGTTTTCCCTTAACATAATAGTCTTGAACAGTAGGCTTGGGTCCATCCCACCATAGGCAGACACCTGCCGGAGCTCAGGCTCTGGAACAGGGACACCCTCTTCAGGCCAGCAGACCACCACGGGAGCCCAGGCCTGGCCCAGATCTGCCCACACCAACATATGCAGGACCCAGGCCCAGGGTAGGTCTGAGTTCGCCACTCCCCCACCCAACCTGAGCCCAAGCCCAACCCACTTCCATCTTAGGACACAGCAGACATCGCCATAGCCTTTCCCTCACAGTAGCCCCTACCTTTTTGACAACAGACAGAGCCTAGAAGCAGCTGCATCTCTGAGCAGGCATCCCAAAGACTGTGTGAGGCCCACACTTTCAGCCCCATCTCTGTAAGACATTGCATCCATCTTGGGGCACCTCCACTATTATCTCGAGTTACCTTGGCTATTGTCAACATGATCTTTAGTTGCAGTACCATACATTGAGGGACACCAGCAGGGTCTGCAAGCCCAATATCAAAGTGAGGTACAGACAATCTGCATGGATACTACAAGAATATAGGGTAGAAACTGTAATATCTCAGATCCACTCTGCAAGAAAGAAGACACATAGACAACATGAAAATACAAGGGAGAAAAGTACCCCCAAACAAACCAGGGCACTATAATAACAGAACCCATGGACAGCGAAGTTGATAAAATGTCAGAGAAGGAGTCCAGAAGGTTCATAATTAAAATGATCTGTGAATTAAAGAATGACCTAAGTGAGCAAATACAAGCAAAAAAAAAATTGATCACTCCAACAAAGAGATAAGAGAGCAAACACAAGTAGCAAAAGATTACTTCAAGGAAGAGATACAGACTGAGTTTAAAAAAACAGTCAGAAATCCTTGAAATGAAAGAAACAATAAACCAAATAAAAAACTCAATAGAAAGCATAACCAACAGACCAGATCACTTGGAAGAAAGAATGTCAGATAATGAAGACAAAGTATACAATCTGAAAAAAAAAAAAGTTGACCACACAGTGAAGACAGTAAGAAACCATGAAAAACAGAACATTCAAGAATTATGGGACAGCATTAAAAGACCATATCTAAGAGTTTTTGGGATAGAGGAAGGCACGCACAATCTCTTCAATGAGATAATATCAGAAAATTTCCCAAGCATGAAGAACAAATTGGAAAACCAAATACTAGAGGCTTACAGGACACCAAATGTACAAAATCACAACAGATCTACACCAAGGCACATTATAATGAAAATGCCTAGCATACAGAATAAAGATAGAATCTTAAAAGCCACAAGAGAGAGGAAACAGATTATGTATAGAGGGAGACCAATTCGTATCTCAGCAGATTTTTAAACCCAGACCCTCAAAACCAGGAGATCATGGAACAACATATACCAAGCTCTGAAAGAAAATGGATACCAACCAAGAATCTTACACCCAGCAAAATTAAGCTTTAGATTTGATGATGAAATAAAAACCTTTCCTGATAAGCAAAAGTTAAATGAATTTACAACTAAAAAGCCTGCACTACAGAACATCCTCGGCAAAAATATTCCAAGAAGAGGAAATGAAAAACAATGATGAAAAAAACCAGCAGAGGGAGGTGTAACACTAAAGGAAAAAATAATCAGTGGAGAAACCAAGTCAAATACCAAATATAAACAAAAATGGCTGAGAATACAAATCATGTCTCAATAATAACCCTGAATGTTAATGGCCTAAACTCACCAATCAAAAGACATAGACTGGCAGATTGGATTACAAAAAAGAAAAAGACCCAACAATATGCTGCCTCCAAGAGAATCATCTCATAGAAAAAGACATCCACAGACTGAAGGTAAAAGGTTGGGAAAAATCATACCACTCACATGGACTGTGGAAGCAAGCAGGGGTTTCCATCCTCATATCAAATAAAGTAGACTTTAACTTAAAATTAATCAAAAGGGATAAAGAAGGACATTACATACTGCTCAAGGGAACCACACACCAACAAGACTTAACAATTATAAATATATATGCCCCAAACAGTGGAGCATCTACATTCATCAAACAAACTTTTCTCAAGTTCAAGAGTCAAATAGACCACAACACAATAATTTTGGGTGACTTTAACACACCTCTTTCATCACTAGATAGATCTTCTAAACAAAAGCCAAACAAAGAATATATAGTCAATAACTTAGACTTAAATGACATATATAGAATATTTTATCCTTCAATGAGCGAATACACTTTCTTCTCAGCAGTACATGCATCCTTCTCTAAAATAGACCATATTTTATACCATAAAGTAACTCTTAGAAATATAAAAAAGTAGAGATACTACCCTGCATTCTATCAAATCATAATGGAATGAAATTAGAAATTAATGATAAAATAAGAAATAAAAGCTACTCCAACACCTGAAGACATCAAGGAGGAGATTAAAAAATTTTTTAGAGGTGAATGAGAACACAGATACAACATATTGAAATCTCTGGGACACTATGAAAGCAGTTCTAAGAGGAAAGTTCATTGCATGGAGTTCATTCCTTAAAAGAAGAAAAAGCAAACAAATAAATGACTTAACATTACATCTCAAAGCCCTAGAAAAAGAACAAATCTACACCAAAAGCAGTAGAAGACAGGAATAATTAAAATCAGAGCTAAAATCAATAAAATTGAAACAAAAGAAACAACTGAAAAAATTGACAAAACAAAAATCTGGTTCTTTGAAAAAAATAAATAAAATTGACACTCTTAGCCATGCCAATGAAGAGGAGAGAGAAAACTCAAATTACTAACATACATGATAAAAAAAGGAAATATCACAACAGATACTACAGAAATACAGAAGATAATTAGAAATTATTTTGAAAACTTGTACTCCAGTAAAATAGAAACTATTGAAGGCATAGACAAATTTCTATAGTCATATGATTTGCCCAAATTGAATCAGGATGATATACACAATTTTAACAGATCAATTTCAAGTGACTAAATGGAAGATGCCGTCAGAAGCCTACCAACCAAGAAAAGCCCAGGACTGGATGGATAAACAGCCAAGTTCTACAAGACCTTTAAAGAAGAACTAATACCAATACTCTTCAATTTATTTCAGGAAATAGAAAAAGAGGGAGCACTTCCAAACTCATTCTATGAGGCCACCCTGATTCCAAAACCAGGCAAAGACACATCAAAAAAAAAAAAAAAAACCCAACTTCAGACCAATATATCTAATGAACATAGATGCAAAAATTCTCAATAAAATTCTGGCAAATCAAATACAAAAACATATCAAAAAGATAGTACACCATGATCAAGTGGGTTCATTCCAGGGATGGAAGGTTGTTGCTTCAACATGGAAATCAATAAATGTAATTCATCACATCAATAGACTTAAAATAAGAATCATGTGATCATCTCAATAGATGCAGAAAAAGCATTCGACAAAATACAGCACCCCATCATGTTCAAAACACTAGAAAAACTAGGGATAACAGGAATATATCTCAACACCGTAAAAGCTCTCTTTGCTAAGCCCCAGACCAACATCATTCTAAATGGAGAGACATCATTCTAAAACTCTAGCCAGCGCAATTAGACAGACGAAAGAAATTAAAGGGATACTGATAGGTAAAGAAGAACTCAAATTAGCACTATTTGCTGATAATATGATTCTATACCTAGAAGACCCAAAAAGTTCCACCAGAAAACTTCTAGAACTAGTAAGTTAATTCAGCAAAGTAGCAGGATACAAAATCAACACCCATAAATCAAAGGCATTCCTGAATATCAGTGACAAATCCTCTGAAAGAGAAACTAGGAAAACTACCCCATTTACAATAGCCTCAAAGAAAAAATAAAATACTTGGGAATCAACTTAACAAAAGAGATGAAAGTCCTCTACAATGAAAACCACAGACCACGAAAGAAAGAAATTAAAGAAGACCTTAGAAGATGGAAAGATCTACCTTGTTCTTGGATAGGCAGAATTAATATTGTCAAAATGACCACATGACCAAAAGCACTATACAGATTTAATGCAATTCCAGTCAAAATCCCAATGGCATTACTTATAGAAATAGAAAAAGCAGTCATGAAATTTATCTGGAAAAATAAGAGACTCAGAATAGCTAAAGCAACTCTTAGTAAGAAGAGTGAAGCAGGTGGCATCACTATACCAGACCTTAAACTGTACTACAGAGCAATAATAACAAAAACAGCATAGTATTGGCATCAAAATAGACTTGTAGACCAACAGTACAGAATAGAGGACACAGAGACTAACTCACCAGTTGACAAAGGTGCAAAAAACATAAATTGGAGAAAAGATGGTCTCTTCAACAAATGGTGCTAGGAAAATTGGAAATCTATATGCAACAAAATGAAATTAAGCCCCTGTGAGAGAACCATGCACAAAACTCAACTCAAAGTGGATCAAGTACCTAGGAATTAAACCAGATATCTTGTACCTAATGGAAGAAAAAGTAGGCCCAAATCTCTATCCTGTCAGTTTAGGCCACAACTTCCTTAATCAGACTCCTATAGCACAAGAATTAAAACCAAGAATCAATAAATATGATGGATTCAAACTAAAAATTTCTTCTCAGCAAAAGAAACAATCAGTGAAGTGAATAGAGAGCCTACAGAATGGGAACAAATCTTTACCACAAGCACATCAGATAGAGCACTAATCTCTAGGATATATAAAGCATTCAAAAACCTTAATACCATAAACAAATAACCCAGTCAATAAATTGGCCAAGGAACTGAATAGACACTTCTCAGAAAAGGATATTACAATCAATCAACAAGTATATGAAAAAATGTTCAACACCTCTAGCAATTAGAGAAATGTAAATCAAAACTACTCTAAGATTTCATCTCACTCCAGTCAGGATGGCAGCTATCAAGAATACAAACAACAATAAATGTTGGTGAAGATGTGAAGATATAGGCCCAATCATCCATTGCTGGTGGGACTGCAAATTTGTGCACCCAATCTGGAAAGCAGTATGGAGACTCCTTGGAAAACTTGGAATGGCACCACCATTTGACCAGCTATCCCACTCCTTGGCCTATACCCAAAGGACTTAAAAACAGTATACTAAGGAATACAGCCACATCAAAAAACAGAATACTCCAGTAATACAGCCACATCAATGTTTCTAGCAGCACAATTCACAATAGCTAAACTGTGGAACCAACCTGGATGCCTTCAGTAGATGAATGGATAAAGAAAAGGTGGTGTGTGTGTGTGTGTGTATATATATATATATATATATACATATATACATACAATGGAATATTATTTGGCATAAAATGAGGATAAAATCATAGCATTTGCTGGTAAATGGATGAAGCTGGGAAAGATAATGCTAAGTGAAATTAGCCAATCCCAAAAAACCAAAGGCCAAATGATTTCTCTGATTTAAGGATGCTGATCCATAATATGCTGGGGGAAGGAGGATGGGAGGATTAAACAAACTCTAGGTAGGGCAAAGGGGTAAAGGGAAGGGAGGGGCATAGGGTTAGGAAAGATGGTGGAATGTGATGGTCATCATTACCCTAAGTACATGTAAGATGACAAGAAGGATGTGACTCTACTTTGTGTATAACCAGAGATATGAAAAAATATGCTCTATATGTGTAATATGAATCATAATTCATTCTGTTGTCATATATAACAAATCAAAATAATTAATAAATAAATATTAGTACCTGCCTCAGAGAAAAAAAAATTAGTCTCAAGTTACATCAATTTTCCTACAAATGACAAATTTTCATTTTTCTTTATGGCGGAATAAAACTCCATTGTGTGTATACGCCACATTTCCTTTATCCATTCATCCATTGATAGATAACCTAAACTGGTTCCATAGTTTGGCCATTGTGAATGGTGCTACTAAAAACATGGGTATGTATTTATCACTGTACTATGATGACGTTACCATGCCTAGCCTTTTGAGGAACCTCAATACTGATTTCCATAGTAGTTATACTAATTTACAATCCTACCAACATTGTAAAAGTGTTCCTTTTTCTTCACATCCTCTCCATTTATTATTATTATTATTTGTATTCTTGATAACTGCCATTCTGACTGGTATGAGATTAAATCTCTGTAGTTTTAATTTGCATTTCCCTAATTGCTAATGATGTCGAACATTTTTTCATATATTTACTGGCCATCTATATTTCTTATTTTGAGAAGTGTCTGTTTCATTCATTTGCCCATTTTTTAATTGGGTTATTTGATTTTTTGTGTAAAGTTTTTTATTTTTTTTTAATTCTGGATATTAATCCTCTGTCAAAAGAGTAGCTAACAAAGATTTTCTCCCATTCTGTAGGTTATCTCTTCACATTCCCATTTGCTTTCTTTGCTGTGCAGAAGCTTTTAGTTTGATGTCATCTCATTTATTAACTCTTGGCATTATTACCTGAGATTTAGGATGACTTTCCAATTCTTACCCCCTCAAAATTCTGAGCAAAATTTTGACAATGGATGCAAAGGAGATCAAATGTTGCTTTTTGCTTGCATTTTCTCCTATACCTCTTACTCCCATTTTTCCTTTAAATTTCCTTTGTTCCTCAATTTTACTCTTCTATTATTCTACCAGACTATGGCAAAATTCAAAATTAGGGTTTGGAAACCATACCAGAGGTCTTAGAAAATCATACTCAGATGCATAAAATGAAATTTTAAGAAAGAAAACCCACTTCAAATGTTTTTAGTCAGTATCTCTGGTTAGCATCTGATTAGCCCTGGTTTGCACACCAAGATTATTCATTTTATTTCCATTATTATTTGCATTTAGCAGAGTTTATAATCACAAGAAGCCCTGTCTTTATCTTAAGAAACTTAGCTTTTAAAATAAAGCTAAAATGAGCATCTCCAAATTTTGTGTGAAGTTACAATCACAAATTGACAATAAGGGTTAAGGTTTTGATCAAATGGGGGTGAGATGAAGATGATATTTGTCAAGCTAACCATTATGTACAGATTCTGCAGTCTTCTAGTTAGGGCCCTCAGTGAGGAGACTAGCAGAGGTCAAATAGAATCTGTCAGAACTGGAGCAGCTGGAAGTGAGATGGAGCTGAGGCAGGTCATTTGGCCCTGCAGTCAGGGAGCGAACTCTGCAAGACAAAGTGTGGATGCAGGAGGATCTGAAAACCCAGAGGTACTTCTGGCAGATTGCTTCCATCTTGGAAAGGACCTAGAGAGAAGGTCTGAAAATTCAGATAATATCCAGAGACATAGGATTAACAGAATCACCCACTCTCTGACATTATAAGATCAGGGGACGCTGATCTGATTCTCTTTAGATGGTATTTATGTAGTCTCTGGATAAAGTGTGCGTTTCAGCTTCTCCAAAATGAGTTTTAGGTACCCCATGTACATTTTTTTATCTTGTTTTATAAAATGTTCTCAGCTTACTTTGCTATACGAGCTCATATTTCTAAATACTTTCCTTTGAGCCTCTCAAAATACAAGCACTAATTACACCAACCCTGCAACTTCCTCTTGAAGTGTGGAGTGTTGTTGTTGAAAAAGACATAGAAATTGAAGAGAATGACAAAAGTATCCTGCCAAATCCAGGGGTTGACTTCAAAATAAAACTGAGATGATTGATGGCCCCCAACTCCCTTACCTAACAATCACACCATCAGACTTGATTCCTTTTCCTTTCTCCCTCCCCTCAGATAATTCTTACACACATTACCATCATGTAACTGGACCTTTAAAGACACAGTAGAACAAGTGAATGAAATCAGCCTGGTGGTTTTGGCTGTGCCTATAGGCAAATGCTCCCAGATTCTGTTTTCTGTCCTCTCATGCCCACTAGGTAGCATTCCATTTTCTAATCCCTACATCTCTAAGATAATGACTCTTTCAGTAAAGAAAAAGAAGCTACCAACTTCTCCCCACCCCCATCAGCTTCCAAGGAAACTACTCATGGAAACCTGAAGTGAACATCAAAACACCCTATGATCCTCTGATGAAATAAAAAGGAAAAACATTGCCTCTTCCTTCCTTCTTCTCACCAGAAATATCTCAGATTTCCACTTTTGAGCTTCATTTTCTCTAATGTCATTAAGTGCAGAGACCTGGTTAGTGGGCTGAGACACTCTTAGAAGTTGCTGGGAACACTTTTCTTGGCTCTGTGAGAAAAGCTGACACCAGAGAGCAACATCTCATTGACCTTTTGTGAACTTCACACTCCAGTCTCTGGAGAATGAAAATCAGTCTCAGCATCTCTCATTTCATTAGGGGAATCAGGGCAGTTGGACTTGTGCCTTCTTCATTCACACAGCTAGAAGTTCCGTGGAACTAAGTAGTATGAGATGACGATACAGGGAATTCCTAGTGACCTTTAGTGTCCTTGAGTCATCTATATATGCTCCCTTCCTGGCAGCAGAGTCTCTGTTAATTAGCCAGCTGGTTGCATTATTTTTATGACTGATAGTTTTCAGACAATGAGAAATAAGCCCAGTGGGCAAGGTCCCTGACATAAAGAGATTAGTTTGAGTTTCATTTTTTTTTTTTTTTCATTTCCAGGAACAGAACACCACTCTCTCTCTTTTTTTTTTCTTTTTTTTTTTTATTGGTTGTTCAAAACATTACAAAGCTCTTGACATATCATATTTCATGCATTAGATTCAAGTTGGTTATGAACTCCCAATTTTACCCCAAATACAGATCAGAACACCACTCTCAGCACCCTCTTTTTAGAAGACAAGTTGCTTTGCCCACTTCTATCAATCTGAAACAGTCTTCTCTCCAAATACTCCAGTCTGTTACATTCTTTAGTTCAGACTGCTGTCCTTCATATAAATGATAATCAGAACATTCTGGTGCTTCAATACCCACATGCACCCACAGCAATTGAAGTCCAGGAGTGAAATAAAATGGAGTGCCCTGGACAAAACTTCTCTAACCCTAACCTACTCTTCCGAAAAGTTTCCACCAACTATTAAGTGCAAGTGCTATTCAAGAGTTAATCTGGAAACCAGATTGCCTCAGTCATTTGGGAAAGAAACAGAGATGTGGATATCTTTTCAAACATCCCAGGAGGTTCTCATTAAATGCTCATTTTTCTACCCAAAAAGTGAATACAATATGGGACAAGTCACTTTCTGGTTTTATGTTACCTATAAAAGCCAAGTTGAAGAGTATCCAAGAGTGCTCTTCAAGTTTGGAAAGAGAAGTCCATAAGCAGCTATCTTTACTGTCATTAAGGAGGGACCAGAAAGGTCAAGCTTTGAAGATAGAAGGACTCATTAGGACACAAGAATGTTCATTTCTCTTTTGCCTTTCTAACAAGATATTCTCCTTAAGCAGCCTAAATCCCAAATCTTCAAGATTAGGAATGTTAAAGAAGGTATCCAAATATTACATTGAACCATAGGAAATCACCTTTACTGACCTCAATAAATGGCAATTTCATGTGGTTTGATCTGATAGAAAAAAAAATATTTTATTTTTGATGTACAAAAGTAATTTTGCACCAAGACAATGGCTTGAAAACAAAACTATATTAACAAAGAAGGACTTTTCTAAACTTATTCATTTGCTATAACAAGAGATAAATAAAATGGCTTCTCTCAACCTCCCTGCCTGCCACCCATCTGTCTTTAAGGCTCAGGCAAAAATCTGGAGTCAGCCTTATATGAGATAATCTAGAACTTTACTATACTATAGAAGACATGAGGCAAAGAAGATGAGTTCACAAGGAAAGCTGCATAGTTCCCTCAGGAAACTTAAAGAAAAGGGGTTAATAACTGTCTTTCTAGAATGCTGGGGGTTGGGGGCACTAGATGAATCCAGAGATAAAACAAGAACAGCAGACAAGCAACTGAAAAATCTCAGAGGCTGGTACTGACTTTAAGTTTGCCATCCAGGGAAGCAAAGAAGTAGAGCCACAAAACAGAAAGAAACAGGCTCTTAAAACATAGCTCAGTTACTTGCTTACTTGTAGTTAATATAGAGAAAATAAAAGATTGAATAAATAGGTCAATAACACTGGCACTTAGAATACCCAAATAATACTTTATGTACACATAAATGCTAGACTTAATAAATACTTGCTTACTGAGCTTCAAAACAGTCTCAGAAAACTAGAAGAGAATAGACCATAATGGCACAGATATAATCCAGTCACATGGGACCTCCATAGGAATGGCAAATATCTAGCACACCCTCCAATTTTCCTCTCCCACATCCACTGCAGACAACATTCATCAATCCTAGCAGCCTTCCACCTGAACCAGAAGGAAGTCTCAGCATTATCTTCAATATAGATTCCAGCTAATTTCAAGAAATCTGATGAATAGGCATCAGAGATGATGCCTATTTTCCATAGCTGCTTATGAGCTCCCTGTGTATGTCTGTGTTAGCACTTCTATCTCCTCCTCAGTGATCTCTC
Source organism: Marmota marmota marmota (assembly GCF_001458135.2). Taxonomy (NCBI): domain Eukaryota; kingdom Metazoa; phylum Chordata; class Mammalia; order Rodentia; family Sciuridae; genus Marmota; species Marmota marmota. Next base: position 25,509,474 of record NW_026000142.1, on the reverse strand, counting down.
CCCTGCCCCTGCAACCTATGTCTTCTGCCCCACCTTACTTTCATCCCCCCCCACCACCACTAGCACATATGTGTCTTAAGTTCAGGGATCTTTGTTCTTAATTCACCAACAGTTCTAAAACAGTGCTTGGCACAAGGTTAGATCTCAATAAATATTTATGGGATTAAAAAATATTTTTATGCAGTATTGTTTTCAGTCTTTTAGTTGTGCAGATTTTTCAGGGGCAGCTGGCTCATTCCCTCTGTACTGAACCTTTCCCAGACCTTCCTATCAGAAGGCCCCTCTTTCTCTTCTTGCTTCAGTAGTCACACAGTGTGGATAACTTCTTTACCCAACTTACCATGCTGTACCTCAATCAGTGTTTGTTAAATGGACTTAAAAATAAGAACGGAGATATGATCAAAAAACTGAAATAACAGTGTCTCACAAGTGTGCGGCACTTTCACTTTTTCGGATATGAGTTCAATAGGGATTATCACCTCAATTTTATAGGCAAGAGAACAAAGGTGCAGAAGCAATCTTCTCATGCTTTGCTAATGGCAAAGGCAACCATCATCTGCTCAGGGCACCATGCTCTCTTCACTAGATAATGCTGCCATTTGATGTATTATTTGCCTCAATTGAGAATACATCATATTCTTTAATTCTATGGGTTTTAGAAATAATATACTTGTTTTATAGTTATAAGTTACACATTTTATATTTTTTATTCTAGTAGCTTTATTATACTTTCAAATTTTAATGTAAGTTACATTTTGAGTATTTCACTAGATGTTTTTAAAACAGAGCTTTTTAAAAAACTTTAGTTTTTCAGCCCACTAATTATGATATTTGGGCCCTATTTTGTAGTTGCTAATTAATACTATTCATACCACTCATAGCACTCATCCTGCATGATTGTGAATTCTTTCCCCAGGAGCCCAGAACTTACCCTTAGTTTTATTTTCAATATTTATTAGTTTTTGTTTTGTCTCAGTTTTTTTTAATATCCCTATTGGCCAATCCTGGCTTCATTTAGGTATGGGAATATAATTTTTACAGCACTTCCTCTATCTATTATTATTCTGATTATCTGTACTCAGGGGGATGGAGCAAATTTTGTTACCTACATTTGAAAATGTGAAAAAAGTGAGGCACCAAAAAGAGAACTGACTTGCCCAAAATCATTCAATTAGTTAATGATGCAGTGACTATCAGAACCCAGTTCTCTTGACCCGGGATCCTGCATTCTTTCTGCTCAAACCTAATGGGCTGTGTGTGAGCTGTCTTCTAGCCACAGAGCCCTCAGGGCCTGCTCAGACAATGAGCTCCTCACACTAACCCCCCCCTACCCCCCGCC
>NW_026000142.1:25474609-25508110 GCF_001458135.2 Marmota marmota marmota | reverse complement strand
CCCCCCCCCCCCCCCCCCGCAAGGACACTGGGTCCTACACTGCAAAGCGCTTTCTCATTCCAACGCGTCATCAGCTCACTTTCCATCAGGAAAGGGCAGACTGTCCCAGACTGTGCAGCTGCCCTACAAAGTGAATGGAAACATCACACAGAGATAAAGAAGAAAGCAGAAATCTCATTCCACTGCTGCCTCAGGAAGAGAAGAAAGCATCCTTGGGGCTCCTCCATCTGAGAGCGGGCTCATCTCTAGAATATAAATGGCAGCGTCCTTCCCATAATGTTTCCCATTCTTCAGGCAGACAAACCACACATTCAGTGGGTCACACACATGATTCAGGCTTCAATCTTGCAATTGGATATGTTTTTAATCCAAGTTCTGTGCAATTGGGCTAACATTAACTTTATTAGGTAATTACCTCTTTCAGAGGGCTGTTAACAGCGCTGTGGACAAGAATGTCAGCTTGCTACAAGAGATGTGCTTGCTGACAGCAAAACAAAGAGAAGCTGAGGCAGGTTTTTCTTTTAGCCTATTTATTAAAATTGTATGAGTAAGTCATTTTCTCCCTTGTGGGCTTTCCCTTGTAGTTTGTATGGAATCACAGCTGTTTGCATATAAATGCAATGGCCCAGCCTCCCTGTCATCCACACCAGCTGTACTGAGCCAGAGAAACCCCCTACAGGTCTTATCACCCACCCAGGAACTGACAGACCAGTGAGAGCCCACTGGCTTGACTTCACCCACCATCTTGTCACTAACCAATGACAGCTTCTGCCCTGAGATGGAAGAAGGACTTCCGGTGCCAGGTTTACAGTTGGCCTGATTGTCCATATTATGATGGGGAAGAATTGGTCCCATCAGCATTCCCCAAAAGAACATAATTTTACCATGAGACCCTCATGATTCTCCAAAGTTGAACATATGTGTTCTTTAGTTAGATGAATTTAAAAAGCACCATGAATGCTTTATGCCCCCTCCCCTTGGGGAATTGCAAAGCATGGCAACATCCAAAAGCCTGACATCTCAGAATCCAAAAGATTCTGTCCCTTGGTATTGAGGGTTCAATTGTATCTCCCTGCAAAACTCAAATGTTGAAATCCAAATCCCTAGTACCTTAGAGCCTGACCTTATCTGAAATAGGGCTGCTGAATATGAAATTAGTTTAAGATGAGATTGCATTGAAATTGGGTGGGCTTTTAATCCAGTCGTCATAAAAATGGAAAATATGGACAGAGGTATCCGCACAGGGAAAACACTCTGTAAACGTGAAGGCAGAGATCAGAGTGATACTTCTACAAGCTGAGGAACTCCAAAGATTGCCAGCAAACTACCAGGAGCTAAGGGATCAGGGCAGAACAGATTTTCCTAGGCAGCCTTCAGAAGGATCCAGTCCAGCCCCAGATACCTCTGGTCAGACTTCTAAACTCCAGAACTTTGTGATCATTAGTTCCTGTTATTTGCTTAAGCCACTGGGGTTTGTGGCACTTTGTTCCAACAGCCCTAGAACACTAGAACATAGGACAATTTCCCTGCAGTCACACAGATAATTAATGGGAAAGCCAGAGAGAGAATGCAGGCCTCCTGGCCTGGGGAAACTGTTCCTTCCAGCACAGCACACAGAACATGCTCCCTGTTCATTCCAGTGCTTTAGGTCCTATGGCCTGTGGCAAAGAAATCGAATGGGAAGAGAGAGGTGGCAGAAAGAAAAGAAGAAGAAAAGCAGAACAGAAAATGATACTCCTGCTTCTCTTTTTTTACTTACAGGGCCCTCAGTAATGAAAGTGAAAGTTATACTGGTAATGATAGCTAAATTTGAGTGCTTGCTACGTGACCAGCACAGTTTTAAGCATTTTACACATGTCATCTAACCCTAACAGCAAGTTAGATGCTGCCAATTCTAACTACTTTGCTCTCTACCTCTGGGCTTTCACTCAGGTAATGCAGACAGAAAAAGTCTTTGCAATGGGAGGTCAAATAAAGCCACTCAACTTGTCCAATAGTTAAACCCCAGTAAAGCCTCTAAAGAAATGCTTATCACTGTGTCCCAGTGTTTTTCCAGAATGTGAGCTTTTTAGAAAAAGAGTACTTTGATTACTTATATTCTGCGCATCAAGATATGGTCCATTTTATTCAAGTACTTTTATATATTTGGTTCTTTCTGATCGTGTTCCTTTTATGAAGCTTTGCTCTGAGGATTTCTGTTTGCAGTATAAGGAGCAGGCTGGATTAAAGGCTTCATTCAGGAAGCAAAATATATGAGCCTTAGCATCTTTATACATTAGAGCAGATCCATTCCGTAAAATTTCCACTTGGCCTCCCCTTTGATGCGAGGCATGCTGAGCCTCCAGCCCTGGTGATATGGTTACACAGTCACTGGCTTTTCTGGGCAGGTTTGATTTCAAGGGTCCTGCCCCATTGCCAATGCACATACCAGAGTCTGAATCACAGCAATGCTCAAAAATAGGGTAACCATGATATTGTATATTCTAGGCAATTTAATTATTATTTTTCTGTAGGCTGTTAGCCAAATAATATTTCCAAATAAGCCTCAGCACTCCCTTAATGTCACCCATTTGTGCCCAAATATTAACTTTATTTTGTAACACCCCCCCCCCAATTTTTTTTTCCTTCTAGGTGTATGAGAATTAAAGGACAGGTAGAAGAAAGTTATATAGAATATAGAAAAAGGTTGCAGGAACTTAAAATACCCTCTCATGCCAGACTGAAGAATGTGATTTAAAACCTCAAAGATTTTTTTTCTTGCCCTGAAGCAAGCAACCACTGTAATAATTTAACTGAAACCTTCTATTACATTAGTCGCTAAATTTAAACATGCAAATCTTCTGAATATAGGCAACAACTAACAATCTTTCTTCCTGGTTAAAAGGTTTATCCTTCAAATTTCCTTCTTCTAGATTCTCTGAACTTTTACAACTTTTTTTTTCCTTAGTCTATCAGAACATTAAAAATGCATTCTCGCATTCTTCTTTAATCATGATTTTCCATGTGTACTCGCAAATGCATCTGATTTATATTAGAATCTTGAAATGCATTATTTAGAAAAGAAGAATCTAATTCCAAAAATAGTCTTATGTCCATATTTTCTAGTTTGGGTATAACATGTAAAGTGGTTGGTACCAGACCAAAGCAAAAGAGGAGTATAAAGGGAAAGGAGCGAGGATGGGAACCGGAAAGACAGTAGAATGAATCAGACCTCACTTTCCTATGTTCATATATGAACATACAACCAGTATAACTCCACATCATGTACAACCACAAGAATGAGATGCTAATTATAAGTTATACTCCATGTATGTATAATATGTCAAAATACACTCTACTATCATGTATTTCTTTTAAAAAAAGAACAAATAAAAAAGACCAAATAAAAATAAAGTTTTTAAAAGAGGGGTATACAACAAGCAGGTTTTAATCTAGATAGAAAGGACTAGGAAGCAAATAACGGAGAATCCACAGTTATCTAGGCTATAACTGAAATTATATGCTCATACTGATAGAAAACTCTATTTGGAAATATTATGCTCCAGCCCACTGCATGATTATAATGCCAAATAGAACCTTTTTTAAAAAATCAGACCAAAAATCCAGATGCCATGCTCTTGATCTCTGTAGAAGGTACCCTATATCTGTAACACACTAAAACCCTAATTAGGTGCAAAGCCACCTGACTGCTCCTTCTTCTCTCAGTCTGTCTAAACCTCTGGTTTCTACACATCCCTGTACATCAGAATCACTGGAGCTGGGAAGCCCCCACCCCAACTGAGTGCCCTCCCAACGTTTCTAATTCTGCAGGTCTGGGGTGGGGCCCAAGAATGTGCATTTCTAACAAGTTCCTAGCTGACGTAAGCCTGCTGGTCACTGGATTACACTTAGAAACTTTGGTCTTCAACAAACAAAAAATATGCAATTTTAATAACCGAAATAATTATTTAGATAGTTTATTTTTGTGCCATATTTCTCCTGTATTTGAACTCCTACCTTACACACATAGGACTATGAAGATCCAGATTGGATGGCCAGACTGCTATACTGATGGGTAACCAATTCCATATTGTGAAAAAAAAAAAAAAATGACAGGCTTTTACAAAGAGAAGAACAAACATACGTACCTATGGCTGAAAACCCATCACCTTTGATTCAACAGTGAAAATCGTGCTCAATTTAGTGAACCCTCTCCTGAGACTTGCTCACTCAAAAGAAACGTTAAGCTTCATTCAGTGTCATCTGGAGCGCACAGTCTTCTGTTTTGGGGTATTGTGACTTCTGGGAGTCTCGGGAAGTCTGGGTCATAGGAAAGAAATTCAGGGAGCTAGAATATCATCTCATGAACCATCGTGTGGCCTTAGAGAAAGAAGTCACCTCCATTGTCTTCGTTTTCTGCTATTTTCTTAGCCCTCCAACAATTTCTCAGAGGATGGTATCCTCTGTACGGGTTTTAATGGGTACCTGCACATTCTTTGATAGGTTTAAAGATGAGCCCTCAGGTTTGAACACTGGTTTTTAATTTCCCAAGGCTACTAGAAAACAGAGTTTAAGAGGTTAGCAGGGAATGGCACTTTAATAATCTCTGAAGACATTTGGTAGACGCCCCTCTGGTGCTCTATTAGCCCTGACTCTGATGCTGCCAGGGTACCCAGCAGGGGGCAGTGCTGCCTGCCTGGAGTCTGATGGGAATAAACAGCCATGCAGCTTTTCCCGGGAATAGCTTTTGGTTGCTGTGTCTGCAGTTTTTCTTTTCCCTTTGCAACTAATATTCCCTCGGCCTGATCCAAAACCTCCAAGGCATCCTTCCCAGAAAACCCTTCCTGATTGCCAGCACTTCAGAGAAAATCACTTCTTATTTAATTACTCTGACAAAAACAAGGGAGACCATTTCACCCTCTCTCTTGTCCTGACCCAAAGACAGAGCTGAAATGGAAGCACAGCAAAAATATGTCCTTTTGAGAAATTTCTCCAAGTGAAGGGCAAAGGAAGAATAGGGATCCCTTATAATTTAAGTACATCATTTTGGCCTCTACTTCACCAGCTGCTTATTGCTATGTGCAGGATTTGATATTTAGAAGAGATATCTGGGATGTCTTTAATCTGTTCTCCTCCCCAAAAGAGTGCAAACCCAAGCTCTTCCCATGACAGTCCTGGAACTAGAGCCCTGCTTTGAAGGAAGGAGAAAGATGAGAGAAGTTGGCACTATGGTGGACCTGTAGGTTCTACAACCAGAGAGAACCTCAGTCCCAAATATTCCTCATGGTATGCTTTATATGGTTTTGGAACAAGAAGGTTCAGTTGAGATTTAGATTTGTCATTGTCATGGGCTCTCAATGGTCCCCAACCTCCTTAGGTCAATGAAAGCCCATCTCCTACTATGAACTGGCTCATTCTCCCACAACTTCATGCAGAAATAACTATATCCACCTCAGTCTACTATGAACTGGCTCATTCTCCCACAACTTCATGCAGAAATAACTATATCCACCTCAGTCTTGAGTGCTTTGATCAGTCCTTGTCTCACTCATCCAGAACCACTGACTCTTGGAATGAGTGAGCAGCATGGAGTTTGAGGTGTGTGCCTGGCATGGGGAGAGGAGAAGCAGGAACCCACTAACCACAGACTTGACCATTCCACACATTTACCTAGAAACAGCCTGAGCAACACCTGCTCTCATGGAAGGAATAATTACTTGATTCCCAAGAGGGATTAAAACCCTTCATTCTGTGTGCATAAATTGCTGGTTTTCCAGCAATTATGTACACACAGAAACTTCGTGAGCCTACTAACGTTTACTTCATCCACACGACCTCCTCCTGCCTTGACCACATGTATCCCTCTGTCTCAAGGACCCCTTCCCCTCCCACCATCACTTGCCACTTCTCCATCCCTAGAACTCCTAGGCCAAGGAGTGGGTGGTCTAGCTCTGAAACAGGCTGCCATGGTTTAAATCCATGCTCAAATACTTACACCCCCCAGTCATATTTGGAATGTGCTTAACTTCTGTGTTTCGGCATGCACTTTTCTAAAATGGGAATGATGATAACAGAGTTAATGTCAGAGAAACACTAGAAGGGTTCAATTAAACAAAATTATATTATGTAGAATTCTTGCCATAATGCCTGGCTATTATTACTCTTCGAGACTAGGTTCAAATGCCACCATGTACTCTCAGATCTCTTCCCTCCTACTTTTGTTCCCTGAACATGAGCCTTCTATAGCTATTAACACATATATTATCATTACAGGGTGGCTTCATGATGTAGAACGCAAACCCTACAGCCTTCTTGTCACAACTGGGGCTGATCTCTAGGAAGCCATCCCTGCAACACCTCATGCCTAAAACCGTTAACTGGAACTCTTCCAAACAGCTTAACTTTTTAAAAAAAGTAACCTTTATTCTCTGGCATAGCTCATAATTGCGCCATAAGTGAAGGGAAGAATTTTGAATTTTATAAGTACATGACAAGATAGTCAACAACTTACTATCTCTCCTTCCACAGACTTCCTGAAAACCAGCCCCTAGCTTGCCAGTTGACCCCCCTCTGGTGCAAATCTATATAGATGAGGTGCCATCATGGTCAGAGCTCCCTCATCCATAAGGACAGGGCCCCATACCATACACTGGTGGCCATACCCACTCTTGAGTAAGTGCTGATGTGAAAGCTCATTTTCCTTCATGGGAACCGAGAATCCCTAGAAGGAAAAGAACCAGAGCAAAAACTCAGGCAGGGGACCCATTTGCATCGTTGGCAAGTCCCTGGCAACCCCCTTCTATGGCAAATATATCCCCATGGTCTTCTCTCCTCCCTGAATGTTCCTGGTACTTCTCTGTCTCAACTAAAATCCAGCCCTGCCCTGGAGAATTCCCTTTTGTACCTCTGTGCAAAGAAAGTGACTCATTCTGCTACAGCTTTGAAAGGCAGTGATGAGAGTATGCTTTTGTCCTCCAATGCTTCTTCCAGGTCATATCCTGGCACTTTAAAAACAAACAAGGAAATCTTCTTGGAGATTTGTGTCAATCTCCCAGCCCTGCTGGCTTCCTGAACATACTGGCAGCTGGTCCCTAGTCTTCCTCTATCTTCAAACTCTGCCATCTTCCCATGCATCTCTTTTATTCACATCAGCAGCCATCCACATGAATATAAACTCTCAGTTCTTTCATTTCCTTGTGTCAATGAATCCCTCTCCACTCCAGACACCTCCTCTAGCCCTTGGACTCTGCCATTCCCTAGAACCTCCAAAACACCAAAACTAGATATCCATTCTCAGTCCTTCAAACTGATCAAGACCTCGATCCCTCAAACTAGATTTTCTTTCCCTGTCATTACTTGCTTTCTGACCAGTGCACCCTCACCGCAACCATTTCCTTGCTGGACATCCTTAAATCGTTCACCAATTGCCTTGGTGAAGTCAAGTTCATCCGATTTTCTGCCTTCTGCATTTCTACATCTGGACGTTAAGGAATTCTAAAGGGGTAAAACATCAGTACTATTTCCAATGATGAAATTCTGTCCCTCTGCTTGGTCCCCAGCTATCCCCTGGATATTTCAATTTTTCTTCATTTTTCTAAAAGTCCTATCTTAACGACTCTCCCAGCAGTCTCAGCACACAGCCTTTTTCTTCCTGCTTCACAAGAGAAATAGGCAACATCAGATAAAGTATCTCCTCTCCTTCCAGCCGCTACACATCTGCACATTTATCTCTTCTACATCATCATTTTCCCTCTCTCCCCTATCACAAGGGAAGAGGAATCCCTCCTTCTCCATCAGCCAAATCCCTTTGCTTGCCCACTAACATATGTGCCCTCTGACTTCTGCAGAATCTTATAATATTAAATCTTATAATATTTGTACCTCTTCTGACCCTTTCCTGCAATTTGTACTTTCCCCATCAGCAATGAAATATGCTTGCCTAAAAACAAAAGTAATTTTTTTTTTTTGCAGTACTAGGTATTGAACTCAGAGATGCACTATCACTGAGCTACATCAGTATTTTATTTTGGGACAAGATCTTATATGTTGCCCAGGCTGGCCTCCAACTTGGGATCCTGCTGCCTCAGCCTCCCAAGTACCTGGGACTATAGGCATGCACCACTGCACCTGTCGTGAAGCTTCTTGATGAGATGATTTTCACAATCTGCCTCCACTTCCTTACTGAAATCTCTCTCTGAAATTACCAGACTTTTGCCAGTATCTCCAGTGAGAGCTGTACCATTGAATTCAAAAGACACTATTCAGTCTTTATCTTTTCTTCTTTCCTGCAGAATTCGACATTGATAACTACTCCTCCCTACTTGGAAGTACTCTCTTCTTTTGGCTTCCATGACACCATATTCTCCTTGTTTTCCTCCTTCCTTACCACTTACTCTGCTTTGAAGGCCTTGCTTCCTCTGTCTGCCACTTAAATATTAATGTTTATTTTGATTCAGTTATTGAAATTCCTTCCAGCTACTTATTATCATAGAACAAACTACCCTCAAACTTAGCAACTTAAAGTAATATTAGCTTATAATGCTCAAAATATCAAGGGCCAGGAATTTAGGCAGGGTTCTGTGGGGCAATTCTTCTGTTCCATGTGGTATCACTAGGCTCATACATAAATTCAGCTAGTGGCTGGGCTAGGCTGGAGGGTCTAAGATGGCTCATCACATGCCTGGCACTTTGGCAGGCGTGACCGAAAAGTTGGGAATCTACTCCTGTCTAACTTCTCCATGTGGTCTCTCCAGCAAGATTGCCAGTCTTCTCAAAAAGCAATTCAATGAGCCAAGAACAAGTCATCCAATAGATAGAAAGAGGAGGCTGCCAGAGCCTGGAATCTGGTGCTGGGATTATTCTGCTGGCCAACTAGTGATGAGCCTTTCCAGATTCAAGGGGAGGAGAGAGATCGTCAATGGCAGGGCAGGTGGGGGCTGCAGCCATCTGTAAATCACCACAGCCACCTTTTGGAAAGAAAGGAAGGAATGGAGGGAGGAAGGGAGGGAGGGAAAGGACCAGTCTGCACCATCACTGTCCTCCCTCTCCTGGACCACTGCACTGCCTTCCTCACTGATCTCCCTCCCTGGCCATGCTGCCCCTTCCATCCCATGACCACTAGGAAGCCAGAGAAGCCTCTCTGTAATGCATATTGCATCACAGCACTCTCCTGCTTGAAGCTCTTCAACAGCTTCCCATTGCCCTTAGGGGGAAGCCCAAATGTCACAGCACAATCAATGAGACCCTTAGTGATTTGTCACTGCTGAGACCTCCACCTTCACCTCCTGCAACATCTTCTTTATTCTCAGTACTCTGCAGTATTGATATTTCCACACACACCATGCGCTTTCTTCTTCTCCAAGCCTATGTATGTTTTGTACGCTTGGGAATATTATTCTACCCAGCACTCCAGGACCCAGTGCACATGGACAAGTGTGTTCTCTCTCTCTCTCTCTCTCTCTCTCTCTCTCTCTCTCTGCCTCTTACACACACACACACACACACACACACACACACTATCCCTTTGTTTATTTATATATGACAGCAGAATGCATTGCAATTCTTATTACACATATAGAGCACAAGTTTTCATATCTCTGGTTGTATACAAAGTATATTCACACCAATTCGTGTCTTCATATCTGTACTTTGGATAATAATGATCATCACATTCTTTGTCACTATCACCATCCTTCAGATCTTGGCATGGACAAGTTATTCTCAAAACACTTGTGTGGTCCCCAACCAGGCAGCATCAACATCACCTAGGAACTTGTTAGAAATGTAAATTCTCAGGCCTGATTCTAGACTTACTGAGTCAGAAACTTTATAGGTGGGTTCTAGAAATCACCATTTTAACATTCCCCTTACTTATCATTTCTGGACCATGACTATAAACATGATAATGATATCTCTTCAAAATGCTGTATAGAGAATCCATAAGATAGTGCACATACTCTGATTCTAGTGTACTCTAAGGTCTAAGAATCACTGGCTAGCTAACTCTTCTTCTGGGTAGCTTTCTCCAACCTAACTCTTCATCCAACAGGGGATAGAGATCTCTCCTGCATGTCCACAGTCCTCCATCCTTAACCTGATCTTAGCCCTTATCATAGAGTAGTAGAATTGCCTTCTTATTGAACCCCAGTGTTATCTTTCTGAGCTCCCATAAATAGGACTCTATCTTGTTTACTGATGTGTCCCCACTCTCTGTATCATGAACACCACAGTAGTAGTTAGTTAAGAAGCTGAAAGTGCACATACCAAACTTTTACAAAGGTACAATACAAACAGCACAGAGATTTCATTCTCTGAGGATAATTGTAATTAGCAGCTGGGTTTAGACTTCAGGGACCTTTTATTTTTGGGAGGGTATTACTATTTATTTTATTTTATTAACCTTTGCATAAGAGAAAGGAGACACTGTGTATGTACAAGATACCTAACTACTAACTACTGTTGAATCTAGTTAAAGCCCTGAAAATGAACCACCTGACCCTAGCCCTGAAGTGAGATAAACCAAGCTATTCATATTCCCGTTTCTGCATTACCAGTTCCTCCATTGCTTGCATTTTAATACACTAACTATGTTTACTGGAGTTTCTAAAATGCCACTGAATCTTTAGAAATTTGGCAGAAAAGAAGAATCTGGGTCATGCAACTGTGAAATCTGAATAAGGTATAATTAACATGCCCATCAGCTTTCACAGAAGTGATGCTAGTTTGCAAACTATTCATTAATCTGCACAATAACAGCAACTGGATACAATGCAGAAACCAAGCTGAAGATGAGAGGCTCAGTATAGTGCTAACCCAAAGTTGGGTTAGTGGTACATAGGAATGAATTGCTTCTATTTTCTGCTTAGAAAGACATGACTGTTTAAGTATTTGGAACTAGAGTTATCAAGAGTGGCAATATAATTACTGACCCTCAATGCTTTTAAATATAACTTTATTATTCACAAAATACTCTCCAAGTTATGGAAAACATCTCATGAATTGCTGTGGAACTCAGGGGTGGCAGTGAGGGGAATGACTCCTTGTGTAGGAATAAAATGTAAAAATGGCTACATCTCAAAATCAGGAGAAAACTATAATTAATCAAGTCCCAGATTTTACCTATCATTGTGGCCTACTTAACATTTCTGGACCTTGACTCTAAAATAGGGTAATAATACCCTTCCAGAATATTGTTTTGAGAATTAAATAAGATACTGCATATACGCTAATCTGCACATAGCTAATAGTTCTCCTTTCTATTCTTCCCAGGCAGAATTAGTGACATCAGAAACCAAATGGACTATAGAAAACAGTATGGTAGTTCCATAAACAATTAAAAAATAGAATTGCCATTTGATTCAGCAATCCTGAGTGTAAATCCAGAAGAATTCAAAGTAGTATCTTGAAGAAATATTTGCATACAATGTTGCCCACAGCATTATTCACAATAGCTAACTTAGCTACTTTTACCTAAAAGTAGCCCAAATGTCCATCAACAGATGAATGGATAAATAAAATGTGGTATATACATACAACAGAATATTATTCAGCCTTTTAAAAAAGAAATAGGGTCATATGGTTCATCATGGATGAAACTTAAGGTTATTTGCTGAGTGAAATAAGCCAGTCACAACAAGACAGATGCTGCATCACTTACATGAGGTATCTAAAGCTATCAAACTCACAGAAGCAGAGAGTAGAATGACGGTTGCCATAGAGGAGGAGGAGGAGGAGCTGTTGTTTAATGGATACAGAGTTTCAGTTTCACTAGATTGAAAAAGTTCTGAAAATCCAATGTAAATATACTTAACACTACTGAACTGTTTTTTGTTTTGTTTTATTTTTTATACTGGAAATTGAACTTAGGGCACTTTACTACTGAGCCATATCCCAGCCCTTAATTTTTTATTTTGAGACAGAGTCTCACTAAGTTGCTTAGGGTCTCGATCAGTCGCTGAGGCTGGCCTCAAACTTGCAATCCTGTGATCCTCCAAGTTGCTGGGAATTACAGACATGCACCATCACACCCAGCTTCAATTGTTCACTTTTTAAAATTGAGTAAGATGGTGAATCTGGGGAAATATGATTTATTTGATTATGATCCAAAGAAAAATTTTTAATTGAAAAAAAAAGTTGACCAATTCATTCCCTTTGCTCCCTCTAATACCACGTGCTCCTGCCTTCCTTGATACTCTTGTCTCAACCCCCTTGGCTCCCCCCCTTTTAACCCTCCCACCTACCATTGGATTGTTGAGGTTCCCTTAGGTTCCTCTTTTTTGTTGTTGTTGTTTGTTTGTTTGTTTTAGTACCAGACATTGAACTCAGAGGCATTCAGCTACTGAGCCACACCCGCAGCCCTGTTTTGTATTTCATTTAGAGACGGGGGTCTCACTGAGTTGCTTAGTGCCTCACTTTTGCTAAGGCTGGTTTTGAACTTGAGATCCTCCTGCCTCACCTCCAGAGCCACTGGGATTACAGGCGTGCACCCCTGTACCAGCCCATCCTTTCTTCATGTTCTCACATCCCCAAGGATTTCAGCCATTGCTCCAGCTTTGCCACCCATTTACATGCAAATGACTGTTATGACTGTTCTACCACAAATCTAAAATAGAGTCGCATATCTGCTAAGTAAATGAGTTCCTAGATCTCTATCCCCTACCCAATTCAAGCTCCAGTAGTTGCAACCATATTTCCAACTGCTTTCTGAATACCTCCAACCAGTTATCCCATAGCCCCTCAAATTCAACAGGTCCAAAACTTAATTTATTTAGCTTATCCTGGGGGAAATTAAAAAGTTCCTGGTCTTGGTCTTAGTTAATATTATCCTCATCATTCTCCCAACCTGTTTTGACCAGTTGTCCAAACCCTATTTGACTTAGAAATATCTGGGGAATCTGACTGCTTTCTTCCTTCCTCTAGGACTCATCATTTCTCATTTGGACAATTGCAGTCACTTTCTCCCTATTGCTCTTTGCTCCTGCAAGGAGTTCATCCTCTGAAGGGAGATCAGTAGAGGGGAGGGAGAAAGGGGAAATGCTGGGGAATGATATTGGCTAAATTATATTGTTATATGCATATATGAATATGTAACAAACGCTGTTGTGTACAACTATACTTCACCAATAAAAAATATGAAAAAAGAAGTTCATCCTCTTTTTCTAGGTGTTTCTTTCTAAAGGATAAATCTCATTTTGTAGCTACATTACTCTACTAGCAACACCCCAGGCTCCTGTCTCTTACAGAGCTAATTCTACATGTGTTAGGGCCTACAAAGCCCCTGTATTCTGAACCCAACTTGTTCTTCCAGGCCTTCCTCTCTGCCCGCAAATCCCCCACCTTAAAGACACATTTCCCCTCTTCCACTAGGCCCTTCTGTAACTCCCTGTACACTGGGTCCATGACACACCCTCTGTGTGAACAGACTCTCCACCACCCCCAACCCTCTCTTCCTCAAAACAACCCATTCCTCATGAGTAATGAGTAAACGCTTGCCAAGGAGCCATACAGCTAAGACAGAAACAATTTCATCTTGAAGATTTCCCTCCTCAGCAAGTGTTTCAACCAGCTTAGCTATAACCAACGGGTTACAGACCGAAATATTCACTCAAAATTTAGCTATCCACAAAAAAAGATGAAACATGGAAAGCGAAGGTTTTAACTGGCAGTAGATATAATAGTCAATTGGATCAAAGTAGCATAATGGCCAGGATCCAGAGCTTTTCAAGCACCTGTAGGTGGGTTGGCTATTTTCTCAGCTTCTACATCTGTCTAATGAAGAATAATACCTACCTCATAGAGTTGTCAAACTTTGGATGAGATGATATGTGACATGATTAACTCAGTACCTAGCATAATGTAATGGCTTATGAATGGTATTAAATATTGCTATTACATAGAATCAGCCTTCTCAGTCTTCTACTTAGGCATTTCTCCTCGATAATAGGCCTCGTTAGCATCTCCAGTGCCACTGGAGATGGAAATAATAGGTGCCATCTTAAACACAATAAGATAAAAGTGTCATGGCTTTAAGACTGAACCATGTTTGTGTGTGTGTGTGTGTGTGTGTGTGTTTCATATAATACTTGAAAAAAAATTATATAACTAATAGCAGTTAAATATAGTTAGTGCAATCTAATTCTGCTAAATTTTTCAAATGGCACAATTAAGTTTAATTACCTAAGCCATAGGAATGGATTTGCATTACTGAGAAAATGACTTTTAAAGAACCAAAGTGATATATTTACTGAAAGCTCAGCATTGTTTAGAACCAACAAGACAGTTCTAGGAAATTCTCTTACTAGTATATAACTAGCCTTATTTGCAATCTGAAATTATTATGGTGTGTCTTTGCTATTGCAAGCCACTTACTTTGATGTTTTGTGATGTTTTGGTGTTTTAAAATGTTTTCATCCCTGGGCATTGCAGCATCTATTCTACTTCTAAAATGAACTGTTCTCACAGTTGCATTGGAAAACTCTCAGAAAAACAGCATCCTCACTGAAGCCCTATGCTATTCAGCTAATGTTCTCTGCACATCAAGTATAGGAAAGTCTTGCAATTGCTTTCAGTATAATTTGGGTGACTTGTGGAAACACAGCAGCTGTGAGGCAGGAAATTAATGTTAGCTCATTCCCAATGCAGTCAGGTGTTCTAAGACCATAGAAAGTACAAAAACAACAGATTTGGGATGGTGATTGTCTTAGTTCAGGATGATATAACAGAATACCAGACTGAGTGGCTTATAAAACACAGAAATTTATTTCTCACCATTCTGGAAGCTGGGAAGATGGAGGTGCCAACAAAGTAAGTATCTGCTGAAGACCCACTTTCCAGTTTCCCATGATATTCTTCCATAGCCCAAGGGGTGAGAGAACCCTAAGGAGTTTATAAGAACATTAATCCTAACCATGAGGGTTCTTTCCTCCTGACCTCATCACCCCCAAAGTCTCTACCTCCTAGTATTATCACCTTGAGGGTTAGAATTTCAACCAATAAATTTGGGGGGAAATAAATATTCAATCTATAGCATTTATCTTCCTCGAATTCTTTCTCATTACTTTTTTAAGCCTGTGAATACAACCTCTCCTTAGTTTTGCTTCTACAAATTGTGTATAGTGCCATAGGAAGAGCAGAAACCATTTCTTTCTGCTCACACAGGCAACAGGGGCAAGGGGGATGTAATTCCTGCCTGAAAAGTATTCTCAGCAGATTTCTGGGTTTTGTTTTTAATATCTCTGATATGTAATATAGATCCACTAATTTATAGTTTAATAAGCAGAACAGAATCACCTAGAGTGTAAATACTAGAGAGCACAGTACACGTGTATCAAGGGACCTGAGTGAGCTATTATAGACTGTTCTCCATCAGTGATGGACCACGCCAACTCCTGCCAGCAACAACCTCTCAGACTAAGTTAACTCTGTTAACTTACCTCATTGTCTTTACACACCATTTCATATTCAGATATTGATCTTCTCAATATCTTCTAGTGGGGGTGCTTCATCCAATAGAACCATGAACTTTTTTTGTTACTTTTTTTGTTCTTTTTGGATAAACATGACAGTAGAATATATTTTGACATATTACACATACATGGAGTATAACTTATTCTAATTAGTACCCCATTCTTGTGGTTGTACATGGTGTGGGTTTCACCAATGGTGTATTCATATGTGAGCATAGGAAGGTTATGTCTGATTCAATCTGTTGTCTTTCCTATTCCCATTCCCCCTCCTTTCCCTTCATTCTCCTTTGTCTAATCCAATGAACTTCTATTCCTCCCTAACTCCCACCCTAATTGTGTATTAGTCTCTACAAATCAGAGATTGGCTTATTTTACTTAGTATGATAGCCTCTAGTTCCATCAACTTACTGGCAAATGCCATAATTTTATTCTTCTTTATGGTTGAGTAATATTCCATCCCACATTTTCTTTATCCATTCATCTGTTGAAGGGTACCGAGGTTGGTTCCATTAGCTAAGCTATTGTGAATTAAGCTGCTATATACATTAATGTGGCTGCATCCCTATAGTATGCTAATTTTAAGTCCTTTGGGTATACACTGAGGAGTGGTCAAATGGTATTTTCTGTTACTTTTGTTCTCTCACTCTTGAGAAAGTATGCAGCAGCCTACATCATACTTAAATTGTATGTGTGAGAAGACAAAAGGTGTCTGGAGTTCAAAGTCTCATGTTCTCTCACTAACTCAGGCCAGTCGGTACCAAGACTGCCTTTTTTAATGAGGATAAAACTGTCTTCTCCCCACTTTCCTTGTGTGAACTGCTGAAGTCTGGATGCTGCTGCAGCCTCCACTGCAGCCTGTGGCCTTTGGGAAGCAAGAATACACTTTCATGAGTGTCAGGAAGAAAGGTGTGGCAGTCCAACTGGCTACTTGCTCAGTCTTTCTCTGTACTTTCAAGCATTCCCTCTCTCACTCTTCAACAAGACTGTGTGTATGCAGGAGTCTCAAATCAGTAGGCAAGGCAAATATTGTAGATGGCTGGAATGACATGTGAAAGTCTCTTTAAGAAGGCACTACCATTGTCTAAGTCCAACACTTTTCTTCCTACTGATGTTGGAAGTAATTGCTGCTTCTTGAGTGAACATTCTTCTAGCATTTATGGACTATGTTTTCTATTAATTAATCAATTAAACAAATACCTTTAAACTCCAGAACATATATCACAGAAAGATACTCATACTCTGGAAAGCATAGCAGAACTAAGAAGAACTGGGTGAAAAGTGGAATTCTTAGCTCCTATCACATGCTCACTAATAGCTTACCTTCTCTCTCCCACCCCCTGTCTCTCTCCCTGGTGTTCTTGGTAAGTACATGAAGAGAACCTAACCCAGACCTGGGGACAGAAATCAGAGAATAAGGGAGTTGTAAGGACTCATAACTCCAACAGACTCTTGGAATTGCAAGAAATGCCAAGGCACCATCATTAATTAGGTTGGACTTCCCATCTCAATGGAGGGGTGGGTGGTTCATTTTACAAGACTCTTCTCAATACTCAATTGTTTTTGGACCATAATGTTTTCTAGAAATTTTTTGCCTGTCTACTCAATAGTGAAGGCATAAATTGACATTATGGAAATTATAGAATTTGCTAGCCAAATAAACCTATCTCTGGGTTTCTGGGTTTTCTGATTGCTTCTGCTAAGTAAATATGCAAAACTGCCTTACAAGACAAAAGAAAGCCAGCAATGGCACATTGCTGCATGATGTAAACCAGCTGAGCCTTGTTCATGCACTAGGGCCCCACCCTCTAGCCTGGCTACTGGTTGCTTCTAAATCCAATCCCAAGTGTTGAAATTGAGAAGCTTCAGGTGATTTGAGGCCTTATAGCCTGTCCTTCTGTTAACCACACAAAACAATTCCTACTAATTCCAAATTCTCCTTATAGATAACTAACATCAAGATGTATGTTTCCAGAGTTTCCTTTTTGCTCCCCAAGAAAAATTCATGCATCCCATTGTTTTTCCCATAGACAGAATCTTCTAGTGCATGCAGGGCCTTCCTCCTGTCTGAAAATTTTCCCCAGTATTGTCTGGCCATCCATATGCCTCTTTTTGGATTTTTCTAGTGATTGACCTTGGGTTCTCTCTCTCTCTCTCTCTCTCTCTCTCTCTCTCTCTCTCTCTTTTCCCTCCTTCCCTCCCTCCTTCTCTCTCTTCCTCCTTTTCTTTCATTATCCAATTTTGTATTAACTTGGATCGGGACCACTCTCCCCAACCAAATTGTAAACCACCTTCAACAGCATCAAATTTTCTTTTTAAAGCCAGTGGGGCCTAACACAGGCAATGGTACTCTCAATTATTATTTATGTCAGGATGCCAAGCCCATCTTCAAGAATCAACCCTCCTATGTTATGTTAAATAGAAAAGACTTGGACATTTTAGTGCACTGAAATTTATACCTGACCAGTAGCTAAAAGACCAATTTTCTAGTCACGTAAGCTTTTCAAGATCCATTCTCCTGGTAAACAAAATAATCATGCATGTATCATATAGCTTTCTATTTCCCAGTTTCGAGTAGGGACATCAAACAAACTTGAACAAGCAAAAGCAATTTGTAGCTATAAATACTATTCAAATGTATGCTTATGTTATTAAGTCGTTTGGTCTTTCTCCTCATTGTTACCATAAGTAAAAAGTATGGGTAGTCTTGAACTTTGTAGGAGATCTTCCACAAATTTTAGCCTTTACCATTTTTTATGGTTAATATTCTATTATTTCTGTAACCTGCTCCCTTTTCCTTCATGCCTCTTGTTGGTGTAATTGGAACTGTTTTTCTATGTTGATTTTACTCCAATAACCAAGCAGTCACCATTGTGTGCTCTGGTCTGGGGATGGGGGACAGAGGTTGGGGGTTGTCATTGACTCCAGACTTCCTTGGCTTTGGAGAAACTTTCTGATTGCTCACAAAACAAACACAAAAGTACAAAAGAAAATTCAAATGGCTGGGAACCAAGCCTGTGGGCAACATTTCTATTGACAGAGCTAATTCTGGCATAATTAAAAAGAGTTTAATTAATCAGGGTGTTAAGTATAGAGAAAGGGTTCCTGGCAGCCTTACATTCTTAGGGTAAGATTCTTTGTCCCCTACCAGAAGCTGATTCTCTTTTAGCATTGCAGTCTTCTTGATATTTTTAGCCTCTAACCATGTGATGTCTTCAGACCAGGGGTCTTTTTACCAACCTATTCTCTGAATCTCTGAAAGAGGAACTGGAACTATGGGTTACTGCTGGAATTTTTTGGGTTACAGCCCTTTCCACTGATCTGAGAAGATAGATTCCAATTTTCAGAAGCCCTAAGGGATATAGTTCCTAATTGCAAATAATATTCACCAACAGTGCTGGGTCTTTGTAGTCATAGATTCCAAGGTGGACTGTGTCTGGATTCACGTGGCCTATCAAACCAGGACGACCTCATACAACTGACAGTTCTTGGTCGTTGCTGCAAGATGATGTCAGGTGGTTCCTTCTTGAAGTACCTTGCTCCCACATACCTGAGAGCTTTACTGCTCCCAATATTACCATGAGATATGAAGAGAGATTAGATTTTAAGAAGTGCAAAATATTAAAATTTCATTACCAAGTATGGGAAGAAAACATCACATTCCTGTTCTAAGTCCAGAAGGCAGACTTTCCCCATCAGTCTCACTCCTGATGTCTTTCCCAATTCTTCTTTTCTTTCCCTCACCCTCAAGGCAGAGGCTTTCTAAAGCCTGTGACCATCCCTGGATAGAAAGACATTCAGGAAGTTGTCCTGAGAAGGAAAATAGAAAGAAAGAAATACCTCTGGTCTCCTCACTCACTAGTATGCTGATCGCCTATAAAAATTAACATTTTAAGTAAATATGCCTTTCTAGCCACTTTCTGAACTAGACACTCTACAACATGTCTCTCTCCACTGGAATCCAAAAACTGCTACAATTCTCTGTGAGTTCAAACCCTATTACAGATGAATTAATTACCTCCGTCACAGCTACTTATTTTAGTTCACTTTGACATGGGACCGTCCATGACTAAATAGCTTTTTCACTATTGGCTCTTAAATCTCCTCAAAGCTCAAATCCTGCTGCCTCTGGGGAAGAAAGTACATGGCCATGTAAAATGTCCCCTGGAGAGTCTTCAGGCACTTTGTTCCTGTACCTTGTTTTTACTAGTGTAACTTTACCCCTTCACTTACTAGACATGGAAGATTTATTCTGTTCCCCATATTCAGTAATTTATAGACCAGAACAATGAGATGATCCTCAGATATGCCATAACAGTTTGAACAGCTTGTAAAATCAATCCTGAAACCATGTAACTTTTAGCACATTTTTTTTAAAACTGCTTCAGTATAGTATAATTAAAAAGCACTAGAAAAACCTGAAAGAAAAATCTTAAAGCAGCTCCAGCTCACATTCAAAAAAGTAAAATGAAACTTCTACTATTTGAATAGATCATCTCTGTTTCCCTGGGGGCCACACTAGTCTTCTGATTATCAGCTATGACATAGATAGCAAATAGTTGAAATAATGGTTCATACTACTCAAATTGGTAAAGTATTTCCTTTGTTTTTTAATATTAGGAGGAACTCAAGGTTGTCCATATAATGTTATTCCCTCTCTTTTGCAAGAGAGATATGCTTTCTTGAGTACAAAGAAGGTACAATTATTCTTAGGATGCAGGTAATTGTGCATAACCTTGACTCCATCAATGGGAGTTCAGCATGTATGGGAACACAGAGGACATTATGTAGAGGAAAAATCCTTGGAAACTCTGTTGTTGAAATTAACATCCTGTGTTGTTTCACTTGACTCCATCTTTTGAAACAAAAAATATTGTTAAATAAACCAATAAATCATTTAAATACATAAGTGAAAAAAATTGCTTTGGGAAGTATCTTTCTGGCAGACAGACATGTAACCAAAAGATGTGAATCTGACAGATATCCTGTGAGCTGACCATTGGTCTGCCTCTGACCCTGCTATTTGCAGCATTTATAAGACACGGGCAGAACCACTGCACAACTGGCTGGTAAATAAAGCATGTAGATTTATATTACCTACTGGAGAAAGGGAGGGACAGAAGAGAGGTGAGAAATATTTGTAATAGACAATTAGATAATTAAATCAAAATGAAAGCAAACAAACAGAAGGACTAGCTTTGCATCTTTGGGAATGAGATGTAGAATACTGGCTATTCATTGTAGAGAAATTTTGAAAGCAATCCAGTGATATTTCTGTCTCTGGATCTACTAAGATGTCAGTGATGAAAAAGCAATATTGTCAAGAATAGTACTATGTCAGAGTGAAAATCAATAGCAGGCACGAAAAGTCAATACATTTTTCTAAAGAATGATTTGATCTCACATTTATAGAATTGTAACTGCCATCAGACTGACGAAGCAGCAACTAGGCGGACCCCCCACTCATAGCTGACCAGACAGGAGTTGGGTTTGGTTTAGTTCTGATTTTTTTTTTTTTTAGCAACTTAACTCTAGTGAAGTGGCCTTGTCTCTAACTGTGGAAGACTATAAAACTGCCACCTTGAAAATGATAGAAATCTGACTTCAAGACTGAATTTGGTTCTCCTCCCCAGTCTCATTTTTTTAAACTTCTCAACATTTTTCTGTTATTTCTGTTGGGAAAATGTGAAGCCTAAAGAAACCATACTGGTGGAAAGATCGCTTATTCATTTGACTTTTGGATTCCTTAATATAAAAGTCCAAACCCAGGCAAAATTAGTCTAAGGTATTAGAAGTCAACTTGAGGCACCCTTAGAGGGGTTTGGTGCAGAGGAGAAGGAAGCACAAAGCTACTAACTCTGTTTATTGAGCTAGATGCTGCAAGACAGGTGTTCCCATTTTGTGAATTCATTGAGCTTACATATATGATTTGCAAACTCTTCCATGTACACTACAGAAATGTAATGCATACTGCACTTCAACAAAACATATCTATTATAAAGCCATTGCATTCTCCTGCCAAATCTGCTCTAAATAGCCAACAGATTTAGGGGTATTCACTGGAGTCTTAATTTCTTTTACCAAATGAGAAGGTAGACCAGATGACCTCAGTCCAGAAACTTCTCAGTGCCATCTTCATGGGCACATGATGAATAGCATTGATATTCCTGCTATTAGTGACTTGAATAATAATCAGAACAGGGGCAACATTGCCAGAGGCCTTCAAGAAAAGGTAATGAACTGAAGGCAGTATAAATTTGCCACACAGGGAATGATATTGAATAATTGGAACTGCAGGGTTCATGTTGATAGCAAAGAAGTAGAATTAAGGTGGCTGTCAGTGTGGGCTCCACTTTAAAAGCAGATGTTCATCACACAGCTAGTGATGTGTGCGATTGTGTTAAATTCAAGAGCCAATGTTTCTCTAATAGTTTCTTCTCAAAAATAGCTGCTGGGAATTATGTTTCTCTTAAAACAGGCTGTAAGAACTTTCAACCAATCCTATAGTTTAGTATTGCAAGCAGTTCTTTTCCTTTCTTGTTTAATATAAAGTGAATTTAAAGGTGACCTGCATAGTGACAGATTGGCAGCTAAGGAGAATTAGCTTCTCTATCATCAATGAGAAGTTGCCAGTCACATCTCACAATAAATAAGAAAAACCAGAGCCTGGGCTGTAGGGTATTTGCAGGAGTGGTAGAAGAAATTATCATGAACTCCATTTGAAAAGAATACAAGCTATACCTATCTCCCTGTGTGTTTTCCCTACAATCTGAGTCTCTTGGAAGGTAAAATAAGTTTAGCAGGATACAGAAGGGAAAATAAATGATTTTGGTAATCCTCTGTACAACCAGGTAGTTAGCACCTGGATAATAGCTCCATAGGAAATTCTTAAAAATCATATGATCTTTTTCTGAAGTCTCTAAAGTCCCCTGGAAACAAGTCACCTGATTCTACTCAGCCACCTGCCTTCATCCCACTGAAAACGATTCTGGTGAAAGCTAGGCAGTACCTCTTCTGAACCCTAAGAATAATCCTTTGGTACAAACATAGAAGTGTATTATTTAGTCTTCCAGCAAACATGAAGGGATACAATGAAATGAAGGAAATGCAAATCATGAGCTGCCACATAAGATCCTAATTACCATAATTTGACCCATCCTCCTTCCCATTGCCGGAAAGACAGCCTTCTGGCTGAGAGGAAGCCAAACCAGGAAGATAACAGCCCTCTGTTCTTGCTCCCCATCCTTCACCTCTTTCTGTCTTCCTCTTTTCCTCAAATGATGTTCATTAATACAGCAATTCTTCTAACAGTTTGTAAGCTTTGATTGTGTTAGTGAAGGCTTTGCATGCCTTGATAAACTGAGCTAAAGAAAAGGAAAAGGAGAAAGAAAGAAAAAAAGCAGATGCATGCTGTCTTTTTATTCCCCAAAGCAACTGTCTATCTCAAAATATTTTCATAGAAGCTGCCAGAAATCTCTCTGGAGTCATCCCTGTTGGATACAAGGACAGTAAATCTAAAAGGTCCAGGTCTTCCATGGTATGATTTAGAAAGTATTAATAATTCAGAAAAGGTCAGTACAAACTCCACGCATTCAGTCACATCAATAACATCACTCCTTCTACCCCCACATAGCTCCTAGCATATTTCTTTTTCCTGGATTACTCATAATTCTGCCTTTTCCCTGACTTCCCTCCAAACAACTTGAGGTAAGTTAACTTGGCAGAGCTTCTTATATTTATGATGGTAAATGAGCTGGACTGGGAGACATAGAAAAAAATGTGTTAACTTCATACCTATTAGAATTCATCTAAGATAAACCCATTAAAATCTGGATCTAAAAAAGCACACCCCTGGCCACATTAGTGCTAGGACTTCTGCCTTTTGCTATGACAAGTGCCATAGAAATTGACTTACCTGTCACCCTTCAGCTCATGCATGGGATGTGATGGGATGTTTCAATGGCAGCTTTCAATCAGCTTGCTGAGGCCTCAGTAGCACAGCTCCAAGTTAGGACTCAAGCAAGCACCTCATTAAATCAGAACACACATAGCTAAGTGACAGTATGTACAGCCAACATAGTTGAGGGGTCTGCTCCACTGACCTTTTTTATAGCATTATAGCATTTGACCATGTGGGCTGCTTTCATTTCAACCAGTATGTATGCAAGGTACAACTCAGTGAGACAAAAGGCATGTTTTCAAGAAGCAAAAATATCCTAAAGAAGCCCTCTCCCTTTTTGGCATTGGGATAGGGGTTGCCACTCAAAGCAGATCAGGAAGAACATGTCAGAGAGTAAATTATTATCAGGCCATATTTGAAGTTCATGAAATCAGTAAGTAAAGGAGAATTCATATGAGGCTGGCCCTTTGCAGTAAATCCACATTGAACTGTGACAGGAAGAAAGGGTCATCAGTAAGGTATAAAAAATGAGGCTAACCAGAGGTAGAAGCTACAAATCAAGCAGGAAGGACATGATAGGAAATCTAGTTAAAAGAGCATATCAGTGTGGATGCTTTGGGCTGCAAGTAACAGATAACCAGTTCAAAGTGACTGAAACAGTAGGGGCATTTTTTGCTCAGGAGAACTGGAAGTCCAAAGGTGGGCAGTCTCAGGTTTGACTGGTCCAGTTGGCAATCATTTCATCAAGGACCTAGGTCTCTTTCTTCTGCTGCTCTACTATCATGGTGTCAGCTCCATCCTGTGACTGGTTTTCCTTTGATCAGATAATGTCTGCCCCATATAAAATCACACTAACATGCTTTCTTACTTGCATCCACAGAATACATGGGAATTACTCCTAGAAGATGTCCTAAAATAATGAATAGAAACTTTCCCAAAAACCTTGCAAATCTCTCATAGCATGTCATTAGTCTTAATTGAACCTCATATCCCTTTATAAACCAATCCCAACCAGGCCAAGATTACTTTTATTTTCTTAAATTCATCAAAGTCCATTCCTGGAATAGAAAATGGGGTCAGTTTTTCCTAAATAGATGGGCAACATGAGGGAGAAATAAATAATTACTTAAATTTAAAAAAAAAATATCTCGTGGGAAGAAGAAAGAGGAGCTGTATAGGGTATGGCCAACTGTCAATCATTGGTGCTATTTAGCAAGTATTTCTGGCCCACCTTCCTGGAACATGATATACTTCCTGGTTCCTAAGGAGTAAGTGGGACTTGTTGCAGCCCATGAGTAGTGAGAAGAAAGGATACATGCTACTACCAGGCCAGAAACTTCATTGGCCAATGTGAGGCCTCCAAATAGCTACATTTAGTTCTGCTTTGGAGACAAGTTAATGTTCAAAATGTTAACTGTGCCTTCAGTATGAATCCTGAACTAGAAATCATGGAGCAGATCCCCGAGCCAACCCATGGAAGAGATGAGAAAAAAATGAACTTTTGCTGTTAAACATCTACTTGAGATTTTTTTTTTTTACTCCAACATACCTTAGTCAATCCTTAGTCCAACTATAACATCCATGTCAGAAGCTGATGTCAGCACTTGGCATCTTGTCCTGGGTAAGAGGCTATGTGAGGTGGATACCAGTGGCAAATGCTTTGTGACCTGGTTAGGTATAAGGTGTCACCCCCGAGCAAGCATGTACTAGGACCAGTTTTTCTGAGCATTCCCACTGATGGACAGAACCATCTACAGTTCTTTTCCTCAAGAGAAACAAATGAAAAATATTATTATTAAAATTGTCCCTTTTAATAATTTAATGCATATAAGGGCACATTCTTAGTATATAAGAAATAAAAAGGCCGGGCTTGGTGGCACACACTTGTAATCCAAGCAGCTTGGAAGGCTGAGGCAGGAGGACTGTGAGTTCAAAGCCAGCCTCAGCAAAAGCAAGGTGCTAAGTAACTCAATGAGACCCTGTCTCTAAATAAAATAAAATGATGTGGCTCAGCAGTTGAGTGCCCCTGAGTTCAATCCTTAGTACCCCACCCCCCAAAAAAGAAAAGAAATGAAATCTACTTTCTATTAAATGTTTTAATTAAACAAATTACTCAAGAAATTTGGGGGGGGGGGTGAATTTACCTAGATCAAGAATATTTGAGCCAGATGCAGTAGCACATGCCTATAATCCCAGCAACTCAGGAGGCTGAGGCAGGAGGATCACAAGTTCAAAGCCAGCCTCAGCAAAAATGAGACACTAAGCAACTCAGTGAGACTCTGTCTCTAAATAAAATACAAAATAGGGCTGGGGCAGTGACTCAGTGGCTGAGGGCCTCTGAGTTCAATTTCTGGTACCCAAAAAAAAATTTTCAATTCATGTAAAAATTGTTTAAGAACAGAAAAGCAGCCACAGAAAATAACCCAAAAGTAGAAGATAAAAAAAAATGTTGAGACATATTTGTATATCTCTATGGAATACATTATGGCAATTCAATGTGTACACATGTATACAATGTGCAATAATCAAATCAGAGTGATAAGCATTTTTATCTCTTCAGCCACTAATCATTTTTATGTGCTGGGAATTTTGTACTCTTCTAGTCATTTTAAAATATATTGTAGATTGTTTTAACTGATAGTTTCCCAAAAAGAACCAGAAATAATTTCTCCACTCTGTATTTTGGTGTCCCATTGAACTTCCCAGTCCCCTTCCCCTCTGCCCTTCCTAGCCTCTAGTGACCACTCTTCTATTCTGTTCTTTGATAAGATTGACTTATGAACTCAGGGTGTAGCTCAGTGGTAGACCATTTGTCTAACATGTGTGTGGCCCTGGGTTCAATCCCAGTAAACACACACACACACACACACACACACAGATTGTTTAGTTGCAAAATAAGTGAGAAGGTGTTGTATTTGTCTTTATGTGTCTGGCTTATTTCATTTACATAATGACCTCCAGTTCCATTAATATTGATGCAAATGACAGGATTTCATTCTTTTGTTTGCTGAACCGTGTTCCATTGTGTAAGTGTACCACATTTTCTTCATCCATTCACCTCCTGAAGAGCTTGTGGATTGATTCCATATTTTTGTTATTGTGAATAGGGCTATAACAAAAATGGGAATGCAAGCATCTTCTGGTATAAGGATTTTATCTCCTTTGGGTATACCCAGGCTTGGAATTGCTGGATCCTCTTTTAGTTGTTTGAGGGATCTCCACACTCTTTTCCACAACAACTATACTAATTTACATTCCTACTAACAATATATAAAATGTCCCTCTCTCCATATCCTCAACATACTTGTCATTTGTTATCTTTTTGATGTTAGCCATTTCAACTGAGGTGAGATGATAGCTCATGTTGTTTTGATTTGCATTTCTCAGCTGAATAGTGAAATTGAGCATTTTTTCATGTACTTGTTGTCCATTTGTATGTCTTATCTGCTTAGTTCTTTTAGTATCTATTTAGTTCTTTTATCCCATTTTTAAATTGGATTGGTCTGATGGTAGTAGGGGTAGTGATATCAGCTTTTTTAGTTCCTTTTATATTCTAGATTCAAACTCTTGACTGATTAATCGGGTTTTTTTCCCCCATTCTTTAAGTTGTCTCTTAATTCTGTTGCTTCTTTTGCTGTGCAGAAGCTTCTTGGTTTGATGTAATCCTATTTGTCTATTTTTATTTCTGTTGTCTGTGTCTTTGAGGTCCTATCCAAAAAATCATTCCCTCACCAATGTTTTGAAGTGCTTCCCTTATGTTTTCTTATAATAATTTTATAGTTTAAGGTTTAACATTTGGGTTTTTGACCTGTTTTGCATTTACATTTGTGTATGGTGAAAGGGAGGGATCTAGTTTCATTATATGTATATTCAGTTTTTCCTGCACCATTTACTGAGAAAAATTGTCTTTACTCTGTGTTCTTGGTACTTTTGTCAAAAAATCAGTTGGCCGTACAAACATGAAGTTTCTGGGTTCTCTATTCTGTTCTATTTGTCTGTGCCTGTCTTTATGCTAGTACTGTGCTGTTTTAGTTACTGAAGCTTTGTATTATTTGGGGTGGGGGGGTATCTGTTTGTCTGCTTGTTGGTACTGGATGGAACCTAGGGGCACTTTACCACAGAGCTACATCCCAGCCCTTCTTATTTTTTTATTTTGAGACAGTGTCTCTCTTAGATCCTTGCTAAATTGCTGAGATTGACCTCAAACTTGTAATCCTATTTCCTCAATCTCCCAAGTCAAGCACTAAGCAAGCACCACTGTGCCCAACTGTAGTATGTTTTGAAGTCAAATATTGTGATACCTCCAGTATTGTTTTGTTGTTGTTGCTTTTGTTGTTTGGGGGATTTTGTTTGTTTTTGGTTTTTGTTTCTTGCTCAGGAGTGCTTTGACTATTCTGGGTCTTTTGTGGTCAATATGAATTTTAGAATTGTTTTTTTTAGTAAAGAAGGTCATTAATATTTTGATGGTAATTGCCCTGAATCTATAAATCACTATGGGTAATATGGTCATTTTAACAATATTCAATCCATGAACATGGGATAACATTCCATTTTTATGTGTGTGCTTCCATCAGTGTTTTATATTTTTCTTTTTCTTTTGGTTTTTTTTTTTTTTTTCAGGACTGGGGATTGAACCCATTACCTTGTATGTGCTAGGCAAGCACTCTACCACTGTGCTACATCCCCAGCAGTGTCTTATAATTTGCATTGTATATCTTTCACTTCCTTGGTTAACTTTATTCCTAAATATTTTATTATTTGTAGCTATTGTAAATGGGATTGCTTTCTTTTTTGGGGGGGAGGATTGCTTTCTTAATTTATTTTTTTAGTTCTGGGCAAGTTAATTACTGGTGCATAAAATGTTGGCTTTTATACATTGGTTTTGTAATCTGCAACTTTACTGAATTTATTTATAAATTCTAACAATTTTTGACAGAATATTTAAATTGTTCTATATGTAGCATCATGTCATCTGCAACCATGGGCAATATAACTTCATCCTTTCCAATTTGGAAGTCCTCTCTTCCTTTCTATTTCCTAATTGCTTTTGCTAAGACTTCCAGTACTATATTAAATGAGAGTGGTAAAAGTAGACATCTTAAAGGAAGTGCTTTCAGCATTTCCCCATTCAGCATGGTATCAGCTGTGGGCTTTTCATATATACACTTTAGTATTTTCAGGTATGTAGTTTCTATACCTAATTTGTTGGGAGTTTTTATCATGAAAGATTGTTGAATCTTATGGAATGCTTTTCTGCATATATTGAAAGGATCATAAGGCTTTGGTCCTTGATTCTGTTGGTCCCCCTCTCCCAAGTAATGTTAAAAATTCAGTGAGTTTTTCTCCCACAGATAATTTTTACTAGTGCATTCAAAAACATCCTTTCTGGTTGTTGAGTGCTTCCAAACCAAGAATACCTGGATAATTTTGATTAGGTCATAATCTTCAAAACATGTTATGATTGCTTGGTGACAGGATGCTCAATTTTCAGATTTTTTTTTTTGTCCTGTTCTCCAATGCAATCATAATTCCCTACTTGGGTGCTATTTTAAAACTATCCTCCTTTCAGAGATGAAAATACAAAGGCACATAAATTGTTACTAGGTTGAGTGCTGGCTTATGAAAAGGCACTGAGGAGGAGTCAGGAAACCTGGGCTTTGGGTTCCGGTCCTGGCAGGTGAATGCTCAGGCCAGTGACGTCTGGACAGGAGTAGAGTCTCAGATACTTGCTAATGGGAAAGGGACAGCACATTTATCTCTGAGCACCCCCATCTGCCTCACATCAGGAAGAGATTCCCTTTTTTTTTTGACAAATGACCCTCCTGGGTCTGATCAACACAATCTCAGTTGTACCAAGAAATTCCACATAATTTATGTGTGCATAATTATGCTCTGCATAATCCTCTCCTGGCAGTCAGCACAGGGATAGAATATCCCAAAGGTCCCCAACCCTGACCTCCTTCTACCTCATGACAGTTAGGGAAGGGAAGATTGTTCCATGATCACCTGAGCTCCCCTGAAGAGCTGGAAGCAGAGACCCTGCTGACAAAAGGGCCTGCTTTACAGGCCTGTGGTGGGCACCTCTCCTAATGACTCCCATCTTGCTGCTGCCTCCCACACACTGCACCTTGGAGCACCTCATTTTCCTTTTCTTTTACCTTGACCAGTGTCCTTCATAAGTTTGCCTTCTCACAACTTCATCCTGCAGTCTGCTCAGGCATTCACCCAGTGTGATCTCTGCGAGTTGTTTTCCATCCTCCTTCTCAGCAACTGTGCTGGCAGTCTTATTCCTTCTGACCAAAGTGATGGGGCACTGGAGACTCCTGTTTTGCTCTTCCAGATGACCTTCCTTTCTGCAAGTCTAAGATGCTAGGGCTGGGCTCTGTCCTTTGATGCTGTTAATGTGAGCTGAAACTTAAAATAGTTACAAGGGCAGATCATGGAAGGATTTGCTGTCCCCAAACCAAAGATTTCCGTAAACCTAAGGGTGATATTACTTTCCCTTTGAAAATCTACTCCATCAACAACTGAAATTATATCTCGGCTTGCCTAATATAGTTCTCTCTTGTTTGAAAGGCAATATAAACTTTAAGGATTTCTGTTAAAGTGAGTTTTTCAGGAAACCTTGAGCTCTGTGAGGTCTGCGTATGACTGAGACTCAGGTTTCATTCCTGAGAGGTGTTTCTCCTTCTGTCTCTCTAGCCACTCCAAACCAGGCTTCTTCCAGCTCCTCTTCCTCTAGCCTCTCTTCTCTCTCCTTGTCCCATGGGCCCTCATTATACTCATTCATTCCCATTGTTTTAAGCATCTCCAAGAAGCAAGCAACTCTGACCATAGCCAATCTTGATCTCCAAACTCTATTTCCAACTGCCAAACAGGAATACAGTAGTTCCCCTGACCTACAGTATTACTTTGTGGGGTTTCAGTTACCCATGGTCAACCAGGTCCAAAAATATTAATGAAAAACTCCAGAAATAAACAATTCATAAATTCTAAATTTGTACCTGAGTATATTCTGCCTCTCTCTGCTCTGTCCAGGAAATGGATAATCCCTTGCCCAGCATATCCTCATTATTTTCTATACCCACCATTAGTCACTTAGTACTCTTCTTGGTTATCAGGTTAACTGCCATGGTATCACAGTGCTTGTGTTCAAGAAACCCTTATGTTCTTAATAATGGCCCCAAAGTGCAAGAGTAGTGATGCTGGCCATTTGGACCTTCCAAAAATAAGCTGTCATAGGCTTTCTTTCAATGAAAAAGTGAAAATTCTTGACTTAGCAAGGAAGAAAAAAATTGTAGTTTGAGGTCACTAAGACTTACAGTATAAACAAGTCTTCTCTGAAATTGGGAAGAAGAAAAAAGAAGTTCATGCTAATTTTTCCATCACACTTCAAACTGCAAAAGTTATGACCACAATGTGTGATAATTGCTTAGTCAAGAGGGAAAAGGGTTCAGTATTAACCAGGGTTCAGTTTTAAGCATCTACAGGGGTCCTTGGAATGTATCCCTCACACATGCAGGAGGACTATTATATTTTAGATGCCTCAGTCTGAACTAATTGCCCCTTTATTTTCCTACCCAATCCTTTGCCTTCTCCTACCATCATTCACCCACGACCCAAACACCCTGAGTATTCCTTTGTGATATAGTATTTCCTTGCTAACTGGAGAGACAGCATTGGACTGGAGAAAGTGGCAGGAGTTGAGATACTGGAGTGTCTATACAACTCTTGAGCCAAAACCAAGGAGGGAACTGAAGGCAGACTGCAACAGGATATCCAGATAAGTTCTGGAAGCCCTAAAAGCAAATAGGACCTTGGCCTGGCTCCCTTTCTGAGATGACTAGCCTCACAGAGAAACTCACATCCACCTGGCACTTGAGCCACAGATTAGAAATAGCTGAGAGAGGTGACTAGACAAGTGGGCCTAATATGTTTCCAGTTTTGCAAGGGCTTCAGAGGTATAAGACAGTTTCAGAACATTCTGCTGATCCAAGAGGGGACAGAGAGGTCCTCAGAACACCCACCGTCCAGAAGAGCCTTGGACAAAGAGGAGGCAGGATGTGAGGACTTTGAGCTGGAAGAATGTGGCTGAAATGATGAATGTAAGCAGACAGTAACCTCAAGGACGAGACATGACTGGGCACACTGCAAGGACATATTACAAAGCATCCAGGCCAAGATCAGCCCAGCCAGTTGGAGCTTCCACAGTGGGAACCAGCCAAGACCCTGAAATACCCCTCCCCATTACTGTGAGGACAGATAGGTTTCCTCTACACTCACACCAGGGGAGGTTGAGGTAAATAGGAAAGATCATGAAAGCATGAATGTAACCAGAAGCAGCTGAGTTAACCTGAGGTGAACTATTTTAACTCAGAAGATTTGAATTCAGTTTCTCTAGTTGGTGCTACGGTTTTTCTGTAGATCATGTTTCTTCTCTGTTATCACTGGGTTGAAAACTATCCAAAATGATTAAGAACAGTCAACAAAAAACTGTTGTTGCTTACAGTTTGAGTTGCAGTCAGATGTTTTTGACAATACTATACCAAAAAAAAAAAAAATCATTGTTTACCTCTCTTCCCTTTCTCTACCCCTGCTAGGGTCTGAATGTTGGTGTTCCCCCAAAATGTACATGTTGGAACCTAATCTCTAATGTAACAGTATTAAGAAGTAGAGCCTATGGGAGGTGATTAAGCCATGAGGCTCTGCCTTCATGAATGGAATGAGTACACTTATAAAAGACATTGAAAGGAACTATTCTCCCCTTCCAACATGTGAGGACACAGAGACTGTGCCATTTCTGAGGAATGGCTCTGAACCTGCCAGTACCTTGATCTTGGATTTGTCAGCCTTCAAAACTATGAGAACTTAATTTCTGTTGTTTATGAATTACCTGGTCTAAGGTACTTTGTTATAGCATGCCCTGTGGATTAAGATAACCCTCATTTAACAATAGGCTAGTCTTTAGACTATATCTCTGAACTGTTTCACATCCACATTCCAGTCTTTTCATCCCCAGTGCTAATACTGAAATTGAGGATTCTGGCCATTATAATCCTGAGTGGTGTTCCATCCTTCAGCTGCATTCTAAACCAATTTCATCCACATTTCTGGATCTTTCTAAAATATGTTTTTCTAAGACAGCAATAAAACTAAACTGATTTACCAACAAAAAAAATAAAAATAAAAAAATAAAATAAAATGTTTTTCCCTGGCTTTAAAGTCTGGGCTGACTCTCTGTGAATAAAAGGTAATGTTCAAAGTCAAAAGTTTGTCCACCAAGTCTCTTCCTAATCTAGTCCAACTGTAGCCTTCTTCTCCTCTGCCATCTCTCACACATTCCAAATTCAATCCATAGCAACAGTTTATCATTTTTATCATGGACCAAGTCTGTGGATTACTGAAACCACTCCACTAAACTTTGCACTTACTATTTCTACTCAAGATCAAATATACCGGTGGCCCACGGAGGGGCAGAGCTGCCAACCAGGCCTGCAAGGTAGGCGGACCTGCGACCCACCGGCAGAACAGGCCCAGTGGCCTGCAGAGGGGCAGTGCCGCTGCCCGCGCCTGCAAAGTAGGCAGAACTGCGACCACCGACAGAACAAGCCTAGCGGCCCGCAGAGGGGCAGAGCCACCGCCCATGCCTGCAAGGTAGGTGGACCTGCTACCGACCAGCAGAACAGGCCCAGCGGCCTGCCAGCGTGGTAGGCACATTGCCCCAATTGGAGGAGGGGCAGAGCCGCCGCCCGCACCTGCGAGGGAGACTTTCCAACTATACAAGAGCAATATAAATATATAGGGGGGAAATTCAATAGCACAACAGTTTCACCAAGCAGAAAGAAACGCGAACAGTATGAAGAGACAAGGAAAGAAAGGACCACAAGCAATGCATGTCAACTCAACGTTAGAAGAGGTAATAGCTGCAGCAGATGGAATGTCAGATAAAGAATTCAGGATATACATGCTTCAGATGATCTGGAGTCTCAAGGAAGACATCAGACAGCAAAATCAGACAATGAAAGATCACTTCAACAATGAATTACATAAACAAATCCAAGAAGCAAAAGATCAACTATACAGGGAGATAGAGGTTATAAAAAACAAACAAACAGAAATCCTAGAAATGCAGGAAGCAATAAACCAACTTAAAAACTCAAT